>NC_141158.1:119471749-119810499 GCF_053477565.2 Lygodium microphyllum
AACTAGCTCTTTCTACTTGCAAACAATGCATTTTTAGGTTTATAGGATGTACCCTAGTTTGTTTCTTGTTCGGTTTGCTCTTTTCCTACTCTGCCTATTGCCATTGCAGTAAAGATTACAAACCTTGTAATTTTTGCTACTATTCATAGAGTCTTAATTCTAAACTTGAAGCATAACAAATATTTTGCCATACAAATTCTGGGTGACTCATATGAAACATGTCGTTGAGACTTATACAAATAAGAGATCCTATCTCTCCTTTCTCCTTATTGACAAAAAAACTCCAATTTCTTAGAATAGCCTATATTGATTCTCCATGCATTCAATCTCTAGCAAATCGCTACTTCAATCTAGCAATAAAGAGTGGAGAAGGAAGAGATGAATCATGCTTATCAAGACCCAAACTAGACCCAAACATGCAACACCTTGCTTTCAGTTTGCAACACAGAGAGTTGAATCATTAGTGCTCACCTCCCTTTGATGTCACTGAGCATCATGACACAAAGCCCCATGGCTTGCATGGCATAGCATCCCATACTTGATGTAGTAATCAACAACATGCGGTTCTCTCACAAGTTGATAACCAACTTCTTTTCTCTAGTTAACAATTGTTTTATTAGCTTCACTACCCCATAATAGGTTGTCCATGAAAACTTATAATGATAGATGTCTCAACCTTCATTTTACTCAATTGGCATGCTACACCAAAATGCTAAGATTTTTCCATTGCATTCTCTAGATGATATTAGTTGATGCTTTTTTTAGCACTTATGATGTGAGAAGGCATTACATGATTTTCAATTTGTGACATTATAAAGCTCTCAAATCAGCTAACCAAATGACCACATATATCAGAGTCGATCACAAATTGGCTATTCTTTACAACATTGACAAACTGAAATCTATGCATAACCTTTGCTTGCACAATCAAATTAAAAAACTTTCTCCAGCAAAGTCAAAGTGTAGGTGTGTTATAAATTTCCAAAAGAAACCTTTGCCTAATTCTTAGAGTAGATACCTTGAACTCTACTCCATTTAAATTGTTGTCCAAATTTTCTACATGCTATTTTGTGGATCAATTCTTACTATTTTCCTTCCATTAACATGGTTGAATTATCTTTCATTCTATGGTTTTTCTATCTTATTATTGAGAAAATTCTGCCATTATTAGTCTAAAAACAACACTTTTGAAGTTCTATATCTTTATGAGTGTCATTCGAAGTATTCTCCAAAAAATTTATAAGATGTTTTTTATTTAGACAAAAAATCACCTCACTTTTTAATTTCTAAGTTAGAACTTTAGCCACATATTCTCTAGCATAAAACTATAGATAGTCCCTTAAAGGAATCCCTGGTCGAAGTACCTTGTTTGAATTTTTTGCAATTGTACTACATTTATTTGCATGCCTAGCTTAGGTTTTACATAGATTTGAACACTAGTTCGTGTCTGACAAGATAATAGACACGAATAGCAAGGATTCGGTACTTGAAATAAATCAGATCCGTGTTTTTTAAAATTTAAGAAACTCTACACTTGTTAGCATATGTATCAACATGGTTTTACATATACATTGGAATAAGAATTGGTATACGCATCCACACACACACACACACACACATACACGCACACACGCATGCACACACACACATGTACTAGCATAAATTCTAATGCCTTTTTTGGTGCTTATTGCAACATCCTCATGTGAATAAACATATTGACATGCATTCCAATGGCATTGCTTGACATTTTAAGACATTTTCACATGTATTTTTGTTAGAGATTTCACAATAATAAACCCTTTGTATATTGTATACACACACTATCTCTCTCATATTCTCATTTAAAAAATTTTCTCTTTTCTACAAATAGTGTACTATAAGGAATTTTTTGACATGTGTACAATTAGGAAATAACTAGCCTATATCTTTGGATCTTTTTGAAATGTTTGATGCTTGTCAAACATGGCTTCTACAAATCATCTACTATAATGAATTTTTTTACATGTGTACAATTAGGAAATAACTAGCCTATTCTTTGGATCTTTTTGAAATGTTTGATGTTTGTCAAACATGGCTTCTTCCAATTGTACAACTACCACTTTCTCTCTTTCTTTTCATTGGATCCTTGAACCCTTGCAAACAATTATTTTCAAGGTTTGTTTGAGAACCGTTGCATATTGCCATTAGGTTACTAAATACAATATCACATTACACATGTCATAATGATTAATTCAAATTAATTAATTCCACCTCTCTATACCTTTGAACCTTGTTCTAGTAAGAGATGCTCTTGTATGTAAATGTGTTATTTTCTCTTCGTTATCATGTTTTTTTACAATCCGTGCTTATTACCAATTTTGACAATAATGCAAACATGGAGAGGGAGAGACTCAAAAATTCATAATGGATCTAAAGAGATTATATTCGTGGTTGTATCTAGAAGTGATGGGATCGCATGTTAATTATGTGCATAACATGAGTTTGAAGCACTTATTTTCTACTTGATTGTATAGAAAAGTCATATTGATGTAAATCCAGGTCAAATGTGTAATATTATTAGTCTATTTTGAAATCTAGAAGTTGTTCATCATGATTTGGTCTCTAGTAGGGTATACTATAAAGATTATAACTATATATATTTTAGCTAATATATAATCATTATTTAAAATTATTACTAAATATGTTTTACTTTATGTATAGCTAGAAGTTTTAAAGATAAGTATTTGGCCAATGCTTTTATGTAGACAATATTCATAGTGTTAGATAACGCTACATTAAGAGAATAAAGGTAAGCCATTTTTGTTTTTTAAATAAATTAGTATTATGCTCGATATGTGTCAACTCAATTCTCTCTCTCTATAGCTCTGACCCACTAGAAATAGTCTATGGTCACCTCGACGCATTCATTTTTTTTTAATTAAAAAAGTAAATTTTCCAATTATATTTAAACATGTGCAGCATTAACATTTTATTTATGGTGTGTACAAGTCATGCAATTTGATTATTACAAAGGTAAGACCATATTTGTTACAAGATGAGAGTGGTTGAAGGATCTTATTTGTGATAAAGGTAAGACCATCTATAACGTAATAAATTGTGCTTCGTTCATCGTTGGCTTAACACCACCATGTGTGTGCTTTGAATTAGCTTGAGTTGAGAGCTTGATTGGCTTATTCATGAAGAAATGAACTTGTTGTGAAGGATGAGATCATTGTGCACAGACGAAACCGTCCGGACTTAAGTGTATTTTCACCCGGTAAGATTTCCGAGAGACCGGTTCAAATTGTATATTAACACACATCAGATATTTTAGTGTGGGCGCGATCGTACGAAGTCAAGCGAATCGCGTGCATTTTCGAACGAAAGACTTGACTGGGGAAAGAGAGTGGAAGCTGATTTCCTGCAGGCGGCAGCTTATATCAAGATACTGGGCGGCCAGGTCAAGAGACGATGCTGGCGGTGGGATGTTGCACAGAACTTGCCTGGGACGCTCTCCACTGCAATCGGCATTGCACCATCGTCACACAAACGAAACCTCACTACAATATATTTATTCAATCCTCATCCAAATGACGAAGCCCGCGCGAGTGCATGTGTGTGTGTGTGTGTGTGTGTTATAGAGAGAGAGAGAGAGATCATAGACGCTGCAATCCTTATACAAACCAAGCCCGAGTATATCTACATACATATATATATATATATATATATATATATATATAGAAGCAGCAGCTGGGGGGTTCTGGCGCAGTACAAGCCCCGCGTGATAAGGTGCCCGTCGTGTACTTATATCCATCATACAAGCCCGTGTATATTGATCACAATACAAGCCCCATGACGACGATGAAGATTAATGGAGGCGGCGCGGCGTCTGAATCATACCCGAGAATCAGTGGCGCCGAGAGATCACGTGAATTAGGTGCAGAGGATCAGGTGGAGGCCGAGAAAACAGTGCAGCAGCAGCAGCGCGGCCGGAGATGGCAGGGGCCGAAGCGAGAGAAGAGGACGATGGGTAATCTCAAGGCGGCGAGGTTGACGGTGATGTTCAGCCGTGCTGGGGCGCGGCTAGTGAACGGCATGGCGATGGCGATGATGAAGATGGGAACAGGTGGCTGGGAGGGGAGGGTGGTCGTCCTGTGGAACATGACGGAGGTGCCTCTGGTGGCGCGCGTCAAGTACCGGGACATCTGGGAGCCTATCGTCGCCGTCGACGATCCATCAGATTACAATTATTACTATTCGAGCCGCTATCATCATCGCCATCACACTAATCATGATAACCAATGTGACGATAACGATGAATATGGTGACGACGACATCGATATTATGCAGCTGCCCCTCCCCAGCCGGCAGCCATCCCCCCTCCCTCCCTCCCTCTTCCATCCCCCGCTCACCTTCAAGCGCCTCGCTCTCTTCCTTGCTCCCCCTCCCCAGCCCCATCGTCGTCCTCATCAAGACTATCCTCTCGATGTTAAACATGGCCATCAACATACAAGCCTGCATCGTTACCTCCTCCACCCCCTCCTCTTCATCCCCACCTCGTCCCTCTCGCCGCATCACCACGTCTCCCTCTTCTTCACCTCTCCCCCTCCCTCGCCAGGCTCCTCTCCTCTCTCTCATCATACCCAGCAGCCTCAGCTTGCCTGGAAGCCCCTCACTCATAAACCTTCCGAAACCCACAACGGGACTTGTCCCCATTTCTCCATCGGTCACATGAATACATAGACGATACATCGGATCGATTTTGTGACTATCTACATTCTTCAGGTTTCAGCGGCTCATAAAAACGTCACTCTCCATCAAAGTAACTCACAAATTCGCAATAATATTCATGTGTCGTAATTTACCAAATGCTCTATCGTAACACGTGATTTGATCTTCGCACTAGGTTTATGTACTGCATTAATCTCACGTTATTCCAATGCTCACTAATACTAGAATATGTTCTTAGCATTGCCTTGTACAACTTTTGCTATTATGATTCCAATCTCACGTTATTCCAATGATCATAGCCTTTGAGAGCCAAAAGCTAAATACTAAATGCAAATGAATGTCTATGACCCAAGAGATGCTATCCATTCTTCGTGCTATTATGAAATGACATCGCTAACTTTATGGCAACCACATTAGAGTCAAAAGCAATCATCAATTGTTAAACAAGGTGCTAGTCTCCAATTACCTTTGCACACACACACACACACACTCTCTCTCTCTCTCTCTCTCTCTCTCTCTCTCTCTCTCTGTGTGGCCCTCCCTCTCTTCAACTAATCCACTTATCTCCAACTAGTCATTAGAGCTAAAGAATCTATGGCATGTGTTCTGGGACTTAAATGCATCCGTTTTATTATTGACAACATTATAGGAGAATTTTGATCAAGCTTTGATCATAAGTTACTTGCGAATTTTAAAGCATAAGTTACTTGTAACTTATATATGTATATTCTAAGGAAGAGATTGCATTGTAAAAACCAAAAATCTAATTACATAGAGGAAGATTTTTTAGATTTGCCATAGTCTACTTGGGGGATTCACCATGGAAATTTTATGAAATCATGTAAGTGTAAGAGAGGGGAGCTTTCCACAAATCATATCTGTATACATTAGGATTAGACCCCAACTCGGGGGTTCACTATACGTATATCCTCTACATCACATGCATTCAAGGCCTATTTATAAATATCTTTATTTATGCATTTTTCCTAAATAAAACATGACCCTTTTCTATTCAAACTGCAAATAAACCCTTTTATATTACACTTATATATATATATATAATTACCTTATTTTGAACCCATGTAATACACACATATATTCATGAGTGACCTCCCCAAATAAAGAAGAGAGTAAGGCATAACCTTGGGGAGGGGAGGTGCATATAACCTTGAAGGAGGCCAAGGTGGGGTTTAAGCTTGAAGAGGGGGAGGGGGGCACCAAGGTGTAAGCACACACACACACACAAAGAATCAATTGCATAACTCAAACTAATGATGGTGGAAAACACAATGAGTCATCTCTAACTAGTTGATAAAAAAGGTGATATAAAGATGATAAATGATATACTCATTTTATTACATGAAACAATTGATAAACCAAAGTAAAGTTGATAGGTGCTCCTTATCTATAAGAATTTGGTGTATAATCCTAGCTATATAAACTAATGCTTTGATCTCTTAATTGAATAGATGTATATGATTTACTCTTAGAAAGGGAGAGGCAAATTACCTTTCCTTTCAAATCAATTTGCATAATATTTTAAACTCTTTATGTGTGAGTATCAAAAAGATTATTTATAAAAGTTAATGTCTAAGTTTAGTTACATAGTCATCATTATTTTAAAACATCCTTGGTAAGAAACTCATGGATAAGAAGGTTAAGCCTAGTGCTTCCAAGTTGCACTAGGAAAGTGGAGTCACCATAAGTTGAGGCATTGCTAAAAGACATGGGAGTTCGATACCCTTTTCACATAGGCAAAGAGGAAATAATGAGTATGCTATCCAAAGATTTAGATGGCAACTTAGGCTAGCTACACATTTCTCTACACAATCTGGGTAGTGAGCGAGAAAACTGTCGACGTTGTTTGTTAGGGTATATGCTATTACAATGGGCAATGACAAGGTGATTCTTCTTCTAAAAATCACCCATTGTTAACTTAAGTGCCCACTTTTGGACCGTATTGACTTAAGAGCCATTTTTCATTTCAATTTTCTCTTTCTTTTCACAAAGGAAAACCTTAAGAGATTCATAGTCTTCTAAATTCTTAGGTAAAAGAAAGAGAAGTAGACATGGATGCAAATAAGCTACACTAGTCTACCACTCTATAGGAAGATTCGCACAAAACCTTGTGCTTCCAACTCTCATAAAGGAATATGATGTGCTAAATATGAGACCAATCTTCATAATATCTCTAAGATTCTTGTAATGGGCATCAAGTGCAAAACGGAAGTCAAAAGTGAAGTCATACAAAATAAAGGTATCAAAGACAAGTCCAAGAGAGCATCCCCCTAAACAAGCAAAGGCTCATCTTCATTAACAAACAATTCAAACATGACCAAATCCTCTCCAACTACAACATCCAAAAAGAGAGCACCCTTCACCTTAGATTCAACTTTTGTAGTGTCATGCAAATATTAATGAAATCCTTCACCAATAAGACTATCATACTTAAAGCCAAAAGCTATGATATCATTGACAATGTTAAGGGCAATATCTAAGACGAGGGCATGCCCTTATGACCCAACAAAAGCTCATATTTGCCAAAAACAACCAACGATGCATGCACCCTTGTAGACTACAATATCCAAAAGGCAAGACACCCTTCACCTAGCCTTACATGCCCACTTAACCAACAGAGGCTTATCTTTGATGAAAAAACTAAAGATGGCTATACTCTTGTAGACTACAACATCCAAAAGGCAAGCCACCCTTCATCTATCTTGTGACTATGCGGTGGCATGAAAATATTTGTGAAGACCCTCACTAATAAGATCATTACCTTAGAAGTTGAGATCTTTGACACCATCAACAATGTTAAGAACAAGATCCATGACAAGGAGGGCATCTCTCTTGACCAAAAAAGGCTCATCTTTGCCAATAAATAACTTAAAGATGTCACACCCTTGCGGACTATAACATCCAAAAGGAAAGCACCATTTACCTAGTGTTGAGGTAGTATGGTGGCATGTAGATTACTATTAAAGCTCTCACTAGAAATACCATCACTCTTGAAGTTGAGTGCTTGAACGCAATTGACAATGTCAAGGCCAAAATCCAAAACAAGGGGGGGTATCCCTCTCCTGACAAACAAAGGTTCTCATCTTCATAGGCAAGTAACTTAAATATGGGTGCACCCTCATTAGTGTTGAGAAACCCTTACCCGCAGTTTGCATTCTTGCGTTTTTGTGTTTTGTGTTTAGGGTTTGCAGCCCCAAAAAGGGGCACCATCCTAGACTGACTATGCCTATTTATAGGCCACTCTCTCATTCATTCCTCATGACTGATTCATTCAGTCCGTCACCTCTTCTGTCCAGCCTCTCCACTACCCTCACATCCCTTTAGGAGGACATTGCGGTTCATGGTTCATGGCTATCTTCATCATCTTCCTTGTGCTACAGCACCCTTGGTCCCTTGTATCACATTCACTCCATGATTCGGAGCTTCATCATTCCATTCATCAGAGTTTCTTCTCTCTTCTCTTCTCTTCTCCATGTTTGTTGAGTTCAATCTGTGTTCTTCCCTGCCAACCCTACTATCTCACTAGTACGCCATCTTTTGACATGGTATCAGAGCCAGTTCCGCTCAAACAGTGGCAAAGATACTCCACTCTAGTGACAACAAAGACCCAGTGGCGAGTTCAGCATCCACTTCTATTCTTCTTCCACTGCATCAAACTCTCGTTTTTGCAGGTTTCAAGTGTTTTCAGCTTGCTACCCACACTCCTTTCACGGAGGACATCACAGTCTCAGCTGTCCCTTGTTATCATCTATAGTCTGGCGCATGTCTCCAGCCTTCCGCCCGTAGTTTGCAACTATTTACAGCAAAGCGACTGTTGCTAATCACTCTCCATTCAGAAAAAAATCTCGTTTTTGCAAGTTTCAAGTGTTTCAGCTTGTTGCCCACACCCCGTTTGCGGAGGACATCTCAGCCGAAGCTGTCCATCGCTATCTCCATCAGTTGTTGGCACCTGATTTCCAACCCTCTTCACGTAGTTTGGAGCTAATTCCAACCAAGTGACTGATGTTCCTATGTAGACCTGCTGTCGTACAACCTACCACATCATCACACTCCTGCTACCTACGTTTTTAGTATTTCTCTTTCTTGCAGGCTGTCCTACCTGCGTTTTTAGTATTTCTCTCTCCTGTAGGCTGTGCTGCTTGCATTTTTATTCTTTCTCTCTCCTCACCTGCATTTTTCTACTGGTTGCAACCTCTTACTACTGGTCACATCCTCCTCCCACAGGCAGTTCACTTCTAGCCCTTCCATTGTCCTTCCACCCCTTGAGGCAGACATTGCGGTTCATGTTTCACACTGCCCTCACACCCCTTTGAGGCAGACATTGCGGTTCATGGTTCATGGTGGCTAACCTCTTCCTTCTTTAGCAAGGCACACTATTCTCCATGGCTTCTTTACCAACAAATGACTAGACTACTGGGTGCTCCTACTGTGGCATCGCCGGACACACCACCGATGCTTGCCAACTTCAACCTTTGCTCCCCACCCCTCCGGAGTACATGTGTCTTCCACCAAGCACTCCTCCTTGTGCCACTTCTCCTTTCTGGGCCACAGAGATCGTTCTACATCGGCTATCAGAGTACTATGCTCAAGGCAATAAGACACATCCAATGCACACTAAGTCCTTTCCAACACATGGAGGATCGATTGGTGCTATGACCTCTTGGAGATCTCGTTGCAATGCCAGCGACAGTCTTCTCCCACTTATTTTTAGGTACAATGGCTTCCACAACCTACGGATCTGCAGTCCGCTCCATCGAGAGACAATGATTGTTTAATACCGTCTCCTTGTCAGTCTGCTCCTTTGAGAGACAGTGGCTGCTCAACTCCTTCCTCTTCTTCAACTACCCAGTCCGCTCCACTGAGAGACAATGACTATTGCCCACCTCTTGCTCATTCTGAGCCGCACCCTTCCCCGCCCTCGACTACTCAAGTTCGAGAGGCTATCTATGGGAGCTCTTCAGCATCCCAGATACGTTCTTTGGCACAACCAGTGGCACTTCCTTCGTCATCAAACATTTCGGAGTCTGTGATCCATGAGTTTTTGGATTCCCTATCTACTTCAGAGGGGGATGTTATTTCTTTGCCCTCAGAGGGGGCATCTACTTCTTCTTCGACTTCAATAGGGGCCCCTCCACCTCCCACCTTAGAGGGGGAACCTACTCCACATGAAGTTCTTCGCCCATCCTTTACTTTCTTGGGGTGGTTGTCTTCAACTAGTCATCTCTTCTACTGATACCCAAGATCTTCAAGTACTACCTAAATCAGGACCTCGGAGGTTCGGCCGCGACTTGGTGACAAGGCTTTTGTATCCTTCCAACATGGATGCACAGAGCTAGTGGCTTCTCTCCCAAGGTTGTGTTTCGGGTTCTCCAGTTCAGTCTGTCTATTGGTCTTTACTGCAGGTTCCCTTTCCAGTGGAAATCTTGGATCTTAGGGATCCTCTACATCTTCTTCCTCCTCTTCTCTTCTTGCCTTGGTCACTTGGTTAGCATGGAGCCACCTCTCGAGATCGAGTACATCCATATCCTTATGGTTCTCGGCACCACACAAAGTCTGACATTTCTCCTATGCATTGCATGTTTTCATCATCTTTGTACTAGGGCGCTTGGGCAAGTGAACAATTTTCCCACGAGGGACACTGTCCAAGTGGCACCTGTTGTATGAGCATTCTTCAGCATGTATCATTGCATCTCCACCTCACTCTTCTCTTATTCCCCTTTTTGGGCCTGAGAGGGGGTGTTGAGAAACCCTTCACCGTTCACCCATAGTTTGCGTTTTTGCATTTCTGTGTTTTGCGTTTAGGGCTTGCAACCCCAAAAAGGGGCCCCATCCAAGATTGACAATGCTTATTTATAGGCCACTCTCTCATTCATTCCTCACAGCTGACTCATTCAATCCATCACTTCTTCTCTCCAGCCTCTCCACTACCCTCACACCCCTTCTCAAGAGGACATTGTGGTTCGTGGTTCGTGGATGTCTTCATCATCTTCCTTGTGCTACGGTACCCTTGGTCCCTTGTATCACATTCACTCCATGATTTGGAACTTCATCATTCCATTCATCAAAGTTTCTTCTCTCTTCTCTTCTCTTCTCCATGTTTTCCGAGTTCACTCTATGTTCCTCCCCGTCAACCCTACTGTCTCGCTGGTACATCATCTTTTGACAATTGGCTCTTGTATTCACAAGCCAAAATTGAAGACAAGGGGGGTATTGCTCTTGACCAATAAAGGTTTTCATCTTCATATGCAAGCAACTTAAAGATGGTTGCACCCTTGTAGACTATGACGTTTAGAAGAGCACTCTTCTCCTTGTTCCAAGGCTACATGGTGGGATACAATTTTTTTTTGAGATGTTGATGGCAAGACCATTATACTAGAGTTTGACATGCCAAACACAATAAACAATGTTAAACATAAGATCCAAGACAAGGAGGGTATCCCCCCAAATCAACAAATGCTTGCCTTTGTTGGTGGCAAGTAGCTAGAAGATTGGTACATCCATGCAAATTACAAAATCTAGAAGAAAAGCACCATCCATATAGTGTTGCACTCATGTGGAGGGTAGTGAATCATGTAGAGTGTTGCTTATGGGTTTTTATTGCAATTGTCTAGTGCAAAATTTGTGGAAACTCCCCTAATTCTTGTACATACACATTTGTTGTCCTTGATTTCTCTATAAGCACTAGTTATCCTTGATTTGGCTATGAATAGAAGAATTGAATTTTTATGTTTTGTAAAAACATTTGCCTCTATTTTTACTTGTTATCGATTTGCTAATGTGTGGATAGTGCATAAAGGGGGATTTTCTAAGTATATGGTTGAAAGGTTTATGTATCGGGATGTTCAATGAAGGTAGAAGAATGCTGAGACTTTTCCATTGACCTCTACATAATGCTTGGGAATGTGTATCTTATTTGTTATTGATAATGTGGCATGACTTTATGTCTTTAGGTAGTACTTTCTTGTATGCCATGCTCTCTACAATTTGGATGTTTTCAAATGGACCTTGCACATCTTCAAGAATTCTCATGTGTGTTCATTTTACTATCAATTAACTAAACTCCATCTGTGCCTATTTGAGAGATTATAAAAGTTTCAAAATTATTTGTTAGTACTCTTGTGATTAGTGTGAGAAAAAAATTATCTTGTTTATGTATGGATGTTAGTGGATGTATGATTAGAATGTGCAGAAAATTCTCTTGTTGTCAAGGTGTGGAGAAAATTGTCTTGTTTGTGTATGGATGTTGATATGCCCAAAATTATCTGGCTAGACCTTTGTGATAATTACTAGAGGAACATTGTAGTCATGCAAGAATGTAGAACAAGTGTGGTACTAATCACATGCATCCGCCTAAGGTATTGCTTGGATAGGCAACTTGACCTTGCATGTATGATCAAATTTTCCACACCTCCTCCATGCAATGACAATTGCATGCAACCGGTCACATTACATTACAAATGCCACAATAATGTATTATGGATGCTCACACTAATTACATCACAAATGCTAACCCATCATTGCCATGTCACTTGTTAGTCACGTCATGCTAGCATCCATATCATGAATTAGTAGGGGCACTGTACTCCTAGATTCTCCCAATGCTTCACACATGAGTGTTTTCCCATTGGTTTAAAAGAACCTACCTATGGCAAGAGGGTTCATGGGAGGTTGATATAAGGAACATAATTTGAACATTGAAAAATTTAGCAACTTAGACTAATACAATGTTGAATGCACAAAAACACAACATATAGGGATGTGGTACCCATTAGATATAGGAAATGAAAGACCAACATTAATAGGACCAAGCCTAAATTACATTTCAACCCTTATGACCATTTCTCAAAGCTTCTCAAAAATAAACACATTTCAATGGTGTTTTCTTCATATTCACACACACACACTCTCTCTCTCTCTCTCTCTCTCTCTCTGTGTGTGTGTGTGTGTGTGTGTGTGTGTGTGTGTGTGTGTGTGTGTGTGTGTGTGTGTGTGTGTGTGTGTGTGTGTGTGTGTGTGTGTGTGTGTGTGTGTGTGTGTGTGTGTGTGTGTGTGTGTGTGTGTGTGTGTGTGTGTGTGTGTGTGTGTGTGTGTGTGTGTGTGTGTGTGTGTGTGTGTGTGTGTGTGTGTGTGTGTGTGTTCTTTTGCTCATATATGTTTACATGTGTATGAGTATATATGCATATATATGCATGTGTATGTGTTTGCATATATATGTGCATGTGTACATGTATATGTGTGTATGTATAGTTTGTGCATTTGTGAGTGGTTAGAGTATGGATACATTCCATGAACATCACTATAAGATATAGACCATATAACGACGTTTAAAGTGACGGAATTATTCATCTAAAAAATTATCCATGTCATTGCTAAAACCATCAGTACACATCTCTACAAGTTTGGTGTTATGTGCATCGCTATTTATATTGCTATTAGTAATATACATAGCAACATTTTGCAACACAAATAGTGATGTACATAGTGATAATTTGTGATACGAATTCCGATGCTTACAATTGATTTGTGATATGATTAGCAATGGTTACAAAGGGAAAAAATTTTGGGTGGTAGGGTTGCATGCCCTACCACCCTTCCAGCCACATGTACTAAACAATGTTCCATAAATCATTTATAACTTTAATATATAGCTGTTATTGAAACACATACATCGTGAGATGCCAGAAAAAAAGGGTTGTTTGATTCAATTTCTAAATAAGTACAATATCAACGATGACTGATCTCATAAAACTACGTGGACTGATAGGAAGGAGAATCCAAAACAAATAGATTTATCCATAAATATTGCAAAAATGTGAGTCCATACAAAGGATGAGAAATATATCTAACAAAGGCTACATAGAAAGAGCTTGCATGGACCATAGGGCCCAAAAAAGTAAGGGATGCACACTCTATGAATCCAAGCGACTGCTATAGCTTCTCATCATTTGAGAGCACATCCCAATACAATGGAGCATTGAAAAACGCTACAATGTAAACAACCAAAGATTAATCCACAATACATAATGCATCACGAAAAAACTAAAAACTAAAAATAGAAAAGAGACATGACTTACTAGACCACCATGCAAATATAATCTATGGATGAGTATAGCAAGATCGTGTCTCTTTACATACCGAGTCTCCAAACCTATGGGATCAGATTGAGAGCTATAAAAAAAACAAAGTAGCATTGTTAAAAATAAGGTTATTAGTACAATTAGTATAACAAATAAAAAAGTGAACATAACCAAAAGAAAACTTATGAAATCCTCCAAATAAGGTCTATGTCCACCACTCTTAAGATTATGCAGGATCCCTATCTCTAGGCATGCCCTCACCGCCTCTCACTGCTACTGCCACCATCATCCTAGAGAATCAGTGGCCTTCTTCCCAAGTCATTATCAATCCTCTACGTCCAACCATCAGGCTTTGGAGCGCCACTCTTGACTACCTTGTGCTCATTTAACAATCTATGTGACATATATGCACACATATCATCATCATCCATCTACTGAAAAGCTAATCAGCCATTGTAGGTACCAAGAACTCCGTGTACAAGGATGCAAACACATAGTCATTTCCCCCCTTTGGTATATTTTTTGAAAAATCTAGAATGTTGTGCCTAAATACCTATTGGCACACCTCTCTCATGCATATCATCACCCTCCTCCCCTCATCCTTCATGAGTACGGAACCATTTTTCTCATTCATTAAGTATCCATACATTTGTGAGGTGCATCTAAGATGTACCCTCTTTCATCTATGATCATGTTTTCGGGCATAACCAAGAGACCCCTATCCGTTTGGCATACTTGCAAGGGTAGTATCTCTCAGAATAGCACTCATAGGGGTGTCACTCATAGACAACTAAGCGAAACTTGGAGTCAATGGAGTAGACATCACATGTGGGGATACTACATCGATGTCTCCATAGCACGCACTTAAGCCATCCTCTCTAGAACTAGTACGAGAGTGAGAAATAGCAATCGGTCATGGGGCTAGAACATCTATATCTTTGCAGCACCCCTTAGAACCACCCCTAGAATGAGAAGAAGAGGAAGTTTGTGACTATCTAAGGCATCCACCACAATCACCACCTCCACCAAATCATATGAGGTATCCTTGAGCCTCCCTTCATGGCCAACCTAAAGCATCAACTCTGCGTGCTTGAGATTGATGCATTAGATCATGCCGAGGTAAAATGGACAAAACAGTGAGACGACGATCAAGATAACTCATGGTCTACCAATCTCTAAAGCACGCCATCTGATCTGGAGACACATGCATGAAGATCTCCTATAGCTTCTCATTTTTCATCCTCGACTCATCCTACTCTCTAGATCATCTATCGTGACCTGCATAGCCAAGAAATGATATTAGCACAATCAATATAAGGGTCAAGTGAAGAACAATAACATATATTTACAAAGAATTATGTTATTTTTTAATAAAGTACCAATATAAGTAAATAGCCAACAATTTTGACAAGAAGCATATACAAATATGACTAGTCCTATAGCTCCATGACAAGCTCTTAGAATAGCTTGGCATACACCGAAAGGTCTATGCATAGGTCCCCACAGAAAGAGGAGTCTACTTTATTCTCAAAGAGTTCTTATACTCTTGTCTCTTCACCTAGATTACCCATGCTTGTCTTCTCCACATGCTATAAGCTCTCCTCGTCCTCCACCCCCCATAACAGCAACTCCTCCACAAGCATTCTCTCCACGTCCACACTAGGGACATTGCTTTCATTGTACGCTTGAGCGCTCCGAGATGTTGGTGGCACAATATACCATGATCAAGGTTGTCATGAGTTTGGGTAGAAGACTCGTAGAAGATTACTTGTTTAATATCAAATAAGAACCTGCCACAAAGAACAAAAAAGCATTTGTGATTGTTTCATACTATGGAAAAATTAACAAAAAAGCTCATGCACATGTTCATATAACGACCTAGCAAGACAAACATATCATGCAAACTCCAAGAAAATCATTCCATTTTTTCTCAAAATCTACCTCAATTCAATCGGTCGAATTTGTATGGTCCTCACGGAATGGTTGCCCTTTCTTCTCCCTATACCACTTTAAACCATTGTACAATGAATATGATCATGGAGAAGTTATGATAATCTATTAAAATAAAACTTTGCAGGTTGCCAAAATACTCCATCTGATCCACTACAATGTTTAGACCTATGGCCCACCGGCGACTCTCTTACTCAAACTTCACCATGACACCACAGTCCATCATGGAGCACATTTTGTCAATGTACTCAACTCAAAAATGTCACCTACATGACCATGCCATGTTGTAGAATTCAGATTGTACATTGAAATGCCTAGATTAGTTACTACATATAATTTCTAGATACAATAACAAAGAAAGCACACAGTTACCCTTAGATTGCATTCCCTCAAGAACTTACGATCCTCCTTAGAGACTTCTACCCCCTTGGCGGCATAAAGTTGCAATCAAGGCATCATGCAACCATCTCATAGGCATAGACCGTGACAACTCCTCCAAGCCCTCAAGATATCGAGCTGGCTATTGGTATGTACTATAACAAATTTTTGATCGCACTATCTCCCATTTCCTTCTAGCCTGCTTATAACTATTCGCATATCTTATGCAAATAATGGGATTTTAGTCATGTTAATTGGTCATCTTTAGAAAATGTGGACTTGAGAGAACACATCATACTTAGTTGACATATGGATAGACCTAATAACTTACTTCACCATGTACTTCTCTTTAGTGGGTAGAACCCAAGGAGCACAAGGTAGTTGCACAATACCATTAGAGCTCATTTGTGACCAAAGCGCCTTTAGCTTGTCTACCTTCTTCAAATCCATCTGTGCTGCCAAAGTGTCTCTCTTTCTTATGATATGGTCCCACAACAAGCTACCAACATTCTTAAAAATGTGCATGGAATATAGCAAATGGTTGATTTGTAAATGGGTCCAATATGGCAACTCATAGAAAACTAAGAATTGTCTCATTTTGCTTGGAAGTGACTCCTCGTGGATCATCTTCCACTCATACCAGCTTTGGGTATTCATTCATGTGGGGGATCATCCAAGAATCTTGTTCCCAAATCATGACCTTCTGTGACAAGAATGTGGCATGCCCCTAATAGACCATGTGGGGTATTCATTCATGTGGGGGATCATCCAAGGAATCTTGTTCCCAAATCATGTCCTTGTGTGACAAGAATGTGGCATGCCCCTAATAGACCATCTTCTTCATGATCCCTAACTTTTGAGATTCCAACTTTGGTCCACGTGCATGGTAACCTAAGGTGACCAGGCTTGTCACGATATCTATATCTAGTCAATACAAATATAAATGAGCCATGTTAGATATCAACAATGAGAACAAAAGCTTATTTACATGAGCACTCCTTGAATCCCCAAAAATCATACATGGTCCACATAAGAATGGCATGTATATTAACAGACCACCTCCCAATATGCTTGCTCATGTCTTCCATAGTAATCCCCTACTCCCACAAAATCTTGAGATCGAGTCAACTAATGGACAAAGATAGACATCCATATTCTTGACTTATAGTGCTTGAGTAGTGCCCAAGAACAAGTAAGCTAAGGATCGCATATCCTTTCTTCATAGAAAGCCATGGTGGAATGTTTTAGTTCACAAGGACTACTGGCCACACACTATAAGAAATCTAGTGAAATCTAAATGGATTCATGCTATCTAAAGTAAGACTTGGCCGAAATTTTCCTAGCTCTCGTGCAAAGCATGGAAAGGTGGAGTCACTATAATCCCATGCTTGTGAGTCTACTGGTATTTGCTAGATTCCATTTGTGGACCTATTTTGCACATCATGTTGTCAAGTTCACCATGCCTGATATGTGAAACATGTGATAGATGGACGGTATAAGTGAAAAGTATCTGAGAACCTTCTAAGAGATGTTTTGCCCCTACAAGTTTTGTTAATACTTGTGAGCACCATGCTTCAGATATGGTTCCATGGACTCGTATTCTCCTCGAAAGAGCACACAATCATTGACACATGTATAAATGATGTTATAATCTATACTAAGCTTCTACAACAACTTGTCATGTATCATCATGAGACTCAAGCATCATGTTTTCAGATGACAATATATGATATTTAGTAGCCTTAAAAAAACCCAAACACCTTTTAAGAAAGGATAAAAATTATTATCATTTACGCATCAAAGACAAAGGAGTATAGTGTGTAGAAGCCTCTTTAAGTAAGATACCCAATACCCATCATATAATGGTATGGATGTCTCCTCTTTGGATGGATTAAATGACCTAGCATCCATGGGTAGTAATGTATCGATCATTGCCTTCATCTCAAGCTCCAAGATTTGAGGAAGGTCCAAAAGGTCCCCAATATCTTTTGGTGTCGAGGGCATAGTTTAGTGGAGTGTCCTCCAATGGGTTTATTGGCTCAGGCGCTCCTTCCATTGTGTGCCACAAACTCTTCTTATGGGCCGTGATAGGTGCATTGCCTTGGGATAGACCATCACCTTTCTATGGACATTTATATCGTACATTTAATATTACTGAAGTTTATTTCAATTATAGTTTGATTATAAAGCATGAGTGGTACACACTTTGCTCACCATTAACTCAAAGTCCAAGGTCGCTTAAATCAATGATTTTCTATTGAAACTCGTTGAAGCATCACACGTGGTCTATAAACAAGTGACATTTTTATTAAATTGCAAGCTTGCATTGAGTGCAAGGACATGGGACATGCTGATTGAGATACGCTTTTGATCTCAAACATCGCAACGCTCATCGTTATCCATTGCTTCTATGTTACGATGGACAATACACTTCTCTCTTTCAATTCATTGCTCCCTCTTACTCCCTCTTCCTTCCTCGATATTTTTGTTTTGTTCTCTTTTTGCCTCTCCCTCTCTATCGACATATATCCCTTTTCTACTCTCTTTCTCCCTCCCTCTTTTTCTCTATCCATTTCTTTGTTTTTTTCTCTCCTTCCCTCCCTATACACACTTACACATATACATATATTTCTCTCTCTTCCTTCCTCTCTTTACCCCTTCCCTCATCTTTATCTCTATCCCTCCCTCTCTTTCTCTTTTTTCCTTCTCTCTCACTATTTCTCTCTCTTTTTATTCCCTCGCTCTCTTTATTTTCCTCATTTTTTATTCTCCCTCAATTTCTCTCTCTTTTCCTTCTTTTATGCACACACACATCTCTCTCTCTCCTTCCTTATTTTCTTTATTTTTGTCTCTCTCCCTCCCTCCATCAATTTGTTTATTTCTCTCTCCCTCCTTGTTTTTATTTCTCTCTCTCCCCTCTATATCTCTATTTTCGTATTTCCCATCTCTCTTTGTTTCTCTCCCTCTCTCTCCTTCCCTTTCCCCCTCTCTTTGTTTCTCTTCCTCTATTTCTCTCTCCATTTTTATTTCTCTCTCCCCCCTCTATATCTCTATTTCTCTCACCTTCCTCTCTCTTTGTTTCTCTCCCTCTCTCTCTTTATTTCTCTATCCCCTCCTCTCTTTGACTCTCTCCCTTCCTCCATCTCTCTATTTCTCTCTCCCTCCCTCCATCCCTTTATCTCTCTCTTTCCCACACTCTCTTCATTTCTCTACCTCTCCCTTCTTCTCTCTCTCTTTCTCTCCCTCCCTCTATCTCCCTCTTTGTTTCTCTACCTCTCCATCCCTCTCTTTGTTTCCCTTCCCCCCTCTCTCTCCCTTCTCTCTATTTTTCTCTCTCCCCCTCTCTTTGAAGAATTATTGAGTATAAATAATTATTATGTAAATTTATATAATAAGCATAATGTATAATAATATATATCAATATTATATTATTAAAAATATTTTTGAATTATGCATTTGAGCTTCTTTAATGATAATTTTAACTAAATTATTTATATTTAATGTCATTTATTTATTTATTTTAATATTTTTAATATAAAAATATCAATATATTAGATTTAATATATAATTTTATTAAAATAAACTCTCTTTATTGAATATTTTTCTATTTGTATATTGTTCAAGCTTTTCTAGTTTGCTTTGCAAAAGTAGTAGAATCACACGCTACACAAGAGAACATATTGTTTCTCACTCATATGGAGTTAAAATTCAAAAATGTTAGAGTTATTTTGGGGGTTTTAGCACATTTCGCACGTGATGGTAATGTCAAAATGTCATGATTTGACACATAGAATTTTCTATATTAATTGCAATAAGCTGTAAGAAATATCCTAATTCATAACACTCTATAGGTTGACTTATATTTGTATTTTTCTTGAAGTTAGACATATTATATGAATGTAAATAGCTATGTAATCAACATTCAATAATATAGGATGGCAAACCATAGTGTTTGTCATGGGGAAGGGTGGGCTCTATCAAATACTTTTCTCTTTTTTTTTTTCAATTTGTTAACGTATTCAATTCTTTCATGTTTCATAACATTATCTATATTTAATATTTAGGATGCTAGACTCACCACGTGGTCTGCTTCATAATATAATATAGAAAAGATAGTTGGAGTTAATAATAATCAATAATAATAATAATACATTAATTAATATTATAAACAATAGCTATATATATCATGCATAATATGTATATATTAACCTATTTATTATAATTTATTTTAATAATAATTTAATAATAATTATAAACAATACTTAAGTGTTAATACATAATATAAATATAGAATATAAATATATATACTAATTATAAATTAAGAAAAAAAATTAATAATTAATAATTAATACATAATCTTTACATTAATGTATTAATAACTATAATTAATACACCTATTATTGAATTAATGTACAATTATATCATATGTATCATCATCATCATCATTATATATCAAATGCAATATAATATATATTTATAATTATATGTATATATATACTTATAATATTTATATTATAATTATAATTAATATAAATAACAAATATAACTATTATTATTACTACATGATATTCTCAAGGAGAGGACTGGGGAGAGAGAAGACTTCATAAGAGAGAGAAGAAGAGAAGCAGAAGAGAGAGAAAGAGAGAGAAGAGGAGAGAGAAAGACTAGAAGAAGAGAGAGAAATCCCTCACCCATGTGGTTGGTGTCATGTTGTAGCGCGTTGATAGCTCCACCCACCACCCGTGATATAGTCCCTTGTTGTGCCTCCGGCTACCTTGTACATACTTTCTGGCTATGAATATGACGTGATGCCCTCAAGATGGGCCCTTGTGCAAACTAGTGTGCGTGTTATGATTAGTGTCGCGTTCTGTGTCGTGTTGGGGTGCCCCTGACGTGTTGAGGGGTCATGATAGCAAAGTTGGGGGAAGGTTCTAGAGCTACTCCGGGGCCTAGATGGGGTCACGGGGGGGTCCCACGCGGGTCTCTGAGGGCTGGACCATCACACTTGGTATCAAAGAGGGAGAGAAGATGAAGGAGACTTGTTATTATAATCTGATGGTGAAAAATGTCAAATCCCTTACATCTTATATACCTGCCAGTGTAGCAAGTATTTTCCTCCATTATTTTATTCTCGTATTCCTCATCTCTTACATTCCATCCCCACCCAAAGGTTTTTGCCCTCAAAAACTAAATGGGCACTTATTACAAAATAGGGCGAGTTAGGGCAGTCCAAAGTAACGCTCTGTTGCATGATTACAAGGGGTTATTCAATAAATCATGTGGGGGTTATGTATGTATGTTGGGTCATGGATAGAATATGATGTATGGGCATGATTGGGGAACAAGAAAATTCCAATTTTGACCCATATTTAGTGTGAGGAATTGAGTGATGCAGGCAGTGGACAGCATGGTGTTTACTACAGGACCCTGCTGTAGTAAACCTGCAATAACTTTTGATAGGTAACTCCGATTGTGGTGTTTTCACACAGAAATGGAGCTTACTTCAAGTACTTTCAGCCCATGTGTGGCATTAAATGTTGTCCATAATTAAAAATCAAATCTGGTTGAAAACAAAGAGTTGTCTATAATCTTCCTTGCACTAAAATATAGCCATAGATAACCAATCTTCAGTCAAAAGAGCCTACCAAAAGAAGAAATTGCCAACAAGATGGATGCTGGTCTAAATGAGATCCCAAGCAATCCATTAACCTCCTGGATCAAAAGGTATTCTGTCATAATGATTGTCCAAGAGAAGAGAATGGCCATCAACCACATACTCCAATCCACCCAAATCAAATGGATACAAGGAAGTATCCCCATAATCAAGTCCATAATCATATCCATAATCTCCCAGATCATGGGAAGCACAATGCTATATTCATCTTCATGTATGCCCAAATCATGCATTACATCATCATCAGACATATACCACTCATCGTAACCATGATCAAGGTACTCATTATCAAATGCGTTCAATGGCTGTTGTAAACCTTGATTAAGTGTAAACTGATGCTCAAGAAGGTCATCATGAGGTTTCTCCAAGAGTCTAAAACCTTCAACATAATCATCTACATCTATGAGTGCCTCATGTGATTCTTCAACTAATATGCCATGAGCTTGTTGTTGGGGGTAAAGGCGCCTCTGCCTAGCCGCCCGTGTATTACTACACTGACAGTCACCGCCACTGCACACTGCAGGTGGCGGGCGCCCATCACCGTCACTTTATTCTTTATTCTTTTAGTGACAGTTTGAATAAAGGAAGCCCTAGTCACACATTGTGACTATTGGAGTTCCCATTTCTAGTCTCTCCCTTTCTTGCTCTTGCTCTCCCGCCGTAGCTCCTGAGCCCAACCTTTGATCCGTTGCTCCCTTTCAACTGGTATCAGAGCTTTACTTTCCGACTCTTGAGCTTGGTTCGTGGCATTCTCAGCATCCCATCGACTCCCTACTTACATTGGGTCTCCTTCCCAACAGCCATATCCGACTACTTCGAGCTCCTATCACTCCCCAGCTTCCCCAATACCTTCCTGGCATTGTTGGGCACCTTCAGGGCATTACATCAGAGGTATTTGATCATTTTCTTCAGGGTTTACTTTAGTTCTCAGGTCTCACAGGCTGTAAACAAGTTGTGGGTAGCCATAGCTCACACCTCTCGAAGCTTCCTTCACCTGGATCTTGCAAGGCTTGCTGGATCTTGCTTCCAGCCTATCAAGGCTTGTTGGATCTTGCTTCCTTCACCTGGATCTTGCTTCCAACCTATCAAGGCTTGCTGAGGCTTGGTGTAGGCCTTCTTTGGCCCTCATTTGTGCCCCCTTTGGGCCCCATTGTTGACACGTGGGACAGCAGACCCCCCAACCAACTCACGTTTTTTTTGCGCATGTTTCAAAATTTGGCCCAAAAATCACTTTTTTTGTCATATCTCGGGCATTCGAAACCCGATTCAAGCAAGGTAAGAGTCTAAGTTGGGGTTTTGGCACACTCCGGACACAATGGTGATGTCGAATTTGCCAAATTCTGATGAGAGAATCTTCTGCAATAGATTTCATGTCTGAGACAACATGTATTTGTATGCCTATGCTTGTTTGGGCATGACTACATAACCGGTTTGATGCCTATTGCATCCCGATTGATTGGGGGATTAAAGCTACATGTAATGCTATGATTTTGGCCTGATTTTGGGACTAGAAATACACAGTTTATAACAGTAAATGCCTGCTGAATACTCTTGGGCTGAAGCTATCTTTCATGCTTTGACATATGCCTATTGGTTCTGGATGTATGTCTTGGGTTATGCTATGATGTATTGAGCATCGAGGGACAAATTTGAGCTTGTCATTGAATTCGGATGCTTTGGGAATCTTGAGCTTATTTCAGCCCGTACTTATTGACATTGGTATATGCTTTGACAATGATACTTCTTGGGTTTATGCATACACGTTGCCTACGGCTTAATGCTCATGTCACAGTTGATTACCCTATGCATACATTGAGCTCGAGTGCTCATTGAAGCTCCACCTTGGATGCATTTTGGATTATCTGGAGTAGTCTTGGATGTTACTTGGCTTGTCAGAGTTTGGATTGGGATGTATTTGATGTCTTACATGCTTACAGATGCTACATATGGATGCTCTACCGCCTACATCTTCAGGATGTACTATTGATGTATTGTCTTTGACTTATGTCATTGGCACTATGTCTTGCCTTGGCTTGAGCTCTTGAGCTTGTACATACGGCTTTTGTGCCCGTGGGAGCATTCTTGAATGCTTATCAAACATTGAGTAGGTGGTACTTTTATGCATTGAGCCGTTATATGCCATTGAGCAGTTACAGACACTTGAGACTTTGGGACTTCTTACCTTTTGGGATGATACATCATATGTCTTGGTTCACTATATGCTTATGAGCTAAGTCTCAGTTTTGGATCCGTATCTTTGTGAACTGTCACCTACTTGTGTCAAATTTTGGTAGTGGCAGGAACACTTTGCCCTGTTGCTTGGGGGGTGTGCCTACTCACTAGCAGATGTTTGTATGACATACTTGGGTGTTGGATTTATGCTTATCAACCATCATATGCTTATGCTATGCCTGCATGATGCCGACTGCTTTGGTCTTGGCAATATCTTATTGCCTTGGGATCCGATTTTGGCACTGTTAGCTCTCTTTTACTGAAATCTAAAATTTATTACAGCAAGCATATATGTATGGACTAACATGGATGTTTCATGCTGAAACACTCTGAAATGATGTACTTTCACTAATACTTGGTGGGCAGCAGCTTTGGTTCCACTTTCTTCACCATTTTTTCTCGATTTTGGTGATTTCTTGGTCATTTTCTACAGTAAACAGCAAGCAGTTTTGAACTATCTACAGTCTTCCAGCTTGCATTATGGCGAGTTCATCCACTGATCATGCTATTTTTAACATCACTAAGCTTGATGGTATGAATTACTCTAATTGGAAGAGCCAAATTTGGCAGGTGCTGGTGCAGAAATCGCAAATCAAACCTTTGAGGTTAAGCGGGCATCCGCCTGCAACTATGCCAGATGAGGAATGGCTTGAGCTTGATGAGTTATGCAAGTCCACTATTGTATTATCTCTCACAGAACATGTTCACTATAATGTCTTTGAGGAAGAACAGAGTGCATGGCAGTTGTGGGAAAAGATCAAAAATCTCTATGACAAGAAAAGTCCAGCGAGTCAAATGTATTGGCTGAAGCAGCTTATGGATCTGCACATGAAGGAGAATGTGACTATGTCTGCTCACTTGAGCCAATTCCATGCTATACTCAAGAACTTGACTTCGCAGGACATCACTTTTACAGAGGATGTCACTCCTCTTTTCTTGCTTGGTACTCTTAATGAGTCATGGGATGTATTCCGCACTGCATTATGTGCCTCTACTGCTACCTTGAAATTATCTTATGTTGAGAGTGCTCTTCTGCAAGAAGATGTTAACCGTAAGAATTTGGATGCCTCTCGTGTGGTGTCGCATGCTATGACAGTTAGAGGCAAGAATGATGGATATAGAAAGCATGGCAGTGGCAGTGGCCGTGGACGGGATTCTCAAAAATCTCGGTCCAAGTCTCATGGGAAGTCACGTAGCAAATCCCGTGGCAGGAATGCAGATGTTACTTGTCACCATTGTGGGAAAAAGGGCCATATTAGGCCACAATGCCATGAATTGTGCAATGAAAGGCGCAAAGATAAGGGGAAAGACAAAGTGCAGGATAAGTCTTCTAATCGCGCAGCATAGTACCTATAAAGTCCAGTGTTAAAATTTAAGAGATCAATGTTATGTTGCCTAAGAATGTTGATGATGATTATTATATCCTAGTAGCTTCTTCTAGTGCTTCGCAGATGACAGAGATACACTCTATGTATGCACAGTGTTGGCTCTTGGACTCAGGTGCGTCCTTTCATGTGACACCTTGCCGAGAGTGGTTTCATTCATACCGTACTGTTTCGGGTTCTGTGCGCTTGGGTGATGACAACTTTCTTGATATTGTGGGCATTGGTGATGTTAGGCTGCAGTTTCCTTCTGGCAGCAGTTTTGTTATGCAGGATGTACGTCATGTACTTGCTTTGACATGAAATCTAATGTCAGCTGGACAGCTTGATGACGCAAGATATCATGTATGTTTTTGGAGACTCTGCATGGAAGATCACTCATGGCAGACTTGTGATTGCGAGAGGTGCCAAGGCTAGCAGTCTCTACCCCTTGATTGTATCAGCTTCTTCCCTTGATCATGTTTTGTCTGTGGGTTCTATCCCACATGTAACTCTTTGGCATGCCAGTTTGGGCCATATGTCTTTGAAGGGAATGAAAATGCTTTCTGGTTTGCAGTACTTACCGCCCCTTGATTATGCATGTTTTGATTCATGTGAGCATTGTCTTTATGGCAGGCAGACTAGGTCTACGCATAAGAAGTCTGGTAGGCTACGCATGAGTGAGCCCTTGGCATTGGTACATTTGGATATCTGTGGGCCCATGCCTTGTCAGTCTATGGGTGGTGCAAAGTATTTTGTTACGTTCATAGATGATTTTTCACGAAAAGTTTGGGCTTATCCCATTAAGCTGAAATCTGATGTCTTGGTTGTGTTTCAAAGAGATGGCTTGCATTGGTTGAGAACCAGTCTAAGTATAGGCTAAAATGCCTAAGGACAAATAATGGGGGTGAGTATGTCTCACGTGCTTTTGAGCAGTTATGTGATGAGAGGGGTATTAAGCGTCAGTTGACCGCCCCCTACACCCCCCCAGAATGGTTTGGTTGAGCGGATGAATAGAACCATCCAAGAGCGTGTACACAGTATGCTTAGCCATGCATGCCTACCACATAGCTTTTGGGATGAGGCACTTAGTACAGCTGTGCATGTCATAAACAGATCACCCTCTAGTGGTTTGGATTTCCAGGTTGCAGAGGAGGTATGGACTCGAAAACCTCCCTCTTATGCGCATCTCCGTGTCTTTGGATGTGAGGCAGTTTGCCATGTGCCCAGGGACAAGAGAAGTAAGCTAGATCCCAAGAGTGTCAAATGCATTTTCCTTGGTTATGGGGATGCGGGTGAGATGGGTTACCATCTCTGGGATCCGCAGGCACGGAAAGTCATCCGCAGTCATGATGTAGTCTTCCATGAAGACAAAATGCATAGGCAGCCTAAGAGAGTTGTTGAGATCCGCAGGGTCATATTTCAGGAGGAGTCGAGAGCTCCCACACAGCCAGTTGGACAGCCTACAACTGTAGCAGATGCTCATGGTCAGGGTGTTGGACAGGCAGCTGGGCAGGCAGTAGAGCCTGCCGTGAGACGGTCTACTAGAGACAGACATCCACCTGATAGATTTCATCCCTTGATACATTATGTCTTGATTACAGATGCAGGAGAGCCTTTCACCTATGATGAGGCTATGCGCAAGGGTGACAGTCACTCCTGGGAGAGGGTTATGCAGTCTGAGATAAACTCCCTGCATAAGAATGGCACTTGGGATTTGGTTTCCTTGCCTACGGGCAAGAAGGCTTTGCCATGCAAGTGGGTGTACAAGCTAAAAAGTACCCCTGGACACCCCAAGCCGGCATACAAGGCTAGATTGGTAGCAAAGGGTTTTCATGACCTCTTTTGTGGCTCAATCCTTGAATATTAGTTTTGTACAAAGTAGCTAGCACTAATTCTTGTAGACAACTTTGAGTATACAATCATTACCATCAATGCGATGGTATTGACATAAACATAACCTATCGTCAAGTTATAATCCTTGTTGTGAGAATACACAAGATTCAGGGTATTGCATTGACACAAATCAATTCAAAATCTAAACTATATTTAGCTTATAGGGTGCATCAACTTTCACCATTGATAGCTTGCATAAGTCAAAAACAAACCTTGCTTATGTACTTAAAATCCTCTGAGTTCATTACTGAAGTTCATGCCTATAGTAGTAAAATGTAATGTTTCTTATTTTAACTTGTCTAATGTGCTATTATCCTTGGTCCTCGATATGCTCATTCCATCTCACTTCACAAAGTCCACCTACCCCCTAAAAATAGCATGTGTTGACAAGTGCTACTTAGCTTTGTCTTTATCATGTAGAAAAGTAAAAATGTTGGAGGTAAATGCACTTGTGCCTAACCCAAGCTTTTACTTCACATATCGTCACCACACATGTGTACACTACAGGTGTGGTGAGCACCCATCACTAACACTTTACTCTTTATTCTTTCAATGATTTTTGAATAAGGGAAGGCCAATCACACATTGTGATTATTAGAGTTCCCACATCCTATGTCTCTCTCTTGCTCCATCCTCCATAGCTCACATCTCTCTTGCTTCTACTTGTTCATGCTTCCACTCGGCTTCTCCCTTCAATTGGTATCAAAGCCAACTGCTCAAGGAGCTTCTTCGCCATTCACTTCAACCCGAATTCAAATACCTTCAATTCAATTTCATGGCAACCATGGCTTCAATACCCCAAGGTATGCATTGACTTCAATCATCTCCCGATTTGCTTCCCCTTGCTCCAACTTATTACGAAGGTTCTGTAGGTCCTCTCCAACCTTGTGAAGTCAATAGACACAGAGGGTAGCTATAGTAGGTAGCATGAATTGTGCATATTGTGCTGCCCTATTTCTCTGTCACTGTGCACTCGCACCCCAACTCTCGAACACTCTCTACTTGGACAACATTTGGCAACACCCAAGCATTATCATTTACTCTCAAGCATCATTTATGAGCTCCCCAACCTCTATCCTTCCTATTATATAGTAAACCTATTGTACATAGGTCTGGGATAGTTCTATCTCAAGGTCTAGAGCTCATTCATGCTTCTACTAATGCCCATATGCACATGTATTGATGTTGGGTCACTTTTGGATGTTTTGAAGTGCCTTTGGGATATATTGAGCTTGCACTAGCTTAGCTTGGACAAGGCATTTACTAGTTTATAGTATTTGGATAGTGAGCTTTTAAATTGGGAAGGTTATATGTTGAGACTTGATTATATTCGGGTATGCCACTTGGATGTATTGATATCTAGCATTGCTACTTGGACTCGGATATCATTATGGGTTGCTTTACCACTCAAATTTGAGATATATTAGATGCTTTGGAGCGTTGGCCTTATTCTTCAATTGCTTCAATCATTGACATTATGAGATAGAGACTTGAGTTTTATGCTCCCAGATGCATCAAGTGATGTCTATGGGCGTTTGGATGTCATGTATTTGATGTCTTGAGCTTTCATTGCTCATTTGGCCTAGATTTTGCTTCAGTGGGAGTTACTTCTATTGGCATTAGAACTTTGGGTTTTCTCTATGTAGTTGAGCTTGGCTTATTAAGACAATTTGGCAAGTATTGGTATAAAATAAATAAGTTAGACTATTAAAAACCAAGGAAATTAAGCCAAAAATTTTAAGATAGAGATTATTGCAATGAACTTGATGAGCTAGGCAATTCCAGCATTATCTTGTCTTTGTCTAAGAAGGTATATTTCGATGTTATTGCAACTGAAGGTGGTGCTTATGATTTATGGAAAAAGATATGTTATATTTATGACAAGTAGATTCTTGCCTCATAGTTGTATTGGTTGAAGAAGCTTGGGAACCTTCACTGAAATGAGGGTGCTCCTATGTCCACTCACTTAAATGAGTTCCACTACATTTTTAAACAGCTTATCTCATAGGTCATTCAACTTGAGGAAGTCTTTGTTCTTACTTGTCACATTAGCTAAGTTTTGGTAAGGATGGCTTTGAATACTCCGACATAGAGAAAATTTTGCTTATAGAAGAAGTGAATAGGAAGAATATTGATACAACCTATACTTCTCATGCACTTATAGCTAGAGGTAAACATGATGGGAAAGGTAATGACCATTGTGGTAGAGACACAACCCATAGGCACAAGTCTAAGTCTCGTGGGGGCAATCACATAGTAAGTCTTGTGGTCGTAAGTTCTCTCTCACTTGTCATTTTGCGAGTATCAAGGTCACATAAGGCCACATTGCCATAAGATACACAATGATAGGGGTGAAAAAGGCAAAGGAAAAGTGTAGACACATAGTTAAATCTTATCTCCTTACTTGAAGGTGAAATTATCCCTAGATACTATATAAGCAATCCCCCCAAGTCCCACTCTCAAATATGGGATGAAGATATAGCCACTTGGTCAAATCTTTACTCCTTATTTGAAAGTGGAACTTGGGAGTTTCCCAAATTCTCTAATATGGTATTATATTATATTTTAGTGATTTTGCATGGAAGATTGCATGTGGCAACCTTGTCTTTGCTAGAGGTGCCAAGGTTGGTAGCCTATATTCCTTCCTTGTATTTAGATCTATTGATCATGCTTTGATTGTGACAAATCTTCCATATGTATATCTTTGGCATCTCCATCTTAGGCATATGTCCCTTAAAGGAATGAAAGCCCTTTGCAATATTTATTGCCTCTTGACTACTCATGTTTTGACAAATGCGATCATTGTTTATATGGCAAATAGACTTGTAACTTGCATAAAAATTCCGGCTCTATGCATGTGGGTGAGCTATTGTCTCTTTGTATTCAAATGCCTATGGCTACATGCCTTGTCAAGTCCCATGCCTATCTCATAAAGCAAAAGTCAAAAGCTTTGCCTAAATTTCAACACTTTCTTACTATGGTTGAGAATCAGTCTGGGCATAGGTTGAAATACCTATGAGCTAATAATGGGGATGAATATATCCCCAAGGTATTTGAGAAATTTTGCAATGAGAGGAATATCGAGCATCAATTGACCACCCCATACACCCCATCCCAAATGGTGTTGCAAAGGGCATGAATATGACTATTTAGGAAAGATTTTATAGTATGCTTAGTTAAGTAGGCTTACCACAATATTTTTGGACTGAAGAACTTATATTGCCATTCATTTTATTAATAGACCCCCATGCACTACTCTTGGTGATATAGTTGTAAAAGAGATATGGTCTAGTAAACCTCCATATACACACTTGTGAGTCTTTGGATATGAGCCTTCTTAGCACATTTCCAAAGACAAATGCAGCAAGTTGGATACGAAGTCCATCAAAATACATCTTTCTTGGATATGATGATACAAGTGAGATACGCTATCACCTTTAGGATCCGTAGGCTCAGAAGATTATCCACAACCATGATGTTGTGTTTCATAGGATAAGATGAATAAGAGACTAGAGCAAGTGATTGAGGTACATAGGGTGATCTTTCAGAAAGAGTCTCCTATTATACTGTAGACAGTCCCAATTAGGCAACTTGTAAGCTGCTAATGATGTAATGGCCCAAGATGTGCCTGTTGTGTAGGATCATGATACTAGACAAAGAGGATAGGTAGCATAGGCCCCACATCTAGTTTTGAGACACTCTTAGAGAGCCTCACATCTACCTAATTGTTTTGACACCTTTATGTCATGGTGACAGATTCTAGTGAGCCCCTTACTTATGAGGAGGCTATGCATAGAGGTGGTAGTCACTCTTGGGAGAGTGCCATGTAGTCTAAGTTTGATTCACTGTAGAAAAATAGTACATGAGATTTGGTTTCCTTATCAAATTGTAAACATGCATTGCCATGCAAGTGGGTGTATGAGTTGAAGAGTACCTCTAGTTATCCTAAGCTAGCATACAAGGCATGCTTAGTTGCTAAGGGTTTTAAATAGGAAAAGAAGTTGTTTTCTATAAGAGACTCTTCCCTATGGTCAAGATGACTACTTGGTACTAGCCCTGGTTATGCATATGGATCCAAACTTGTACCAGATGGATATTAAGATGGATTTCTAACATTGGAACCTACATGAGGATATTTATATGCAGTAGCCTAGGGGCTTTGAGGAAAAGAGTAGGGAACACCTAGTTTGCAAGTTGAGGAAGAGCATCTCTAGACTTAAGCAAGCACCTAGAGAATGGTATCATAAGTTTTATGTCTTTATGCATTCATACGGCTATTTTCGCATGATATAGACATGTGTCTTTACATGAAAAGGGCATACAATGGTAGACTTATCATTTTGGTACTATATGTCAATGACATGTTAATTACTGGGAGTACTTATGATGAGCTAGATGCCTTGAAGACTCAACTCAAAGAAGAGCTTTGAGATGAAGGATGTGGGGTATGCCTCTCACATACTTTATGCACAATATGTGCAATTTCTCTAAAGGACTCCTATGCTTGTCATAGAAGGTGTACATTCATAAAGTCCTTGAGTGGTTTCATATGCAGGGTGATAAGCCTATCGATTATCTGTTATCTTCTCTTGTGAAGATTAGTCAAGTAAATTGTCCCCAATTATATGACAAGAAGGTTGAGATCGCCAAGATCTCATTTGCATTCATGGTAAGCAGCTTGATATATGCCATAATAGTCAGTAGACTTAACATAGTATTTGTAGTTAGAGTTGTGGCTCATTATATGGAAATATCTAGCCCGTGACATTGAGACACCTTGAAGGTTATCATGAGATACCTTAAGAACACTCCAGATTTATGCATTTGTTATGGTGGCTAGGATATTGGAGTCGTGGGCTACATAAACTCTAATTATGCAAGATATGCAAATGGTAGAAAGCCTACCTCTATAATGTGTCTTCATCTTTGCTGGAGGTGCCATTTCTTGGATGTCCAAGGTGTAGAAATGCATGGCCTTGCCTACTATTGAGGCTAAGTACATTATAGCCAACTGAAGCTTGCAAGAAGACACTATGGTTGGTTGCAAACCTTGGTACAACTATAACTCCTACATTGCATTTAGACTTTATGAGTGCCACTTAGTTGGTACGTAATCTATTTTTTCATGCAAAGACCAAGCACATTGAGGTCCATTATCACTTCATCAAAGAGATGATTGAGGACAAGCAAATAGACCTTGTCAAGATCTTGACTAACAAGAATCCTATGGATCTATTCACTAAAAGTCTCCCAATGGAACCTTATGCCTTCCTTAGGAGTACATATATGTACACATCGTACTTTGTTACTTTTTGGTTTTTTTCTCCACACTCCAGTACATGAGCCTTTAAGTGGGAGTTTTTGGGGCTTAAAGGATATTTGTGCCTAACGAGCTACATTTACGTGTACTTATTATCCACACACATGTACACAACAAGTGACGGCTGCCTATCTTGTTGTCACTTTATTCTTTATTCTTTCTATGACAATAGAATAAGGAAACAAAGGTCATACATTGTGACTATTGGGATTCCTGTACTGTATTCCCATATATTACCTTACTCTCTCTTGCTTAAACGTCCAAAGTTCTTGCATCCTCTCAATCTGCTTGTACTCTCACATGTTGCTCCACCTCTCAAGAAAAACAACCAAAACCTACACTTTACAAGCTACATAGCCTTGTGAAGAAACAAATGAGTATACTTATGGGAGTAACAAGAGTAAGAAATAGAACCAAATATTCAAAAAAATGAAGAATGCATTTTCTTATGTCAAGCTATGACATATAGAAAAATGAACAAAGAAGAAAAGCTTTCAAATCTAAGTATTCTTTACTAATGTAATATGCACCAATATGCACATTTATATTTTTTAACAAGCATCAATATGACTATCTGAATGTTCACTAGAATGACTACTAGTATATACTTTGATAAAGACTAATGGGTATATCAACCATTATTCTAATGGAACTATGACAATCATACTAAGGGATATAGCATCAACACAAAAATTTTGACATCAACATCTCGTGTTAGAATACTCTTCATCTCTTCTAGTGGACAATGATCATACATACATTTGATTCTTTGCTTCAACCATGCCTCTCGATGCTAAAGATGCAAGCTTTCATTCTTGTTGTTAGTCAATGAGAAGGCTGGCAATAACAAATAGGATACAACTTTGCTCTACATAACTCTCATTCGAATGGGTGTTTATTGTTGTGATCAAATGTGTTTATGCATGCATTATTATTATTTAAGCATGATATTAAATTTAATAAATGTGCCTCAATTCAAAATCATTCTCAACTATAATGTGATCATCTTTGGTTTTTGCAGCATCATTCAAGAAAGATTGCAAACAAAGAGGAGAGAAACCCTTACCTCTTATTGTCTCCAAGCATAGGGATCTCTTCTTCTTCTTTGAGCAATTAGTAAAGCATGCTTTGTTCTCCTCTTATTTCCTTTACCAATTATACATTCAGCTTCTCCTTCACTTACTATGAGCAATAATAAACCTCTCCTCATGTGTTGTCTCCTATTACCTCTCTTGTTGTGTTTTGCTATCGTTTTATATAAAAAGTCAAATAGTATTTGCAACTCTTGGCCAAAGAATTTGCGTTTATTCAATAGAGGAGATGATGTACAAATGCCATGTTAAATGTTGTCTTAAATACATTTTCTTATAGAACATTTACGAATATAGATGTGGTGTTTAATGCGGTGTGGCAAAAAAAGACTACAAGCCTATACACGTGTTATTTGTAAGTTTAAGGATTTTCTTTGCAATTAACAAAAAATATATTATTTTCACATCCAATAAGTTTCGTTGATTTTTGCTTCTTATTTAATGCATGTTCATTCTTTTTCATTTGATTGTGCATAATTATAATGGCCTAGAGATGTTAGGTTTGCCAAGACATAGATAATCCAAGGGGTTTCTTTAGTAGAGCTTTAATGAATTGAGAGGAATTTTTTGTACACTTTCACAATGTGGGAGTGGGTCAAACCCACCATCATAAAAGAATCATGATATACGTTATGAAGGGTAGACTATATGGTTCACAAGTTGTGTATAATCCTTTGGGGAGTTTGGGTTTAGAATATGGAGTAATTTGAGGACCAAGAAGACTATGCAACTATATGCTTAGGGGTAGCTGAGCTTAACTTATGCTAGGGTCACTTGTACTTACACTAACACTAGACTATGATGTGCTAGACATGGTTTACAAGCAAGAAAGTACAATAAACAATATTTTGATTTTATTAGTTGATTCTTCTTAAAAGTGCATCATTGATGTGAATGTAAGGAGGATACAATGGGCCTACTCCATGTTTTGATCACTTGGCAAAAGTGGAGTTGAGCACTTCACTAACATTATGGGCTATATTGTCATGCTATACATGATACTTCAATGCACTTTGCATTGCAAAGGGGAAATCTTACCATTGTATACTATGTTGGTATTCAAACAACACTACAAATTAGAGGGTGCTTGATTAGAAACCTAAAAAGGTAGCATATTATATAAATTTACCTCACACTTATGTAGTATAGGCAACACCTAAGACTATAATGTTTATGCTCATGATCCTAATGTCATAGGTCCAAGAAAATTAGGGTAGCTATGGATTGATTCACACTAACAATCTCAAAATACTTGCACTAAAAATCTCAAAATTCAACATCAAAGCTTTGATGTTGAATCCAAAAGGCACAACAAAATTTTCTACACTAAAGGGAAAAATAGCCACTTAACACACACACATGCACATGCACATACACATGGGGCAAAACCACTTACTTCAAAAGAGTATGATACGCAAAATATGTGTGTAAAAAGGAATCCCCACCATCATAGAAAAAAGGAAAAGGAAATGAAGGGCACTTCCTTAGTGTCTAACCATCCATGGATTAAACTATTTGCTAGATATAAAAAACATGTTTTTAGAGTTATGAAGAGATCCAAGCAATGGAATAGCTGTTTTATTTGTGATGCTAGAAGTTTGTTTCCATAGGATTGTTTGAGAATACCAAACCAATAGAAGGTCTTGCAAGGGTGGCCAAGAGCTCTCACAAGTGTTCATCATGGCTTCTACACATGAACTTTTTTGTGTTGAACATAATAGATTTTGCATGAGTGATTTCTATGTTGGAATTGGATGAATCTCTTTAGATGTGTGCTAGCTTGAAGTCAAATGGTTGCAATTTCATCATGTTGCCTTACCTTCAATGGTTTTGATTTCATCATGTTGGTTTGACTTCAATGGTTACAATTCCACCATATGGGTTAAGTTGTGTGCTAGTTTTTGAAAAACTCTTTGAGGTTGGACATGTAGAGGTAAAAGATGTACTCATTGATGGTAGTGTTAAGACATGTCCACACAAGATCCATTAACAAGGTTGCTTGTTTATTCATGAACAAGATAGGTTCATGATACATTGAACAAGCTTGTTAAGAGTGTTGTGCATGACACTTTAACAGATACTAGTTTTTGTGGAGGTTGCAAATGAATGTAATAGGTTTGAACATGTACATAATGTTCTCTATAATGACGAGCCAAGCTTCTTCTCAGACATAATACTTTTTACATCTAGTTGCATAGCTATGCAAATTGTTATATCTTGGGGATGCTTGCTCTAGGATCTCCCTTTTATATGGTATCAATCACTTCTATTTTCACATTTTAAGAAATCTCAAAATAGTGTCTACTTCCTCTCATACTTGATCTTGAAAATCTCATTTGAGTTTATTTTATGTTTTTATGCTTGAAGACAACTAGCCCATATAATTCTTTTTTTGAGATGTGAGTTGGCTAAAGTACATGTAGTCAAATGAACCAAATAGACTTGTGGCATGTGCTATTCCCTTGGTGAATTCTACCTTGCAAAAGATAAAGTAAATGAATAAAAAAGTTGTTTGGAGCTTGGACATTTTGATATTTGCATACAAGGATCACATTGCAAGAGCACAAGATCAAATAGCATAGAGACTGGTTGGCATAAAGTCTTTTTGTTTTTCCAAAATTTTAGGGGAGAGTGTTATTCCCTCCTATGTGTTTGAAAACAATATGTACTATTTTGCAATATTCTAGTACATTTAATAGTGCATGGATAACCATATTAAACAATGCTTTAAGAACAACATTTTGATCTTCGACTAAGATTAGAATTATGAAGATTGTGTTCATCCTAAATGTTGTAAATATTTATGTAATATTAATATACTCACTTGCTCATTTTCAAAAAAGGATTGTCTTTGCCCTCTTATAGTGTCTAGCATGTAACATGATAGCAAAGCAACCCATCATCAAATATGCACGAGTAACAAAATTAATGAAAGTGATTGCTTTTATAGATTAATGCTTGCAAACAATAATAATTTTAGAAGAGTACAATAGTAAATATTAACACACAACCATGCTATTTAAATAGCATTAGTGTTCCTTCACATACAAAGAACATTAAGCCACTTCATGACAGCTTCCCACAAAAGTAGCGTTGGGAGGGAAGCACATGGCAACTTCGCTTCTCTCGTTTCTATGCCTTTTTTGTTCTCTCTCTCCTCTTTTTCTCTTTCTCTTTGCCATCTTTTTTCTTTTTGCCTCTCTCTCCTCTTTTTTCTTCGCTCTCTTCCCCCTCTCTCGCTTTCTTTTCTCTTCTCTTGTTTTCCTCCATTCTCTCTCTTAAATTCATTGCCTCTCTCCATTCTTTCCCTTCCATGTTTTTTCTCTCCTCTTGTTTTCCTCCATTCTCTCTCTTCCCCCTCTCTCTCTCTTTCTTTTCTCTCCTCTTGTTTTCCTCCATTCTCTCTCTTCCCCCTCTCTCTCTCTCTCTTTCTTTTCTCTCCTCTTGTTTTCCTCCATTCTCTCTCTTAAAAGTATTGTCTCTCTCCACTCTTTCTCTTCCATGTTTTTTCTTTTCTTTTCTCTCTCCTATTTCTCCTCTCCCCCTTTTTCTTTTTTATTTTCTTCTTCTTCTTCTTCTTCTCTCTCTCTCTCTCTCTCTCTCTCTCTCTCTCTCTCTCTCTCTCTCTCTCTCTCTCTCTCTCTCTCTCTCTCTCTCTCTCTCTCTCTCTCTCTCTCTCTCTCTCTCTCTCTCTCTCTCTCTCTCTCTCTCTCTCTCTCTCTGTGCCAAGGCTAATGTTGTGCACTCTTGCATGCCGCTTCCATGGTCTCCTACAGGCAAAGACCCAAGGTATGATTCACTTCCTATATTTAAAGAATTTATGTTCTACATGGTTTTGTTTTGTTTGTTTAAAGCTTATGGTTTAGGCTTATAAAGCTTGTTTCTCTTTAGGGTTTCTATTTGTGTTTATTATTGTTTACACAATAGTACAAATGTGCATGTAAATGCAGTCACAAAAGCAATTATTTTGTTGTTTAAATGTAGAGCCTCAACCATATTTTGGGGGTAAAGCAATTGTGCCTACATCGCCCTATATTCATTGCACACATTGTGACCATACACCTATATACTACAAGTGGCGAGCACCCATCACTGTCACTTTATTCTTTATTCATTCAATCACTATTGAATAATGGAAGGTCGATCACACATTGTGACTATTAGAGTTTCCACATATTATGGCTCTCTCTCTCTCTCTCTCTCTCTCTCTCTCTCTCTCTCTCTCTCTCTCTCTCTCTCTCTCTCTCTCTCTCTCTCTCTCTCTCTCTCTCTCTCTCTCTCTCTCTCTCTCTCTCTCTCTCTCTCTCTCTCTCTCTCTCTCTCTCTCTCTCATAACTCCCATCTCTCTTACTTCCACTTGCTCCTACTTCCACTCAGACTTCTCCCTTCAATTGGCATTAAAGCCAACCATTCAAGGAGCTTCTTCACCATTTGCTCAACTTGGATTTGAATACCTATAGCGCTTGAAGGTTTCATGGTGGCAGCCATGGCTTCTTCACCTGAAGTATACATTGAGTTATATTATCTCCATGCTTGCTCTCACTTGTCATGGAGCTTTCCCAAGACCTCTCAAGCATTATTGAGTGACCTTTAAGCTCAACAAACACCAGCAGTGGTGGGTAGGAAAGGTAGTGTGATCTATGCTACCCTATTTCCCTAACTCATTACATCCTTCCTATAGCTCTTGGAGCCCTCAACACTTGGAAAATACCTTGGCAATCATTTAGACATTGTTTGGCTTGCTCCTGAGCATTGATATAAGTGCTCTTGGTCAACCATTGCTTTGTTGTTTAGTATAGACCTACAAAATATCTTATGGATAGCAAACAATGAGCTCCATTATGCTTATTTGATGCCTTGGTGATGCTATTTTGGTGCTCAAATGGTATGGTTATGCTTTGGATGCTACTTGGATTGTCTAGAGCTTGAATAGGTCATTTTTGCAGAGGTTTATTAGTGTCGTAATAGTTTGGATAGCAAGTATACAACAATGAACTCTATGCTTTAAATGCCTCTTGTGTCTACATGATATTTCGAGCATGCTATATGTCTATGATGATGTCTACTAGTGATATATGAGCCCGAATATGGTTAAGGGATGCTTTGGACCTTAGATTTGAGTTACATTTGATGTCTTAGAGCTTTGCCTACTTGCTTCAATGATTCTCATTTTTACGGGTTTGGAGATGAATTGGATTATATGCTCCCAAACATATTGGCTGACGTGTATGGGCACCCAAATGCTATGTACTTGATGTAATGAACCTCACATTGCTCTTTTACACTCTAGATACACTTCAATGGATGCGCTTTTGAGATATTTGCATTTACTTGGATATTTTGCATTACATTAGAACTTTAGATTTTTTTAATATAGTTGAGCTTGGTTATTGAGACAACGGGACTCTTGCCTTATATGTACATGCTCTCTTGAATATCCTTGGATGTAGTTACACTACTAGTGTGCTTATTTGATTTTACATGCTTTGGACACTGGCATTACCTCTATCAATAAGGTGACTCCCTTGAGTTTATGATAGATTTTAGTACCAATTGTCTCTTATATATTCTGGTTGTTACTCAGATATTCTCAACAGTGGGAGCCTTTTTTCTTTTTAATCCCATAATGATCTTGGTCATACTACATCATTTATTACAACACTGTTGTAATTATAGTTTTTAGTATTGTCTTGGAGAGTAGACATTATCCTTTGATAGTCTATTGCTTGCAATTGATGGATAGCTCTATATTTTGGCATTCCCTCTTGTTTTGCCTTTGGTTTGGGTGTGTTTTGGGGCTAATTTGCAATCATTTACATCAGCCCATTCTCTTGAATTTTGCATTGATATATTGTCGTTATGACCTGTTATTTGAATGATCGTACTATTTTCAATATTAAAAAGCTTGATGGCAAAATTTTCACCTATTGAAAGATGTGGATATAGGGCTTCCATGGTTGTTTGAGCATGGTGAAAACAAAATTTTAGCATTTTTCACAATGAAACTTTGAAATTTCTCCCTCTAGAACATTCTCTCTCATCCCCCAATCATTTCTCAAGTTAACTTGGCATTTTCTAGTAGTTTGAGCCATTAGATAAAGATATTTTAGTTCATCTCTATTGTAAACCCTAATTTATAGTAGTAGAAATTAGGATTTTGATAGTTGCCTTGAGATGCATGCTCAAAATTGAGGATTTAGGATTTGAAATCCAATAGCTGAAATCGAGGAATTTCAAAGAGATTCAAGAGGCCAGCCAACCAATATCGTATTTGGGGTTGAATTTGTCTTTCAAGAAGTAGGGTGAAGGCCAACCAAAGAAAGTTTGTTGAAAGACATAGGTATGGCAAGTATTAGTCCAAAAGAAGCAAGTTAGGTTGTTGAAAACCAAGAGTGTAAAGCCCGAGGGCATGAATGATTGGGATGAGTTGGATGAGCTATGTAAATCCACTCTAATACTATCATCGTCTAAACATGTTAACTTCAATGTTGTATCACTTGAAGATAATACTTGGTAGTTAATGGTAAAAGATATACAATCTTTATGATAAGAAAAGTCCTATTTCACAAATGTATTGGTTGAAATAGCTTATGGACCTTTTCATGAAGGAAGGGACTAGTGTGTTCATGTATTTGAATGAAAATCATTTGATTTTCAGCTAGTTGATTTTACAAGGCATTGAGTTCAAGGATAATCTACCTCCCTTGTGCTAATATGCCTAAGGATGGCTTGAAACTCCAGAATATTGAGAGTGCTTTATTTACAAAGAAGATAAGCAAAAAGGATGTAGATGCAGCCCGTACTCATGCATTGACTATTAGGGATAGACATGATGGTAAGAGCAATGATGACTACCATGGCACAAAATTCCAGAGATCTTAGTCTCATGGAAAAACTCACAATAAGTCTTGTGGTCATTACTGTGGGAAGCACGGTTATATTCAGCCGCAATGCCATAAGATGCACGATGATAACTGCAAAGAGAAAGGCAAGGGCAAAGTGTAAGAAAAGTTTGATGATTGCAGCATTGTTCCTAGTAAGTCATGTGTAAAGATTGAAGAGATAAATCGGGGCTTCTTTTCATGTTATCCCACATAAAGATTGGTTTCAATCCTATTGTAGCATTATAGGTTCTGTTAGATTGTGACTTGGTATTGAATATTATTGGCATTAGGGATGTACAACTACACTTTCTTTCTAGCAACTCTTTTACACAACATAATGTACGTCATGTATCGGCTTTGACTAAAATCATTCTATCTACTGAGCAGTTGGATGATGCAAACTATTATGTATCTTTTGGTGATTCCGCATGGAAGATTACCTGTGCGGATCTTGTTTTTGCTCAAGGTGTCAAGCATGGAAGCCTCTATCATTTATTTATATTTGGATCCCTTGACCATGCTTTGGATGTGGCTGATATACCATATGTATCTTTATGGCATCGTTGCCTTGGGCACATGTTCTTAAAGGAAATGAACATGCTTACTTGTTTGTAGTATCTTCTGCCTCTTGATTACAAACATTTTGATTCTTGTGATTGTTGTCTTTATGGTAGGCATACATGCATTTCTCATAAGAAGTTTAGCATTATGTGCATGGGTGACCCCTTGGCTCTTGTGCCTTCTGATGTATGTGATCCCATGCCCTATTAGTCATTGGGTGGCGCAAAGTACTTTTTTATGTTCATTTGATGATTATTCACATAAGGTTTGGGCATATCCTATTAAGTAGAAATCAGAATTCTTATCCACCTTTTAGCTTTGGCTTGCTCTTCTTGACAATCGGCCTAGTTATAGACTAAAATTCCTAACGTTTGACAATGGAGATGAGTATGTTTCTAAAGTATTTTAGCAATACTATGATAAGAGAGGTATTAAGTGTTAGTTGATCGCCCTATACACCCCACCTTAGAATGGTGTTATAGAGTGCATGAATAGAACCATTCAAGAAAAAGTCCACAATATGCTTAGTCATGAATACCTAGCATAACATTTTTGGGCTAAGGCAATTACTATTGCCAAAGATTTGATAAAGAAATCCCCATGCACTACTATTGGTTATCAAGTTACAAATGAGGTATGGTCTAGCAAACCTCCCTCATATGCGCATCTTAGAGTCTTTGGATCTAAGGCTTTCTGCCATGTACCCAATGACAAATGCAATAAGCTAGATCTTAAGTCAACAAAATACATCTTCCTTGGTTATGGGAATGTAGATGAGATGGGCTATCGTCTATGGGATCTGCAAACTCAGAAGATCATCCACAACCATAATGTTGTCTTCCATGAGGAAAAGATGCATAAGTAGTCTGAGCATGTAATTGAGATGCACAATGTGATCTTTCAGAGAAGCCTCTTGTTATTGTACAATCAGCTAGACAGGCTACAATTGATACTCGAGTGGCCCATGACCATGATGTTAGACATGATGTATAAGCCCCAAAACCTATTTGTCTACTAGAGATAGATGTTAGCCTAATCGATTTGCACCTTCCATGGATTATGTTATGGTGATGGATTAGTCTAGTGAGCCTCTCACTTATGAGAAGGTCATGCATAGAGGTAAAAGTCACTCTTGGGAGAGGGTCATGCAAGCTGAGTTTAATTCCCAATAGAAAAACCATACATGAAATCCGGTTTCTTTGCCCAATGGGAAACATGCATTGCCATGCAAGTGGGTGTACAAGTTGAAGAGTACCCCTAGATACCCCAGGCTAGCATACAAGGCCAGATTAGTTGCTAACGGTTTTAAGCATGAACATGGTATTAACTTTGATGAATCTTTTCTCATGTAGTCAAGATGACTCTCCTATGATTGATTTTGACCTTGGTTGCATAGTTAGATTTAGATATTTATTAGATGGATGTGAAAATGGCTTTTCTACATGGGGACTCACATGAGGATATCTATATGCAATAACCTAAGGGCTTTATGAAAAAGGGTAGGGAACACCTAGTGTACAAGTTAAGAAAGAGCCTTTACGATCTTAAGCAAGTACCTAGGGAATGGTACCATAAATACAATACTTTCATGCATTCACAAGAATATACTCGTAGTGATATGGGTTTGTGTCTTTATATGAACAAGGCCCATGATGGTAGCCTTATTATCTTGGTACTTTATATTGATGATATGTTGATTTTTGGGAGAGCTCGTAATGAGATGAATGCTTTGAAGACTCCGCTCAAGGGAAGACCTTTGAGATGAAGGACATTGGGTAGACCTCACATATTCTTGCTACATGCATTATGCGCAATCGCTCTAAGGGGATCCTTTACTTGTCACAATAGGCACACATACAAAAGGTGCTTGAGTGGTTTCATATACATGATGTTAAGCCAATTGATATTCTTCACCTTCCCATGTGAAGGTTAGGTGAAAGGTTGGTTGTCCCCAATCATATGAGCAAAAGACCAAGATGGCTAAGATTCCTTATGCTTCCACAATGGGTAGTTTGATGTATGCCATGATGGCCACTCACCCTATGACATAGCATTTGCAATAGGAATTGCGGCACACCATATGGCTACACTTGGCCCCGACGACATTGGGACACCATGAAAGGTATCTGTACATTTGCTATGGTGGCCAAAATACTATAGTAGTGGGTTACACCAACTTTGATTATACAAGACATGTAGATAATCGGAAGTCCACCACTGGATATGTCTTTACTTTTGCTAGAGGTGATATTTCTTAGATGTCCAAGGTGTAGAAATGCATGGCCTTCTTTGCTACCAAGGCTAAGTACTTTGTAGCCCATTGAGGCTTGTAAGGAGGCCCTATGGTTAGGCCATTTGGTAGTAGGCCTTGGTATTATTGCCACTCCTGCATTGCATTCAAATTCTATGAGTACTATTTAGTTGGCCTAGAATCTAGTATTCCATACGAAGACAAAGCACATTGAGGTGCACTATCACTTCATTAGGGAGATGGTAGAGGACAAGCCTGTTGAGCTTGTCAAGATTTAGATTGATGAGAATTCTATAAATCAATTCACTAAAAGTCTCTTAGCGGAACATTTTTCCTTCCTTAGAAAGATGATAGACATAGGATGAGATGATGTATATTCCTCATCCTATTGTACTTTATGTACATTTCTAGTTGTCACTTTTTTCTTGTTCTCCCCTCACCAGAGGCACACTCACCTTTGAGTGGAAGGTATTTGGGGGTAAAGATGCTTGTACCTATGTTGCCATGTATTTGATATGTGCACCATGACTGCACACCTATACATTGCAAGTGTAGTGGATGCCCATCATTATTACTTTATTCGTTATTCTTTCAGTGACTATTGAATAAGGGAAGACTGGTCACACATTGTGACTATTGGAGTTCCCACATCTTGTGTCTCTCTCTCTTACTCTCTTGCTCCATCCTCCATAGCTCATATCTCTCTTGCTTCCGCTTGCTCATGCTTCCACTTGGACTTCTCCCTTCATTAAATACATTGTTTGCATAAACTTGTTAGCTTGTGACTTAGGCTCTTTGTTCCTATTTAAGATTTGTGTTTTTATTTTCTAATTAGGGTTTTTGTTTGTGTTTGTTGGACTCTATTAGAACTAGAAATGTCCTTATAAGTGTGACCATGAATGTAAATTCTATAAAATTAGATGTAGTAGTAGCTGTGATTCATAACATGCTAGTCCTGCTACTAACTATATATTTGCAACAAACCTTACTTCAAATTTGTTTACTAGTCAACTTAATCATTGAAGCCTTATGTAGCAATAAATTAGACCATCGTCTATGTGTATCGTACCCTATCATAATCTTACAAACACTATTGTAGCCACTGTCCATTGAAAATCTTGACCCTAGCAATATATGGATTGCAAGTAGACTATCCTGTTCAAGGGGGAGAAGACCGTGTAAACTCTTCTTACCTTGACAAGGTTAATCCTTAACTTCCAATTGAGCTTTCTACTTTGACAATTGCTTCTCAAAAAAATTTGACAATTGTATTCAAACTAAGCTTCCTTAAGGCCAACGACTAAGAAGAGCTCCATCTTCCCTCTCCTCTAGAGTAATAGCATAATCCATTGTAGTGCTTCATTTAATGAAATCAACTTCAAAAAGGTAACTTCATGTCTAACAATTTAAGTATTCATTAAATTTTTTTCTCCACAATGATAGGCATAGATTTCTGTATCATTCTTATTAAATTCTATATCTTTTTGCAAAATATCTTAAAGTCTCTCAAACAATATAAATGCACCAATTACTGTATACATGATCAAATCTTGAGCTTTTAAGATTGAGGAATTCCCTAAACTAATGTCTAAAACCTAAAGGTTAATGATTTAATAATGTATTCATTTGTTTGGTGCATTTATAAAGTTTGGAGACTCTAGAATTTATTGTAAATATAAAGATATATAAAGGATGGCATACAACTCTACTACCTTTCATAACACATGAAGCTCATATGAATAGTGCTACTATTGGCTACGTTGACAAAGCCACAGCCATATAAAGTTGAGACCTAGCTTTGAGACTTTTGAACCTTACCTTAAGACTTTCCTTACTTAACACTTTCCATCATAGAGACATTGTTCAATCTATAGATCATATTAGTTTCTTGAGCACACTATCATATCTTTTGCTTTGCCCCTTCTATCTATATGACTAGCTTCATGTGGCATCATTGGATGCGCTTCATCCTCAACTACTTGCTTTATCTATCCCTTAAGCAATGCAAGATGCGAATATTAATATTTTCCTCTAATAAGCAATTGTAAAGCACTAAAATAATCATGTTAACAAAGCTCTAGTAGACGAGATTATCATCTAGAAAAGCTTGAACACTCAAGATGTCACACACATGTAATCACCAACTTGTGGGAGCACCTTCATTACTACTTTATAGCTTGTAGAACAAGTTATTGTCAACTATCTAAGATTTACAATTCATCAAACATTATTTGAGGGTTGATGAAGATGAGGGATACCCAATGGCGCACTACTGTGCTAATAATACGTACAAAAGGGGCAAAGACATAATGATAGTGTGCTCAAGAAATTAGTATGCTTTATGGATTGATCAATATCCATCCTACACATAGTCTACACCTACATTTAGGCTACATCTACACATATATCTCACAAAAATAGATTTAGAGACTGAGTCAACATGACTCAAAATTCATAAGTTTTCATGATTCTTTTAAGAGGTCGAGATTCTATCTCCTAATGGACTTAGACTACATCTAGTACTGCTCATGGAAGCCAGCAAAAAAGTGTTCAACAAAAGAGATTTGTAGTTGGCAACATAAAGACGTATGGTGAATCTAGAAGGAATGTCATGGGTCATCACACTTTGGATCAAGAGAACCAGCATCATGGAGATGCAAATCCCTCATGCCGCACTCTTATTCACTTCTTTTCACATGCAAGATATTGAATTATGAAAAGTAGGGGTTTTTTGTCATCACAACTCAATTCTCTATCTATAATATCTTCTAAAACGTATATACTATCTTGAGGAATGTATAGCTATTATTTTGCTTTTAGAGAATATGTGTGATGTTATGTAATAATCTTTAGGCATACTTATAGTTGTTGATGTTGTTCTCTTTTGGGGAAAATCTTGAATTTACAGCTTTTGACATATGAAAAGCAAACTTCCAGTTGTTAGCGCGATGACCCTCCATATGAAGCAACACAGTGGCAAGAGAAAGGAATTAACTATTGAGTTTGGCTTATAGGAGTGTGATGTGTAGACCCTAGGAAGTTATGCATCTCTCATGATGGCAATACTCTATATGACATGATAAATGCCTAGCTTGTGTAACCCATGACTTGAGATCTTGTACCTTAAATTGAAGTATCTTTCATTGTCACAAAATTCTAAACAAGGGTTAACCATGTTCTGAATGTCAAGATAAAGAAAGATACCCAGATTAAGGTGTTGGATTTTGAGGCATGGATTGGTATGAGTTAAGCAATCAAGTGTGTAGGTTTGCTTATGGTGATGGACTATGCCATACAAAGTACAGATAATGCCACAGATGCATAGCTTCCTTAGGTCTGCACATTGCTTTATGTGCCAAATCCAATCCAATGCACCAAGCTATTTACGATGAAGTAAATGAGTATGTGACAAAATGGGTTTGTGGTTAGTAACATATTGGGGCACAACAAATGTTGATGGGACAACAAGGATCATCACATAAAAGAAACAACAGAACAATAATAATTGGAAGTTGAGTTTGTGTTGGGCTTTTGCGCAACAATGAGACTTTGATCGAACTCTTAGTATTTCAAGATATTTGGCCGTGTTAGCTACATTATCTCTCACTTAGCTACAAAAATTTCTTCCTTTATCCATCTATTAAGAAAACAACTGCACAACTCACCTAGTTACCTATCTTACTATAGTGTTTGTTGCTCGATGGGCTTGTAAGTGTCTCGATGATTCAAGTATTACCTCTCAATCTGTTACTTTGTGGCTTCAACTCGATTTCTCTGAAGTGATGGTGGTGAACAAAGAGAAAAAGAAGATGGTGCGCAGATCGGACGCAGGTAGCTCACGTAGTGAATTCCCAAAGGTCCCCAAGAACAAAGCACTCTACTTTTTAGCACAAAAACCAATGTAAAAACAAGCACGACATGAGACAAGAGACAAATTGGGTTGAATCTCCCCCATGCCTTGTGTGAGCGCTTCACAAAGCATGTATTTAATATATATTTCCAATCTTTTTGCTCAAAAATAGCCCAATTACAAAAATATGACAAGCTTTTAGCTTTTGAGTTTGCTTTCTACCAAAAATAGGAAAATAAAGCTAATGGACGGTGCCCAAAGAGTCTGGCACGCCCAATCTCAATGTCCAAATAAAAATAACATATCCAGGCGCTCTCAATGTCCAAATAAAAATAACATATCCAGGCGCATAAGCGCATACAAAATAATAATAAATAATCGATGTCTCTATAGACATAATCAAAATATAGGCGTGGCGTCTATCAAAATATAGTCGAAAACCCGCTAGACTCCAATGCTTTCCTCCGCCACTGCTGCTATCTCTACACATCAACTGAAGCATTCACAATCGTTAGTAAAATAACACAATTAAACCGACAAAAGTGAATACCTAGCAGTCTTCAGCTACATAAATAAATCAACTGGTTAGAAATAAATCCTAACCTTAATTTATTACGAGTGCGCACTCTAAACTCATAAACGTTTATTAATTTAATATGCATTTTGCGGAATCACCCGCTATGGAATCACCCATGTACACACTAAATTAATGAAACGCCCGAAAAGGACAGGCATCCCCATCAACTTCTCGCACAAAGAATCCTCTTTGCGTATGAGCCCCGGTCATCTAAGTTTACGGAATCCACCGTAAAACCTCACGGAATCCACCGTGGAATATGCCTCCTGGCATCATACCCCCGGGGTGGGATAGCAATTGACCTCAATTGCTATTAGCTCAATGTGGAGCTAACAGAGTGGGGAAAGCATTTAGGTCTCTAGCGTGCATCCATTGTGCTTCTTCTACAGGATGGTTCTTAAATTTCACTAGATATCTAGAATACCTTCGACCAGTTCTAGTGGTCATGTAGTCAGTGTCTATGATGGCTTCTGGTTCAAGTATTTCAGTCTCTTCCTCTAGTAAAGGTGGGTTTTCATAGACAGGGTGGATAGGTAATTGTCCTCTAAATGGTCTCAATAAACTAATATGGAAGGTATTATGAATTTTCCAATGTGATGGCAGTTTTAACTTGAATGCATTGTCATTAATCTTATGAATGATTCTAAATGGTCCGTAGAATCTAGGGGCTAATTTGACAACTGGATGTCTATCTACACTTTGCAGTCTACGCTTTTCTATTCTAAGCCAAGCATAATCATCAACTTTGAAATTCATGGCTTGTCTTTTCTTGTTGGCTTGTTTGGTATATGATTGTTGGGCTTTAGCAATCATATCCTTTACCTCATCAAAAATAGTGTTATGCATAACAGCAATATCATCGGCACTTTGTATTCTATTAGACAAAGATGCAACAGGTGTAGATAATCTATGTCCATAAATAACTTCAAAAGGTGCTTTCTTTGTAGATGTGTGCGGTGTATTATTGTAAGCAAACTGTAATAAATGCAAATGAGTATCCCATGTTTGAGGTTTAGAGATAGTGTATGCACGTAAAAGATCTAAAATAGTGCTATTTGTGGCTTCTGTTTGTCCATTTGTTTCTGGATGAAATGCAGATGAAAAATCAATCTTTGTGCCTAGATTTGAAAACAGTGTAATCCAGAAATTATTACAAAATCTAGAATCTCTATCTGAAATAATCACTTTCGGCAATCCATGGTTAGTAAAAACAGTTTTTAAAAATAACTGTGCTGCTTGTGATGCTGTTAAAGTTTTCTTACATGCAATGAAATATGCTTGCTTACTAAATCTATCTACAATTGTCCAAATCATGTCATGGTTAGATTTAGTATTTGGTAAGCCAGTAATGAAATCCATAGATATATGTTCCCAAGGTTTAGATGGAATAGATAAAGGCATTAATAGTCCATACTGTTTACCATGATGTCTTTTTATTCTTTGACAAATCAGACATTCAGAAACAAAATTAGACACATCTGCATCCATATGCGGCCAATAAAAATCTTCAGTTAACATGCGTAATGTAGAAATGATACCTCTATGACCTTGATATGGGGGACAATGAATTTCATTTAAAACAAAAGATCGGAATGGAATAGTAACACACAGTCTCTTTTCAAAGAACATAAATCCATCATTATATGACAATGAATCAACAGGAATGAAATTATTTTGAACTAATTTTTGCCAATCAGAATGAAAAGTAATATCCTGGTGATATGTGTCTTTCATAGCAATCAAAGAATCAAAAGATATGATAGAAATGTTATGAATTGCAGGTCTTCTACTCAATGCATCGGCAACTACATTTTCTTTTCCAGGTTGGTATTGAATGATAGGATGGAAACTTTGAATGAATGAAGCCCATTTGATATGGCGGTCAGAAATTTGGGGTTGGCTAAGTAGATGTCTAATGCTTTGCTGGTCAGTCTTTATCATGAATTCTGAACCCATTAAATAATGCTTCCATTGTTTTAATGCTTGAACAACTGCTAAGAGTTCCTTGTCATAAGTGGAATATTTAAGCTCAGAGGGTTTCAGCTTAGAACTAGAATATGCTATTGGATGGTTATCTTGCATTAACACAGCTCCTATTCCTGATCCGCTAGCATCAGTCACAACTAAAAAGAATGGTCTGTTAAAGTCAGGCAATTGTAGGACAGGGGCGTTGGTCAATGCACATTTGAGTAAATCAAAAGATTTCTGCTGGTTTTCAGTCCATTGATAAACAATGCCTTTCTTAAGAAGTTTGGTCAGTGGTAAAGCAAGTAATGAGAAATTACGTACAAACTTCCTATAGAAACTAGCAAGACCAAGGAATGAGCGTAATTCATGTACATTTTTAGGAATAGGCCAATGCAATATTGCGTCAATTTTCTTAGGATCAACTTTTATTCCTTCTTTTGATACAATATGACCTAGATATTCTATTTCTGTCTTAAAGAATTCACTCTTGTCAGGATTTGCAAATAATTGATTTTCTTTCAGTAATTGAAAAACTAATGATAAATGCTCATAATGCTCTTTTTCACTTTGACTGAATACTAAAATATCATCAAAGAAAACAATCACACAATACTGATATTTTAGAAAAATACGGTTCATCATTCTACTGAAAGTGGCAGGTGCATTAGTTAATTCGAATGGCATAACTAAGAATTCGTAATGGCCAAACTGTGTCCTGAATGCAGTCTTAAATATGTCGGATCTATCTAGCCTCACCTGATGATATCCAGACTTAAGGTCAATTTTACTAAATATAGAAGATCCTTGCAGTTTGTCCATAAGGTCATCAACTCTAAGTATAGGATACCTATTCTTTACAGTGATCTTATTTAATGCTCGATAGTCAATACACATACGATAAGTATTATTCTTTTTCTTGACTAAGAGCACAGGTGCACCGAATGGAGAACTGCTAGGTCGAATTAAACTTCTATTTAGTAATTCTTCTACTTGAGTCTGGATTTCTTTTTGCTCTATTTGATTGTGCCTATATGGGGCTTTGCAAGGTGGTTGTGTGCCAGGTATTAGGTCAATCTTATGGTCTTCTGGACGTGATGGAGGTAAACCTGGTGGTAGGTCTTTTGCAAAACAGTCCTTAAAATATGCAAGAAATTCCTTATGCCTAGGGTGCATATGAGTTTCTTTTGCGTGCAATTCATTCACCCAAATGAGATATGATTTAGTATTCTTGCGTAGTGCACGTTTTGCTTGAGTATGCGAAAGCAGTGGAAACATATGAGATGCATGCATACCAAATAATGTAATAGATTTTCCTTGAAAATTTATATTCATTGTGTGTATGGAATAATCTATATTAGGATTATGTTGGTGTCTCCATGGCATTCCTAGAATAATGTCGCTAGACTGTAATGGGACAACTAAGAAATTTCTTCTTTCAATATATGGACCAATTTGAATTTCTAAATCTTGAACTTCTTGTGTGCCATTGTACCTAGTGCCTAAAAATGCAGCTTTTATGCGATAGTGCGTAGGTACTGTATGCAATTTCAATTCCTTTACCAATTTTGCTGAAATAAAGTCATGCGTACTACCGTCATCATGCAATATAATTCTTTCTTTTCCATGCACCATACATTTCATAGTCAACAATGAATGTAAAGTAGGCATACCTGGTAAAGTGTCGGAAGTAGTAGTAGGATCATCTTCTTCTTCAGTGAAATCTGGCATATCCTCATGCTCGTCCTCGTCCATAGCTCCAAGGTAGTTGATGTGTGCTGATGGCTTCTTTGAATGACAATTTGCTGCGAGATGGCCTGGCTGGTGACACTTGTAGCATACGATGGGCTTGGCTTTGGTCACATTATTTGCAATGGCTGGGAGTCTGGGTATATTTGGATTTGCTTGTTGGATAGGCTTAGGATTTGGATTGACAGTGGATGGTAATGCAGGTGGTTTAGGCCAATTCTTGCGGAAAGATGGTGATGAAAAACGACTTGGATTAAACCTTCTGAAATTTGAATTGAATTGTTTAGATCCATAATTACCGTTTGCTTGGAATGGCTGTGGTCGTCGATCTCTTCCACGTAACTTATCTTCAGTGTCGTGAGCTAAGGAGATGGCATCTTCAAGGGTAGCAGGCTTGAACATATTCACCTCAGCGTAGTAATGTCCAAGAAGTCCAGACATGTACTTCCGCTTATGGGTCGTCTCTGGTACGTCTTCAAGCATGCGTAGCTATAGGAGTGCATTCCAAAAACGCTCTGTATACTGTGGAATAGGCTCACGGTCGCGTTGTTGGAGTAAATCCCATTGCTTGATTGCCTTCTCATGAAATTGCGGTGGAAGAAAATTTTGCATGAACTTCTTCTTGAAATCTTCCCATGTAGCAGGACATTCTATGCTCTTGCGGACGACAGTCCACTAAAGTGATGCTCTATCTATCAGATGATTAGTAACACACTTGATTTTATCTTTCTCGGGATAAGTTTCCTCATGGAAATAGTCATCAAACTGGCTAATGAATGATAAAACAGTCTTTCCTTCTCTTATGCCATTGAAAGTGCGAAACTTGAAACTTCGTTTACTTATCTTGGATTCCTTGCGAATGGTTTGTGCTTCAAGAGTGGCGTCGATGGTACGGCGTATCAAATCTTCAGCTTGAGGTTCTTCTTTATTAGTGGATGCTCCTTGTAGCTTTGTCAATTGCGCTTGCAAGGCTTGCCTAGCTCTTCGCTCTTCGTCCAATTGCAACATGATAAGATCCAGCTTTTGTTCCATGGTAGGCTCGGGTAGGTCGTCTTCAGCCATAGGATCATCCATATGTGGGGTAGTCATCCTGTAAAACTCAACAAACCTTTCTCACTCAAAATCAGTTAGCGGGATGAGCGTAGCTCAAATTTGGGGTTACAAGGCTATGTATTTTTGGGTATTTTCTTCTTCAATTTTCAGAAATTCTGAAATATTTCTGTCTCTGTTTGCTGAAAGTACTTCAACGAACTTGTAGATAGGTAGAACAGCTTGCTGCGAACAACTTTCCAGTTCTGAGTTTTTGCAAACGAACAAGTCTTCTAGGAGTTTCGAGCGTTAGTCAGTTCTGATTTAGTCTGACTTGCAGAGTTGCAGACTTAGCAGACTTGCAGGGTTGTTGACTTGCTGGACTTAGCCGATTTGCAGGACTTGCAGTACTTGATTAGTGTCGACTTGCGAAACTTGTCTTCTGGAGTGCGTGACCGAGAGTTTGCAGACTTGTCTGCCCAGTAGAACTTGCAGAGTAGCTTGATGACTTAAGCTTAATAAATTAAGCTTAAGAAGGCGCCATTTTTTTCTGATCGTGGGGGGGGGGCCGTTTTTGATTCCGCGCGATTTTCGGGATGCTCCTCCTCTTGCCTCGATTCGACGTTTTGAAGCTAATAAGCTTCTTAAGCTTAAAACTAAGCTTTTTTAATGAAGAAATAGATATGGCTCTTACTGGTTTATCACGACTTGTTCATGAAGATGAGGGAGTGGTCCTCCGCCGACAGAGAGTGGTCCTTCGCGATCTGAGAGTGGAAACAGGGGTTCTTGATCGCCAGAAGTCTGCCTGTATCGACGGTTTGCGACGAGATTGACTGTAGAGGCCGTTTGTTCCTGGAGCTCCGCCTTCGCCCGAGATTGGTAGCGATTGGAAGCCCTTGATCTCTGCTCCGCTCTGATACCACTGGTGCGCAGATCGGACGCAGGTAGCTCACGTAGTGAATTCCCAAAGGTCCCCAAGAACAAAGCACTCTACTTTTTAGCACAAAAACCAATGTAAAAACAAGCACGACATGAGACAAGAGACAAATTGGGTTGAATCTCCCCCATGCCTTGTGTGAGCGCTTCACAAAGCATGTATTTAATATATATTTCCAATCTTTTTGCTCAAAAATAGCCCAATTACAAAAATATGACAAGCTTTTAGCTTTTGAGTTTGCTTTCTACCAAAAATAGGAAAATAAAGCTAATGGACGGTGCCCAAAGAGTCTGGCACGCCCAATCTCAATGTCCAAATAAAAATAACATATCCAGGCGCTCTCAATGTCCAAATAAAAATAACATATCCAGGCGCATAAGCGCATACAAAATAATAATAAATAATCGATGTCTCTATAGACATAATCAAAATATAGGCGTGGCGCCTATCAAAATATAGTCGAAAACCCGCTAGACTCCAATGCTTTCCTCCGCCACTGCTGCTATCTCTACACATCAACTGAAGCATTCACAATCGTTAGTAAAATAACACAATTAAACCGACAAAAGTGAATACCTAGCAGTCTTCAGCTACATAAATAAATCAACTGGTTAGAAATAAATCCTAACCTTAATTTATTACGAGTGCACACTCTAAACTCATAAACGTTTATTAATTTAATATGCATTTTGCGGAATCACCCGCTATGGAATCACCCATGTACACACTAAATTAATGAAACGCCCGAAAAGGACAGGCGTCCCCATCAACTTCTCGCACAAAGAATCCTCTTTGCGTATGAGCCCCGGTCATCTAAGTTTACGGAATCCACCGTAAAACCTCACGGAATCCACCGTGGAATATGCCTCATGGCATCAGAAGAACATGGCACAAGAAGTGGAGAAGAGCTTCTCCGATGGTCCCTCACTCTCCACACACACACACACACACACACACACACACACACACACACACACACAATGCTCAAAATGGATAGGATAGGAGCAAGAGGAAGAGCTTTCAAAGTTTTCATATATAAGAATGATCTCTTATTCTATGTTCAACCTTTCATACATGGACTCAAATTTCAAAACTTTCCTCTCAAAGTTGGGCACTCTATCCCTTTGCATGCACATGTTTAGAGGTTTAATCTTAGACTCTCTCCTAACCAAGAAGTGATACAATTTGCACAAGAGTGAGCTTGGCTCTTCAATAATACAAACTTCTAAATTTTTTGAGAAATACAAGTTTCTAGATTTAGCTTGATGAGGATCTTGTTACATGTGTCCATAGAATTGTCATTGTGGCTCTACAATGATAGCTTGAGGATGTGGATGAGGATTTCATTGATGCAAGGATCTTATAGAGGATGAATAGCAACCGATGTTGGTGAATGCTCATTAGGTCTTCAATAAACTTGCAATTAGCATACTCCCCCTAGGGATGTGTCTATCTTACCATGCAGTGCAAGGTACTCATGTAAGTGTAGCTAGGAGATGGGTCAAGCTTGGAGTGTTGTCCCACAGTTGAGGACCTAATTAATGTAAGGTTTTATTATATGATGCACATTTCAATTTTTAAATTTCAAAGACCTTAGATATGTTCTTGCCAATAAGTAGTCTTAACCAACTCCATGGATAGCTCCAAAGCCTCCTTTGCATCAAATTCAACATGCTGAGAAAGCCACTATTGCGTGGAAGCATCAAGCTCTAGTTAAGCCCTAGCATTTGAATGAAATGGAGTGAGTTATATAGGATGTTTGGTACAATGCAACTCAACAGGCCTTTGACCAAGAGGGCTAGAAGCCCCTCCTTGTTTGTGGGCGACTTGATAGGCCTTCGATGAAGATGGCCAAAAGACCCTCGTGATGAAGGAGTCGTCTAATTCTTCCTCAAAGTAAGCCTTTTCATCTACAACATTGGTGGTGTGGACCTAGACTTGAGAGACATAGCCATGTCACCAAACAATGTTTATGAGCACAGTCGAGACATCCTAGATGGATTGCCATTCATCCTAGATGCATTGTGTGAAGGGAAAGCACAAAGCTAGAAGCTATGGTGAGAGGGCAAGACAGAGGGGGAGATAAGGTGATGCTACTTGTGTGAAAAATTGCGAAGGGGAGCTGTGGTGATGACAGCAATATAAAGCCAAAGTGGACATGGGGAAGAGCAAGGAAGTCGAAGGCGTGTAAACCTACAAACATCAACTAAATCTTGCTTTTTAGAATGGATCTATCATTTCTTAATTTAGAGACTCTCATTTTCACAGTTAAAGTCCAAAATTTCCCGTGAAACCTCAAATGTTCCACAGAATTTCTTGTGAAAAAAGGGTCATAAAAATAGACACTACATAAAGTTACCCAAAAGCACGTGCGTCTTTGACATTCTATGGACTGACACGGCTAAGTAAAGCACGGCAGGGCGGGGGAGGCATTGCGACGGACGAGGAAGGATGGCGGACGGCAATACGAAAGTAGATACCACAGCTCGCCTCGCGCAATGGAAGATCGAGAACATGAGCTGGTCGTATCGCCGATCCGACCCTTTCCGCTTCGGGCTCTGGAATTGGTATGTTGTTTGCCATCTCATGTCGCTCACTCTCTCTGCACTAAAAGGGCCCCCTCTCGATGCGAACAAGCAGACTACCATTGGCTTCCTGCAATTGTATTCTGCTCTTTGAGCACCTTTGCTCTGCCACAACCCAATGTGTATCTGTATCTTCCGTGCACTGTTGTTCGTCCTTTCAGCTGGAACTTGTGTGCGTCTGCACAAAATTCGTACCGAGTACGCGGTGTCCTAGACCGCCTCTTCTATTGAGTAAGCAGGCTTTTGGAACGTGTTCCTTTTCCTTTCTCGTTTAATATGGGCCACTTGGGCAGGTTTTTGTTATTATTCTAAGTAATTCATGGTTGATTTTCACCCATGAATGTAAAGAAGCTTGTGCTTGTGTCTTGTTTGAACAGAGATTTAAAGGGAACGACAAATTAAATACCCACTATTATAAAGATCTTCATGAGAAATAAGGGACAGTTGGGGTTGCTATCACCAGGTGAAACATGACAACTTACACAAAGACAAATACTTCACACCTTGACTTGACCGTCCTCATTGATGGAGTTCGACAATACAAAGTGGAGGCTTGATATGCATTTTTTTGGTGTTTTCATCCACCTGTAGACATCTGAAACTATCATGTTCTTAATCACGAAGAGAAGCAAGAATAATTATTGCCTTTGGTTTGACCTATTCGTGCATTGGTCATAGCTTCAAGTCAAGTATTGACTATGTGTGAATGTACCCTTAGGCTAGGGTGGTTAAGGAGTCTTGCAAAAAAGACATAGGGGCTTTATTTGTGTCACGTTTAGTTGATTACCATAGTAGGACTTTAGGCCCTTGGTAGTTTCATCCATCCAGTGGGATGGTGGGGTTTGATTGTATGGGGCATTAGTCTGGCAATGGGAGTCTCATCCGACTTGTTGCTCATCCTAGGCATCCATTTTGGCTCAATAGTTGAGAGATGAGCTTAATATCCATCTCTCTATGTTTCTTTCTATGCTTGTGAACTTGATGGGTCTACTCGACTCCCAAATATGGTGGCAAGGGGTACTTGGGTACACAATGAATTTGGAAGATTGGTATATTTGTCTAATTAAGCTTCAACATTTTGTGCAACTTTCTAGACATCATTTATTAATTACTATTTACAATTACTATCTTAACGAGATGTGAAATAAAGCTCTTAGATTGGTGTGATGATAGACTTCTCCAAAAGTAGAAAATCTTTTAGCAGGATAGGTGAAGCTAAGTCATCTCTATGTGAACTTGTAATCGTTGAAAGATTTGAAACTTTGGTTCTACTTTGCCTTTGTATAGATCAAGAAGGAGATCTAAGAAGTTGAAAAAGTTGGTCGGACAAGCCCTTTTGGAATAGCACCATCTAGGAAAGCTCTTTTGGAGGGCAAAGCGAGCGTCATTTGTTAAGTGCAAAAAAGGCTATTTGACACAGTGGCAAAAATGGAAGTAGGAGGCCTTGTGAAGGTATGCTAGGATTTGCACAGAGAGTTTGCCTCTTCTTACTAACCATATGTTTATGGATGGAAGGGTGAAGAATATTTCAGTGTGGTACCTATATTTTCAAATAGCCCTGTCTAAAACAAATTGGTCATCCGAGTGGTTCTTGATCACTAATGATCGACTGTAGCATGCCATGATACTTAAACACATGTTGAAAAAATAAGCATGCCACATGATCAGCCTTTATCTTCTTCCTCACCGGAATGAAATGGGCCTGCTTACTGAGCCTGACCATTATATGGGCCTGCTTACTAAACTTGCAAATAATGTTCCATACCCTATCATCCCCTATAGGTGTTTTGGGAAGCTCAAAGATAAAGTCCATAGCAATGCTCTACCAAGGGCTATCTGGAATAGGCAAGGGTTGCAATGAACCTGGAATCTTTTGCCTATCATAGAAACATACCTTGCCATCATATCCACTATTGAGCTATAAAATGCATTGTTGACTAGCCTCTTAAATAGCCCCAAAACATGCTTATTTAACAAAAAACCCTAAAACATGACGCAGTCCAAGAGAGTTTCTATGAAACCCTAATTTGGGAGGATCCATCCACATCTATAAATAGACAGGCTGCCCCCATTTAGTCTTTATCTTTTGTGTATGTTTTCAGCTATCAGTCTTCCTCCGTGTGGCTGTCCAACCTTTGCGACTGCTGCTACTTACTCCATCATCAGGTGCTCTAGTTGCTGCTGGTGACTTCTTCTACTGTTGCTGGCCTCTAACTAGCATTTGGCTGTACTAGCCATCACCAATCCCCAGACTACCTCCTCAGCTTGTGTTTGACCATTGGCGACAGTTGGCAGTGCACCTCCTTCACATTTGGCAGCCTTTTTAGCTTGTGTTTGGTATCATTAGCCTTGGGCGATAGTGTGTTGATCACTTTCTCTAGTAGGTGACTCCTTGCCAGCTTGCATTTACAGCTTTCTGGTGCCGCTTGCCTCCTCTAGCATCATCTTTGCTGTTGCCACTTTCTCTTCTCTAGCCTCCATTAGGACTACGTTTGATAGTTTTTCTCACTCCGACACTCAAATTGTTGGTTACAGTACTTGGGATTTGTCTTCAGTGGATGTCACTCTCTGACACTACTACTTTGCCATTGGCTACCTTGCATACTCTTACATTCATTTACATTATTCATTCACTTCAGAGTTTATGTTATTTCTCTCTCTCTTTCTGCTTATGTTTGTTTCTGTGTTTGATTTTTGAGTTTTGCTTTTAGGGTTTGAGTTTTGTACGTTTGTGTCTATATTATCGTGTTTTTGTCATGGACATACACTTTGTATTTCCTCAGTGTGAACCCTAGTAGCTACTCCACAGTTTTACACCCACCACCTGCAATACATGCCCTCGATGCACACCCCTTCCGCTAGCAATGTCCCATACCACCCTTAACAAGATAAAGGTGCACCTATCAGGCATTAACCATCATGGTTCTTTGAGCAATAGTGGTTTTGTGCACGTCATCAAATCTTGTATCCAATTTGTAGGTTGAGGCTATGATACCAATGAAACATCCCCCTAGGATCCAACCTACACATGAGACATGACACAAGCCATATTCACAAATAGAAGGGGTTGGACATTAGACTCACCTCCCAACCATAGTGCCAAAGGGGCTCACCCCCAAGCCTGGGGGCTAGCTTCACTTTAGGTCATGACCACATCCCAAGGGTTGGTGTCCCATACCACCAGCCCACACCATCCCGGTGTAGAGATGCATCACCCACCATGAGCTAGGAGTCCGAGAGTAGTGATCAAAATGATGTGCACAATAGAGTCTTTAGTCCTATAAATAGGACTCCGCTGCCCTAACCAATGTCCAAGGATGTAATAGAAGACCTTGCCACAAACTCAAAAGATTTGCCCATGAGTCTCCACTTCCTTTGTTAACCGAGAACAAATTCTCTTACAAATTTGGAACTTTTGGCTGCTCCAAATGACCAGCATCAATTTTCCTAGCCTGCCTCTAAATTTGGAGTGCTTGGGGTACCAAATTGGTTTTCCTTCAATTGCATGCAAGTCTCCTTTGCTATAGATTACCAATTCTGCACAGATTTGCTGTAGATGTCCAATATAACAGCAAGTACCCTTCATGCATGTTCAATATTTTTTGGCATGCATTCCAAGGAAGCTGAGAAACCCTAATTGCTGCTGTAATTATGTATGAAACAGAAAATCAGTGCTGAAATTTGTCAGATTTGCTGAGAAAGGAGGAAAGATGGGGAAATTCTTTAATTTGGGTCAGAAATGGAGCCCCAAACGGAAGTTGCCTGCACTGTCTACAGCCTGAGAATCAGGTTGCTCAATGCTAGAATGTTGTCGTCTTCAGCCAGAAATGCCAAAGATGTGGTCGCCAGCTGCAAATGACCTTTCTTTGCAGTCAAAAACCGCTAACAGTAGTTGACCAACCCACATTCTCTCTCCTCCAGTCAGCCCAAAATGCTCCCCCACAATTGCCCCAGCCTTCTATGTTGTGTTTCCTCTCCTTATGGCAAGTGGCAAATCTGCCCGTGCATTCTCAGCCTCTAGAAACTGAATTTTTAGCAAATAATAATTGTGCAAATTAAAAGTTCCTTGGCCCTGTCCAAGAATTGTCCACTACCCATTCACATTTGAAATCCTAAAGGCTAAGCCCTTTGGACTTGAAAGCATTAAGTGTTTTGATTCTGTAAGCCCCATGACTTCAATTCAAAGGGCACATTGAGTTTCTAGAGCCAAGATCTAATACCAAGTATCCACTAGCACTTGTCCACCACTACTTTTTCTAGTGCCCCCCATTGCTTAAGCTAGGGTTTGCCACTATATTCCACAATTTAACATACATTCACATGTGCATACCTTAATTGTTCCAAAGAAATAAGTTAAAAATTCATGTCCTCGTGATAGAACTCCCCCCTTAAATCCTTGCAATCATCCTCGATTGCATTGTAGTGTGGCAAAAGCATGTGTGACCATTGGCAATGCATGCGGCATCATAGTCAAACAACATATGCAACCAAACTCATGCCCATGGCATGCTGAAATTCCCAGCAAGCAAAACCAAGTCATAATCCAAATAGATGAATCATAACGTCTATCAAAACTATAAGGAATGCATCCACATTCAGAAAACCAACAATGTTTTAACCACGAAGACAAAATAACGTGAGAATCGAGCATAAACAATGTTTCATAGCAAAGATGTATAACATGATACCCATGTAAAGTATACATCACCTGCAAATCACACATAACTGATATGAATGTATAATTTCATAGCTTGGATAGTGGATGTAAACCATACATATTTGCATATCAAACTATAGCGGCAAGTACATTGACGAGTAATTCCAATGGCAAATCTACTCTTAACATACAGTACCTTGGATGCAAGCAAAGTATATTCGAGATCCATGACATATATGAGCTGCCCATCATTAGAGGAGTAGAAGTGCTTTCTCCCCTTAGGCAATACTTTGGACCCCCTGTTCTGTCAGAGTGCAGCGGTGCGGAAGCGTAGGACTGAGAGAGAGAGAACGCAGAGAGAGAAGGGGGAGAAAGAGACAGTGTACACTGAAGATCTGCTGTATAAAGAATGCTGAATACAAAGATATACACGGGCGCAGTGCGCTGGACTGCACGTCTCCACCTCGACGATGCGACCTGCTGTCCACCTCGAAGTCTGCTGCAGTCTGCACTGTTTGCTGTCTGAAATCTGCGAACAGAGACAGAGATCTGCACGGCACCGGTCTGTAATCTGCGACAGAGAATGATCGCCAGATTGCTGAAAACGTCAGCAATAAATAGGCGAAAAACTGCCTGGAATGGGGCGCCAAAATAGGGCGCAGCCTGATAAAAATCGGCTGCAGGCAGTCGGACTGCCACGTGGCAGTCCGACTGCACAGTCCGACTGTGCAGCTGGACTGTGCAGCTGCTGCCTGAAAACAGGCTATGATCTCTGACACCCCCTCTCAGAGCCTGGACAGGGTAGAAGCCTGAGGGATCTGGAATGTTGCCGAAGTAGAGCCTGCGGAAGCGCCTTCGTAAACAAATCCGCAAGATTATCCTCCGTCTTGCAATACTCCACAGTGATGGTCTCATCCAGAAGCTTTTCTCGGATGAAGTGGTACTGGATCTCAATGTGCTTCGTCCGGGCATGAAAAACAGGGTTCCTTGCCAAGGCAATGCAACTCTCATTGTCACATCGCAGCAATGTAGGACGAGTCTGGGGGCACCCAAGCTCCTCCAACAATCTCCGAAGCCACACAACCTCGCATGTGGTGGAAGACGCGGCCCGATACTCCGCCTCAGTAGACGAAAGGGCTACCGTGGGCTGCTTCTTGCTACTCCAAGAAATAACACCTGCACCCAAAGTAAAACAGTAACCTGTTGTAGACCGCCTGTGGTCCACGTCACCGGCCCAATCCGAGTCGCTCCAACCTGCAAGTACAAGATCTGACCCATCTGTCCCTGCGGGGTAATGAATCCCCAAATCAGACGTCCCCCTCAGATACCGAAGTATCCTCTGAGCAGCCTGCCAATGCACCGTCTTAGGTTCCCTCATGAACCCTGCCAAGAGCCCAACAGCAAAACATAGATCAACCCTGGTGTTGAGAAGCCAAATCAAAGACCCTATCAACTGTCGATAGCGGGAAGCATCCGCCAAAGGAGAAGCTGAGTGGGAAGTGGCCTTCCAGTTCGGATCCATAGGAGTAGAGAGGGCCCGACAATCTTCCATCTCAAAAGTCACCAAGAGCTCCTGTACATATCTCTGTTGGGAGAGAAAGATCCCCCTCTGAGACTGAAAAATCTCATGTCCTAAAAAGAAATGGAGTAGCCCCAAATCCGTCATCTCGAACGTCCGATGTAAAGCTGACTTTGTCTCCTGGACCTGCTGTGCATCATCACCTGTGACAATCAAATCATCAACATATAATACAAACAGCACACAACCATCCTCGGAAGTGTGAACATACAGCTGCGGATCTGCCTTGGACCGCCGATATTCCAACTGAGATTGGAGGAACGAATCAATCTTCTCGTTCCAAGCTCGCGGGGCCTGCTTGAGACCATACAGGGCCTTCTTCAACCTGTAGACTTTCCCATCTGAAGAACCAAAGCCAGGAGGCTGCTCAACGTAGATCTCCTCCTTCAAATCACCATTCAGGAAGGCCGACTTCACATCCAGCTGATAAACAGGCCATCTCCTATGGCCAGCCAAAGCAAGAACAGCTCTAATGGTTGCCATTCGAGCTGTAGGGGCAAAGGTGTCATGACAGTCAATCCCTGGGCGCTGGGCAAAACCCTTAGCAACAAGGCGAGCCTTGTGCTTATCCAAAGTACCATCACTGAGATATTTGGTCTTGAAGACCCACTTGACTCCAATCACCTTCTTCTTCGTGGGGCGTGGCACAAGTGACCAAGTGCCATTCCTCTCAATAGCCTCCAACTCAGCTTCCATAGCTTTCTTCCAAGGGGCGGATTGTAAAGCCTCCTTCACGGAGGTGGGCTCTCGATCCTGCATAACTCGGGACATCAAACAATAATTGGAGCACACAAGCTCCGAAGAATGCGCCTGGTGCCTCCGTGACCGCCGCGGACCATCCTGCGGTCCCCACTCCTCAGGAACCCCCTCGATCCCTGAATCACGGAGTGTGTCACGGGCCCAGCGAGGAGGAGGCCGAACCTCCCCTCGTCGTTCTCCATCAGTAGAAGACTCTGGAATGTCCACCAGTGGTAACTCCTCAGAAGGATCCGGTGGAACAGTAGACTCTGTGCCAGAAACAGAATCATAATCAAACGGCATAGGCTCCAGTGGAACTGTAGAAGGAGCCAAACTCTCCCCTGGATCTCCAAGAACGGGATGCTCCTCACCCGTTGAAGAAGCCGGAACCTCCACAAACCGCACATCACGGCTAGTATATACATCCCGCTTGACGGGATCATAGAGTCGGTAGCCTTGGGACTGGGAGCTGTAGCCAACAAATACCTGTTTGCGGGAAGCCGCTTCGAATTTGTCACGGTGAGCTTTGGGAATGTGAACATAGGCATCACACCCAAAGACCCGAAAGTAAGAAACATCTGGCTTCGACCCAAAATACGCCTCAAATGGAGTCATCCCTTCCACGGCCGAAGTAGGAGATCGGTTAAGAATGTGGACTGCAGTAGCCACAGCCTCGGCCCACAGAACCTGGGGGGTCTGTCGGTGCTCCATCATGGTGCGCGCCATCTCGATCACACTGCGGTTCTTCCGTTCGAGAATACCATTTTCTTGTGGAGTATTCGTATTGGCAAACTCCTGGTGAATTCCTCTATCTGCACAAAACCGAGCAAATTCATTAGAGACAAATTCACCTCCCTTGTCGGATCGCAAGGTCTTCAACTTCCGGCCTGATCGGTTCTCCTCAAAGAGAAGCCAATCCTTGAAGTGCGAGAAAGCTTCTGATTTTAGTGCCAAAAAGTAGGCCCATGTCATCCTGCTATAGTCATCCACGATCAGCATGAAGTACGAGCTCCCACGCAGGGACTCATTCCTCATAGGGCCACATAGATCCGTAGATACTAACTCCATCGGTGAAGTAGACCGCCGCGAAGCGGTGTGGGGAATGGCATCCCTATGCTGCTTCCCCCTTATGCAGGAGACACATGGCTGCTGGCTCACCACTATATCCGGCAACCCTCGAACAAGCTGTCCCCGTGACGCCTTTCGAAGATAGTCATAGTTCAGGTGACCAAACCTAGCATGCCATAATTCAGACTGTGACTGTGAGGTAAGAAGAAGAGTGGAGAGGGCAGTGGAAGACTTCAGTTTGTAAATGCCGTTCTCCTCATATCCAGATGATAGAACCTTCCTCGATTCACGATCAAGGACTCGCATTGTAGAACTGTCAAACTCCACCAGAAGACCAAGGGAACAAATCTTATGGACTGAAAGGAGATGGTACCCCAAGCCTGGTACATGCAAAACCTCTGAAGTATGGGTGCCACCTCGTCCATCCGGAATAAGCTGCATCTTACCCCGACCTGCAATAGAAACTGAAGAGCTGTCTCCAATGAGAACCTGCCCATGCGAAGGTCGCAGCTGGGCAACACCATCTGATGAAGGAGTCATGTGCCATGAGGCACCACTATCAATAATCCACTCTCGAGATTGGGAAGCCGCCATCGCAGCATCAGAAGCATTCGGTGAAGCGTCCTCAATGACAACTAAGTGTAGAAATGCAGCTGATGAGGGTGCAGCCACCGCTCCAGAATCCTTGGTTTCCTTCTTCTTGGTGTCCTTCGAGTCTTTGTCAGGGCAATCCTTCTTCCAATGGCCAGTCTTTCCACAAATATGGCATGTGGAGTCTTTGTCCTTGTCCTTGTCCTTGTCCTTCTTGGACTTGTTATCCCCCTTCTTCTTCTTTTGGTCCTTCCCCTTCTTCTGAGAGGCTTGACCTGTCAACGCCTCCGTCTTGGAAGCATTCTGTCCCTTTAACTGTTCCTCTTGGTCCAAGACCATAGGAACCAACTCCTCCCACTGAAGAGTAGACTCTCGCCCCGAAGCAATAAGGGCAGAGTAAAATGTACCGAATCGTGGCGGCAACTGGGACAGGAGTGTAATCGCCATGTCTTCGGAGGAGATCGGCTTCCCCGCATTCTGAACCTGCATCTGTAGCTGCCTTATCTTGTTAATGTGTTCCCTTAGCGAAGAAGACTTATTGACGGACAAGGTCCGCATCTGAACCTCCAAAGAAACCCTCTTCATCAGGGTCATCCGATTGTACATTTGATCAAGCTCCAGCCATATCTCACGAGCCACCGTCAAGTGCTCGATGTGAGCGATCACGGCTGTAGTGCATGATAGAAAGAGAAAGGATCGAATCTTGGCATTCAGTTTGTCCCAATGAGACTGGGCCCTGGCCAACTCCGCACGAGCATCGGAAGAGAGTTTGGACTCATCTCTTACCGAAGGCCGGTCAATATCTTCCTGTACCAACTCCGCCAAATCATAGGACTCCAGAATGGCCAACATCATAACGCGCCAAATGCGGTAGTTGTCGCCGTCGATCTGTAGGAAGAGCCGGTAGGACAGGCACCTTCCGGTCCATAATCGCCTGGAACTCCAGGTCCATCTCTGTAGACATCTTCACCTGCAATGCCTTCTCAAACGCAAAAGCAGCCCCCTCTGACTGAGTAGACTCAGCCTGCTAAGGCTCTTCAGCGTCCCGAAGCTTCTTCACCCGCCGGAGGCGATGAAAAAGCAAAACCTGCACTTTTAGGTTGAAAACTCAAACTTTCTCCGCGTCAAACAGCAGTAAACAGCAGCAAATCCACCACCTGTACTCCTTTCCTGTGCGCCCACACTCGTTTCAGCCTTGTTCCAAGGCGCAACCCTCCTGTCTGCCCTTAAACGCAAAAAACGCAAATTTGTGTCGCGATGGAAACTCCACTTCAGGTTGATTCTGCGCTCAGTCAGCCCTCAAACACTGCTCTGATACCATGTCAGAGTGCAGCGGTGCGGAAGCGTAGGACTGAGAGAGAGAGAACGCAGAGAGAGAAGGGAGAGAAAGAGACAGTGTACACTGAAGATCTGCTGTATAAAGAATGCTGAATACAAAGATATACACGGGCGCAGTGCGCTGGACTGCACGTCTCCACCTCGACGATGCGACCTGCTGTCCACCTCGAAGTCTGCTGCAGTCTGCACTGTCTGCTGTCTGAAATCTGCGAACAGAGACAGAGATCTGCACGGCACCGGTCTGTAATCTGCGACAGAGAATGATCGCCAGACTGCTGAAAACGTCAGCAATAAATAGGCGAAAAACTGCCTGGAATGGGGCGCCAAAATAGGGCGCAGCCTGATAAAAATCGGCTGCAGGCAGTCCGACTGCCACGTGGCAGTCCGACTGCACAGTCCGACTGTGCAGCTGGACTGTGCAGCTGCTGCCTGAAAACAGGCTATGATCTCTGACACGTTCTACTAAACTTGAATGGGTTTGATCTAGTGTTGTCTCCAATTGAAATGCATTGAGCCTTGATTGAGGTAAAGTTGCAACAATTGTGCATGATCTGCAAGGTACCCTCTTCCATCCATCTTGCATCCATAGGTGAGTAATTATAAAACTTCACCAAGTAGCGTTTGGAAACTTTAACTTTCCTTGCGTATCAAAATTTTCTTTGCTACTTATGAAAACCTTATCTAATTCCTCAAACTTAGGCTGAATTTGAGTAGATACATCCTCTAGCATATCCTATGGAAAGGTTTCAACAAGCTAACATGAAAGGCATTATGTATCTTTCCATGCTAAGGCAATTTCAACCTATAAGCCATATCACTTATGTTTTTCAATGCTTGGAATGGCCCATACTAGGGTATATTTAGATTTAGATACAAGTGTTTCTTGCCTTTCATATTTTTCAGCCTTGCTTTCTCAACATGCAGCAATACCCAATTGCCTATAAATTCTATGTCTATGGCAATTAGCCTCTCTTTTACTTTCTTTGTGGTCTTTGAAGTGCTTGTTTAACCTTCTAATAAGCCAAACCTATACTTTCCACATATCTGTCAACTTCAAAGATATTATTCTTTGTTTGTAAAATAGGTGCAACTTTCTTTTCACCCTCCACAATCTCAAATGGGGCCTTTCTAATGGAACTGTGCATAGTATTGTTATATGCAAACTCAACCAAGGGGCAAGTACTGTTTCCACTATGTTTCATACTATGATACATAACATCTCAAGAGATCCAATGTTGGAGCATTTGCTTCTTTTGGCTGCCCATCTGTCAATGGAAGGAAGGACGATGAGAATTTCATTGTAGTGCCCATGTTCTCAAACAATCTCTTCTAGTTATGCGTGGATCTCTTTCATAAATAGTGGATTTGGCATGCCATGACACTTAAATATTTGTTGCTTAAAAATTTGTGCCATACAATCAGCCTTGTTCTTTTTGCAAATAGGGATAAAATGTGTTTGTTTGTTGAGCCTGGAAATGATTGTCTAAATAGCATCATTTCTAGTAGGTATCCTCAATAGATCAAAAATAAAATCCATAGCAATGCTCTGCCAAGGCCTATCAAGAATAAGCAAAGGATGGGACAACCTTGGAACCTTTTGCCTAACATACTTGACCTTTTAGTGAACAATGCTTGCGCAAAAAAACTCAACATCATGCCTCAAAAGCTAGCCAAAAAGACAAGTGCTTCATTACCTTAGTTGTAGTATCAATGTGTCACAAGAACTTGAAATTTTAATGTTGTGTATTGGCATTTTGGCTCAAGCATGAAGGAAATGTGCACATGTGAAGTACACATGTGATGTGAAAGTCGGTTAAGTCACAATGACGGGCCAAGGATCCCAAGATGTTTGTGTGTCTCAAAAGCAAAAGCTGTAATAAGTTATATAGGACAAGTACTAGGTGGTACTTAGTGTCAATTTTGGCCTAGGGCATTTAATTGACCAATAATATTAGTGATGACACTAGAAACCAGGCATTAATTAATTAATTAATGCTAATCCAAGGGTCAATTAATATAGAGGAGTACTTGGGAGTCAGAATGGCCCAGCCAATTTAATTGTGGATGGGCACATTTAATTTTCTAGGCAAGGACAAGAGCTGAAATTAATTTTGAGAATAGTTAAGTCTGAAAATTAACTTAAATGGCTGGAAAATCCATTTAGAAGGCTATCAAGTGGCAAAACAGGTTGATACTTGTCAAAAATTTTGCATGCAAGTGAAGGAAAAGCTTTTAGAGACTGGTGGAGAGTTATTTCAGCCATTCAATGGATTGTCAAGGTTGAGAGAGAATGAGAGTGTGCTATCCAAGTAGGTACCGGCAGTTTTGGCCATTTCCAGCCAGTGAAGAAGGCTCCTATTATAGGCAATAGCTCCAATAGGAAGGGCAACAATTAGAGATTCCATTTGGGACTGGATGGCATCCATTTGAGGCCTCCAAGCTGTTGAGCAACAGCATGAAGAGAGCAGCTAGTTCTAACACTTTCTCACAATAGTAATAAAAAATCTCTTTGTAGCTTTCTCTCTCCTCTATAAGCAATCCTTCAGTAATACTCAGCTATTTATAGTAGATTTCAGTCATAGAGGTGAACAACAGAGCATTTGCTACTGTAAATCCTAATTTACAATAGAAATTAGGGTTTAGCAGCCACCTCAAGTTCCATGTTGGAAAATTGAAGGCTTAGTACTTAAACAGTTGGAATTTGAGGAATTGCTATAGATTTCAAGAAGCTAGCCATTTCAATTGGATTTGGATTGATAGGCTAAGGGTCAATTGAATGATAATCCTTGGATGAAGGGGCGATTGATAAGAAGGCTTGCTGGTCATTGTCAACAACATGTGGTATTGGAAATTGAAGATGATTAGAGCCTAATCTCAATGTACTTGAAACCAGCCTTCCTTCTTGGAATGGGTGGTAATAACCCGATTTAAGAGTTAATTATAGCAATAAATAAATGCACATAAAATGAAATACACATGTTACCATAGCATTCTTGGACAGTAGATACCCTGTCGGCCCTAAAATTGGCGCCCCTTGCGGTATTTCTTTAGCTTTCCTTCAATTGGAAGGAGTACAACTTGAGATTCTTCAATCTCCTCCTGCTAACCAATTGTTCTTGCTGTCATAAATGTCCAACAAGCCTTTTGGGTCATTTGTCCCTTGTTTCACCCAGGACTTCTTTTCCAATTTGATCCTTGGTTGGCCAAATGCTGCCCCAAATCAATTCAGGATGGGCTGGCTCCTGAAATCCCTTGATAATCTTCAATTATCAGCTGCTGATTTCAGTCCCTTGAGCCTTTAATCTCTGGCACGGATCCCAAGGTGGCTGCTAAACCCTAATTTCTGCTGTGAATTAGGGTTTACTGCAGAAATCACAGATCAGCCCACCAAAAATGACTGATATCTCCTCCGAATGGCTGAGAATTGTTGAGAATGGCTGAGCATAGGCTGAAGGAGATGAGAGAATGCTATAGAGAGAGAAAATTTTGAGATTCGTCGCGAAGAACTGATCAAAATCAGTTGCTGCCCTGCTGCACCAGCCCCACACGGATGCACCAACAACAATAGGAGCATCAGAGACTTTGATCTTCAGGAGAAAGTGCATCAGCAACAATTGTCAGCTTCCCAAGGTCAAGAATATGCAATCTCCATGACCAAAATGGTCTCCAATGGCTGGGAATTAGCCCCAAAAGCTAGCAGCAACAATCCAACACCTCTTTCCAACAGCTCCAAAATGAAAAAACGAGATTTCCCTCTCCTTTTAACCCTATTTAGCCTTTCCTCCACTTGCATGGGAAAGTTTTGCCAAGTGGCAACTTTCTTAATCCATTTTCAGCAATTTCCAGCCATTTAATTAATTTTCAGAATTAATTAATTCTGAAAATTAATTCAGCCCTTAATCCATCCCATCCAAAAATTAATTGGCTAGGCCATTTGCAACCCAAAGTGGTCCCATGCATTAATTGACCCTTGGACAAGTATTAATCCATTAATTAATGCCTAGTCCCTAGTGTCACCACTGACACTTAATGGCCAATTAATGGTCCTAGGGGCAAATTGACACCAAAATTCACCTCTTTTTCACAGTTGCTTCGGCCGTCAATTGTGAAAAAGTAGCTTGCACCTCACATACGCAACACATGTGCATCTTTTAATTGCACATTTGATTAATCCTTTAATCAAATGTCAATTAAACATAAGCAAAGCATCAAATTTTCACGTCCTCGTGACAGTACTTCATGCAATGTTGATAGAAGCAAAAGAGGTACCCCAAGGGGTGAAAATTTGAGGGTCAATTGGGAGTCTATTATCCAAGATTGATTGGTAATATTTGTATTTCAGTTTATGTGAATTTCATGCTTGTTTAGTGCTTAATCAGGTTATTCACACCACCCTATTAAAGATGGAAGGCTGGTTTTACAATACCTTTATGCTTTGCATAGGGAGGAGCATGAGACTCAATCAACACCTTTAGTCTCAATTGCTTTGTGACCCCCAATCGACCATGCATCATAAGAAAGCTATCTCTAAGAACATAATGCTTATGCCTCTAGCCATTACATAGTTGATCAATAGACATTTACAAAGTTTGAATCAACAACATATTGTTCTTTCATGACATCCAACTCAAAGTGATAAGCCAAGATAACTACTTAAGTTTGGAGCTTCCTTGAAAGCGCATCAACCACAATGTTTTCATCAATTTAGTCGAATGAGAATCGGCTCTTCTCCTACTTTTAGGGTTTGGTTTGTCATTTGTGTGTACTTCCTCACCAACATTTCCTCCTATTTGTGCATGGATGATTCATACTTATTGTAAAAGTGTACTTGTTGCATGAGACCCTTGTGAGGACATCAATCAAGTGGACTTTCTTGCATGATCATGTGTGTATCTCTATACTCCTTGTGTGTATACACTTTGTGTTTATGTTTGTGCACTTAGAAGTGGGATATTTGTATTTATGAGTCTCTTCTCAAGTAAATACCATGCATTGTGTAGCGTGCTTCACCCTTTTACACCTTTGAGCAGAGATCTCAAGTAGCATCCATTGATCTCAGATTGTCACTACTAGATTGCTACCACCCTTTCCATCCCGTATCTCATCATTGACACCCTTGCAAGTGGTTGGGTAGGTCTCTTGTTGATAAGCATGTGAGCTAACCATCCCATCATCCTCTCCCCTCCTCTTTCCCCCCCTCCCTTTTTTTCCTTGGTGCTTTCGTACATGTGCTAGACACTAAGAAAAATCAGGATAAAATATCAAAAGAAAATAAAAAGAAAAGGCTACAAAAAATAAAATACTTGGGTTTTCGAGGAAAAGATAACTATCACTTATTGGACACACACTAGGTTTGGAGGAGAGAAAAATGAGAGAGTGAGCAATAGACAGTGAACTGAAAAAGAATAGTGTACTTGCTTAACTGAAGTGAGAGAACGAAAGTACAACCTCAAGTCTAAGATAGATCCTAACCCTTAACTCAATTAAATCCAACTAACTCTAGTACTAACTCTAAATGTGGTGACACAATTTATTAACTTAGTTTTGTTCATATTGTAAATTAATTGACTAAAACATTGGGCACTACCCATAGAATTGGCGAATTTTAACACCCCCCTGTAGTACCAATGTGACCTAAGTACAGGAAGATCAATCACCAAAGGGTAGTAAGTTTTAAGGACTTTCGAAAAGTTTCAAACTTTTCATGAGGTAGTGCTTTAGTAAAATTGTTAGCAACATTTTCCTGTGTAGGAACATACATCAAATTGATCTCTCTTGTATAGCATCTCTCTCTAACATAATGATAATGTACCTCAATTTATTTCGTGCGAGCATGAAGCAGAGGATTCCTTGCCACTGTAATAGCACTCAAATTATTAGAAAGAATGGGTGTAGAATCCTCCAATGAAATCTGTAGATCAGCCAACAATCTAGGCAACCATACACATTCCACTGTTGCTGTGAAGGCTGCCTTGTACCTAGCCTCACAAGATGAGGTAGCCACTGTAAGTTGTTTCTTACTTAGCCACAAAATGCATGAGCAGTGGAGAAAGACAGAGTGACTATTAGTAGCTATCTAGTGTCTGAATCATCAGCCCAATCTGAATCATTGTAAGCTTATAGGTGCAAGTGAAGCCCTTGGGAAATAATAAAGCATATGACTAAGTACCTTGCAAATATCTGAAGATCTACTTAACAACTTGCCAATGTATTGTCTATGGACTGTGCATAAACTTGCTCACCTAGGACACTGTAAACTATATGCCAGGATGTGTGTTGCAAAGGTAAATAAGACAACCAACAGCCTCGCTGTAAATTGCAGCATCAGACATCTCTTCACTATCATGCATGGACAGCTTTAGTCGTAGCTCCATACGAGTACACATACGTTTGCAATCTTGCATATTAAACCTACACAAAAGCTTATCCACATATTGCCATTGCAACATGATGATGCCATGCTGATTTTGGGTGAATTGAACCCCAAATAGTAGTATGAACATCCCATATTAGACACAACAAAAGCATGTTTCGATTCAGCCTTGAAATTTGCAATTTGGTGCTCTTTTGGTTTAGTAAGCAACATAGAATGATAACCAACAGGTCCTCCCCTTCATTCTAATTAATGTAGAGAGTGGGTGCATTTGGATTATTTGTGAAACCATTGCTGGTCAAATAAGCATCAATCTTAGCATACTATGCACAAGGAGCTTGTTTTAATCCATAAAGAGCTTCATGCAATTTGCAAACCATGTGCTCTTTGCCTTTTACCACAAACCCTAGAGGTTGTAACACATAAACATCCTCATGTAGGTCACCATTCAAGATTGCCATTTTGATGTCCAAATGATGTACCTTCCAACTGTAATTTTTAGTCATAACAATGACACACCTAATTGTACTCATACGAGATGTAGGAGCAAATGTCTCCTCATAATCTATGTCATTTTTTTGTGCATAGCCTTTGGCTATACCAAATGTGCATTGTACCTATCTATAGTACCATTAGCCTTGCACTTTACTTTAAAGGCCCATTTGGTACCAATGGCTTTTTTGCCAAGTGGCAACTCAACAAGATTCCAAGTATTGTTGGTGGCAATAGAATTCAATTCTTCTTGCATGGCTTGCATCCAATGCATGCCTTGCTGAGCTTCTTACAAGGAGGAAAACTCATCATTATCTAACAGTGAGCTCATGAACACACTCATCATAAGAATCATCTACTTCTGAAATATCAGCCAAATGAGCCCCCTTGCATGATATCCTATGTGTTTAGTAGCCCTTCTAGTATGTTGAGGTAAGGGAGTATCCATTTTACTCTCTTGGAGAGTTTGCAATAGCTATCTTGGGATTGTTTTTTTTGCATTTACATCAGCCCTTTCTTGTTATACTACAAGGCATCATCAAGTACTTGCTATTCAAGAGCATGAGGTGCAACAATAGCTTATTGTAATAAGTCTGTTTCGGCCATTTATAGTAGGTTCCGATCCCAAAGAAAGTGGTAAGCCATGAGGACGTTGCCTCTTCAAATTCAGCCTAATCCCTTTTGTAACGTGTCCACCTGTTCTCTTTCAGGACACGTCTTGGTAGTCCATCGGGAAGAGAGTCTAGAAGGCTCCGCCCGGCACTCCCATGGAATGTTACGGGGTTTGCGATCTAGGACTTTCCACGTCTGCCACGTAGCGGAAGTATTCTGGCCGTTCCTACTTAGGACCGACCTGAATCAAGGTTTCCTCTAATGGTCACTTTCCTAAACGGCAACTAGCGTCGAACCCCAAGTGAACTACTTTACGCAGAAACGCTAGGGACGAAGCGGATTCATGCTGCACTTGGTTCAAGGAGAATGGGAAACAAGAGGGACGCAAGGCTCAACCTCTTTGCCCATAAGGCATAGTCCCATTCCGTTCCCCTAAAACAACATAAATTGGGATTCTAGTAACCTAAACACTAGGTCAGCGCCCTTGCCATTCATTTCCTTCAAGAAGAGCTCATTGCTGTCCATTTCGATTGAGAAAAGTTCCCGGCCAACCGGGACCACCCATCCGTAGGACGGACCCATGGCCACATCCACCGCACTTTTCTCAAGGTTGCTTTAGTTGTTTAATTACCTACCACAATTAGTTGGACACGCATAAAACAGCTTCCTTAGTTAGCCAATTAGACATTGATTCCTTTACGTAATCTTAGCACTTGACATAGGAAAATAGTGCTAAACAAGTTCATTTTCAACAGGTTATCTTATTTATCTATGGAATACATCCATAAAGTCCAGCCCGTAGGCTAATCCATAATCCGCTCGAAGGCTATCCATAATCCGCCCGAAGGCTATCCAGCAATCCACAGGGAGTACTAATCCAAGATTCCGCCCGTAGACTAGTATGCGGGCCTCGAGATCCAATGCCGAGTCACGTTGGCCTCTTGTGCAGGGCTCGGAAGGCAAGGGATTTACGGCTTGAGCCCCCCTTGGCACCCAAGCGTCCTCTTGCTCTAAGTAGCGCCAATGGAGAGACCTCACGTGGTGGGTTCGGTCCACGTTCCCGGCACGGCTAACAACCCCCTTGGTTAGGGTCAGGCAGATAGTCGGGGGTAACTGATGCTGCCTCTCCCTTCAGGCCTTCAACCTAAAGCATTGATTAACTTTCCATCAATTAGTTCCTTGAGCAAACAATGCAAACAGTGCTCCTAAACTGTTACAAGCACAATCAAACCAGTGGTCGTTTATTTGGCCAACTGCTAGGAGTGATTTCTTCTCTCCGAATGCATCCAGCATTCAATCCGGGATCAATTGCGACTTGGCAAGATCCCCCAAGGGTTTGTTTGTTCACCCTTTTGTCCTTGGTGTAATGCCATACCCTGTTAACCCAACTTAACCAACACCTTAGGTTTCATAAATTAACAGTAAATCCTGGCGACCATGTCTAACTTGATAGGTCCTTTACTTCCAAGCAAATACATATCTTCTCTTAGCTTGGCAATTATCCCCAAGGAGGGTGATGTAACAGGATGATTACCCATCCTCTTACAAGTTAAACTTGCGCAAGAACCTGCCAACCTCATTCCAAGGAATAGCAAAACTCTCTTGTGATCAAACCACAAGGCCATGCAACGTTGTAACTTGTTGCACAAGTGTCGCATCTATTCCATGGGATCGTTTCACCCATTGAATGATGTTTTCTGGTCAAGGAATTATGTTTAGACAATAAGTAGGGTTTAGGGTGTCTTCTTAGCCAACCCAATCCTAATTGCACTAGGCCGGCAACCTTCGGTCCTAGGGATTCCAAACTCAAACCGAGTTATAACATAAGTCGGTCGATCCTTAGGGTAGAGACCCTAGATCGTTATTTGTATGAGCGTCCAGTTGACCCAAACATTTCGTGAATGTGGGCAGGACCTTTGGGTTTGAGGGTTTCAACTTGGCAACAAGTGCGAACTAGGCTGAATCCTTAACGTGCTAAACCCTGGTTAGCACTTGGGGTATTTATCGTATTGACTGAACCATGCCTATACGAATCCCTTGCGGGTTAGGTGATTTAGATAATTCGATCTACTTGTCTTGCGGCAAGGACGATTCTCTCCTAGAGAGGCTAAACTTGTTTGCAAGACGTCACAATACATGTAAACATATGAATCACTACTTCTACGCACCAAAAGGTTTGCAACAACCCTAACTTTTCTTACTAAGGTCATTACGCATGATAAAAAGAAGAGTAACTTACATAAGGCCTATTAGGTTTTTCATCAAGAAATCATGCCTACAACCCTTTTTGTCTATACTTTGAAATCTCATGCTTTAATAAACCATGCAACCTTTCCTAAATGCGACTCTTGATGAATGAACTTTTTTTGCATGACGAATATGTAACAAGCAACCTTTTCCTAGCTACAGCGTAGTTAATGAAGTTTACGCAAAACTAAAACTAGTGTTAACTTATTTCATTTTACAAGCACATGCCACATGCAAGTCCATAGAATCTTTTTCGTGCTCTGCTATATCCTACGGGTGTTAACGACTTTTCCTCATGAATCATTACAATGAAGATGTTTCCTAAAATGCGACATACGCTTATTCTTTCCATGTCTAGTCAAAGGTGCACTTAATAATTTCACCCTTATAATGATGGGCAATAGGTGTTCTAGGCTCGTCACTTTGAAATGCATGACAAGACAACATATTATTAAGGTCGTAAGATGGATAGACAATTTGCATTCATCACATTGAAAATACCAATGACCCAATTGCATGTCATGAACTAATTCTAGTAATCGATCAAATAGGCAATTTTTCCTCAATTGCATTTTAACTAGGCTAGGTGAATTTGAACATGCATAGGCACTTCCTATTCCATGAAAGTTATCGTACTTAATGCATTATTTTTGCGTAGTCAAGATCTTGCCCTTCTCCCTCGTACGCAGGAGATACCTTTACAAAAATGCGGATCTTTGAAATTATCGGGGCTTGTGAGATTTGGGCTTATGGGAGGGCTTGTGGAAATGGGGCTTTGCTTGTGGGAATGGGACTTTTACGAGGAAGCTTGTGGGAATGGAGCTTTTCGAAAAAGCTTATGGGAATGGGGGCTTTTACGAGAACTTCTAGGAATGGAGCTTTTCGAGGGCTTACGGGAATTGGGGTTTTTTACGAGCAGGCTTGTGGGATTTGGGGCTTCTATGAGCCCGGTTTAAAACCCGGGGAGGGTGCGTAGGAACAAGGCCCAAGCCTTATTCCTTTAGAAGCTTCTTAGAGAAGCTTCTAAGAAGCTTTTGACCTTCCAAGATCCACTTGGGATTAAGGTAATGCTTGAGGGGGGGAGAATATTAACGACGATAGGGCGATTATAATGATGGAGAGGAGGATTGTGATGGCGGCAGCGTGGCTGCGTCGGCAGCTGGTGGCGACCTTGGCGCTCCTCCACGACAGGCGGCGACCCTCACGTAGCACGGCGGCAACTATGGCAGCCTATCCTCCTTTCTTCCACGCAGCCTTCTCTCTTTTTCTAAGGCTAAGGGGGGGAGGGGGGGTTTTATAGCCCAAGGGAGGGGAGAGGGGAGCCACCATGTGGTTGGTGCATGGCTCTCCCCCCATACACCCAACTCACCATATCTCCTCCTCCTCCCATTCCCTTCCCTTCAGCCATGCATCGGCTGGGGGAATTAGTAAAAAATTTTGCTTTATTATCATAATTATCCATTTTGCCCCCTTAAAAAAAGGTATTTCCCCGCAGTTAGGCAGTTTTGAAACCCCGGGCTCGAATTCACCATGCGGAGGTCTCGTTTTTGTGCGTGCGGGGTACGGATTGATTGTCGGTAAATACAATGCGGAAGATAACCTTGCACGAGTTTTATGCGGCGTGCAGGGAGTTGGGTTTAGTAATATTTTCGAGCGGAAATATTACATTTTTTCCCCCTTGGAGGAATCGAGATGTCCTTATCTCGAGAAGAACTGGGGGTATTGTTGGTTGAGAGTGCTTTCATCCATCCAAGTGGCATCCTCCTTGTCGGGATAATCTTTCCACTGGACGAGGCATTCTCTCAAGGTTTTGGATCTCAATTGTCTCTCCGTAACATCGAAGATCCTGTCAGGTCGTAGCTCAAGGACTCCTTGGCTAGGCATTACAACTTATTGGCCATGAAGTACATGGCTAGGATTAGGTACATGCTTCTTCAGTTGGCTGATATGGAATACATTATGAACCTTTAGGTTCTCAGGGAGTTGTAGTCTATAAGCATTGGGTCCTAGGCACTTGAGGATCTTGTAGGGTCGACAATACCTTGGACTTAGCTTCTTGTAATCTCTTAAGGATAGGGAACTCTTCTTTGGGCGTACGCGAATGAAGACCACGTCTCCTTCATCGAAGGTTCTATCTTGACATTTCAAATCCGCGTATGCTTTCTGTCTATCCTTGGCAGCTTGGATGTCCTGTCTTATTGACTTCATTTGGTCATCCATCTCTTCCAGCATCTGCCTTGAAACTTTAACCCTCAAGGTTGGATTTGAGAAGTTTAAAGCACTTCGACAGTCATGCCCATACAATGCTTGAAAAGAGGTCATCTGAATACCTTGTTGGTAAGAAGCATTGTAGGCAAATTCAACCAGTGGCAAGTATTGAATCCACCTTTTTGGTTCACGGCATCAGTGTGCCCTTAGCATATCCTCGATGACTTGATTGACTCGCTCCGTTTGACCATCGGTTTGAGGATGGTAAGCTGTACTAAAATAGAGTTGAGTCCCAATGGCTTCGAAGATAGCTCTCCAGAAGTGTGATGTGAAGAGAGAATCACGATCACTAATGATTCTTCTAGGCAACCCATGTAGCTTAAATATCTCCTTGATGAACAACCTTGTAATGTCTGAGGCTTTATAGTTTGTCTTAACAGGGATAAGGTGTGCAATCTTAGTAAGCATATCAACCACAACCATAATGGAGTTGTATCCTCCCTGAACTTGGGTAGACCAATAACAAAGTCCATACTGATGAATTCCCATTTCATTTGGGGAATATCAAGTGGTTGCAACTTTCCTGGTATTTTGACATGTTCGGCCTTAATACGTTGACAAGACAAACACTCAGTGACATATTTGAGAACGTCACCTTTAAGCCTCTCCCAATAGTAGCTCTTTCTGACTGCATTGAGGGTCTTGGCATAGCAAGGATGTCCTGAGAAAGGGGAATCATGAGCTTCCCAAAGTATCTTCTGCTTGAGTGACTGGCTTGCCGGTATACATAATCTCGTTCTATAGTAGACAAGTCCACTATTGATAGAGAATTCATGATACTTAGCCTGTAGTTTCGGATCTTGATCCTTGATAGGGATCTCCCTTAGCATCTTCTAATAGGTTGGATCATGGCAAGCTTCTTCTCTAGCTAGCTCAAGTATTGGATTGTTTGGCATGGATATCTTTGTGGCTAGAGATCTAGCTGTTGATGGATTTTGCAAGATTAGAGAATTAAGGAATGCCTTGTGACTCAGTGCATCGGCAACTACATTCTCCTTTCTAGGCCGGTATTTGATTTCAAAATCATACTCCTCCAGCATTTCAATCTACCGATGTTGCCTCATATTGAGTTCATTCTGGGTAAAGATCCACTTGAGACTTTTATGATCCGTCACTAGGGTAAACTTGTTACCCAGCAGGTAGTATCTCCAAAGCATGGATGACAGCTAACAGCTCTAGATCATGGATAGCATAATTCTTCTCATGGCTCTTCAGTTTCCTTGAAGAGTATGCTACAGGATGACCTTCTTGTATAAGCACACATCCTAGGGCAAGTGTGCTAGCATCAGTTACTACTTCGAACTCCTTATTGAGGTCTGGGAGTTTCAGGATAGATGCTGATACTAAACTTTGCTTTAATCTATCAAAGCTAGATTGTTCGGCAGTTGACCATGCAATGGATGCTTGCTTCTTCAGTAGATCCGTCAGAGGTGCTGCAATCAAAGCATAGTCTTTGATAAAGACCCTATACCATCCTATCAATCCAAGAAAACTGCATATTTCTTTGACAGTTATTGGTATTGGCCATTCTAGAACATCTCTGACTTTGGCCGGATCCAATGATATTCCTTCCGCTGATACGATGAATCCCAGATATTCAATCTGACGTTTGAAGAATGCACACTTCTTCATCTTAGCATAAAGCTTGTGTGCCCTCATTGTCTTAAGGACTAAGCGAAGTTGGGGTTCATGGTCTTCTTCCTGTTTGGAGTAGACTAAGGTATCGTCGAAGAAGACGAGTACAAAGTCGTCAAGATATGGCCTAAAGATGTCTTGCATTAACCTGATGAAGGAGGCCGGTGCATTCGTAAGCCCGAATGACATGACTAGGAACTCAAAGTGTCCATATCTTGTGTTGAATGCCGTCTTTGGGATATCTTATTCCTTGATCCTTATGTGATAGTATCCAGACCTGAGATAAATCTTGGAGAAGATCTTCGCACCTTGAAGACGGTCAAGAAGTTCATCTATTCTAGGAATATGGTACTTGTTCTTAATCGTTGATTGATTCAACCCTCTGTAATCAATACACAGTCGAAGCGTTCCATCTTTCTTCTTCTAGAACAGCATTGGAGCTCCCCATGGCAAACTGCTAGAACGGATGTAGCCTTGAGTTGCTCCTTCAGCTCAATTGCTTCCAGGATGGACATTCTATAAGGCCTCTTTGCAATTGGCGCAGCTCCCGGCACTAGCTTTGATCTCATGATTAACTTCCCTTTGAGGTGGAAGTTCTGTCAGCTCTTTAGGAAATACATCCGCGTACTTCTTTAGCCATGAAGGTCCTTCACTAGACTCCTGCTTCTGATCTAGCTTATTAAGCTTAATCAAGTAGACAGGTAATTCCTTTCTAACTCCCTTTATAATCCGGGATGCTTTGGCCAATTGAATTTTCAGCTTTCCAGTCTCTCCTTGAGTTGTGACCGATTTCCCTTTAGAGTTTCGAAAGGAAACTTGGCCCTTTCCACAATGAATGTGGGCGTCATTAGGTTTAAGCCAATCCATTCCGAGCAAACTCTCATGGATACCTAGGTTCATGACTCTGAATCTGATCGAAGTCGACTTTCCTCCTAGAAAGAATTCCACCTTAGCAGTTTGCCTGGTACAAGTGACCTCATGACCATTTGCTAATTCCACAAGCAGGATAGATGCTTCTATTGTGGCTATTCCTAATCTTGTTGCACAAGCTGGTGAGATAAAGGAATGCGTACTGCCACAATTAATCAAGGTTTTGAAGCCTTTACCTTGATAGTCCGATGGTGTCTGAATCACCGAAAACTGGCGATTCGGGCCTTTCTTGTGAAGGGCGGCATGGACTGTTGCCCTTTCAAGGTTTGCTTCCATGGTCGGGTCTTCTTCTTCACACATTTCCTTGTTGGCAACACAGGCGGTTCTTCCTCTGCCTCAGGTGGCGGCTCCTTGGCCATGGGCGGTTCCTTGGAAAGAAGCTTGACGTTGTCCTCCACCAAGTTTGGGACATTGCCTTTTGAAATGACCGGCTCGTTGCAGTGGAAACAACAGAGATTGTGGCCATTACCTTGGGTAGGGACAAAGTTATTGACATTATTGGTCCTTGCTTTCTTTCTTTGTCTCCGGTTTTGACCTTGAACTCTCCTCGTCTGGGACCTATATGCTCCTTTGTTCTGATCATTATAAGACCAAGTCTTGTTACTTCTTGGCCTGGCCTGCACCTCCTGAATTATGGGCGCAGCTCGAATGAGTGCGTCCTGAAGATTTCTTGGGCGCATTAATTCGAGGCGGGTATTCACAGGTGGGTTTAATCCGGCACAAAATTTCGACACCTGTTGTGTCATATCCATTTGTGGCGCATACTTCAGAAGAGAGAGGAACTTTGAGTAGTATGCATCAAGAGTCAGACCCAGCTGTTTCAGCTCGTAGAACTCATTTATTTTCTGCGTGTGGTACGCAGGTAGTAAGTATCTTCCTTGCACAGTTTTTTTCAGATAACCGAGATCCCTTGGTCTCTGCACCATTGTTTCCACCAAAGCCTGGCTTCGCCGGTGAGCTTCAGCTTGGCGAGCATTGTCTGGTTGGCGGGTGCAGTACCGGCCGCTTCAAAGTAATCTTCCATGGACTCTATCCAAATCTCAGCATCAGCTTGGACAGTCCTTCCTTTTCCGTCAAATCCTGGCGGCTTGATCTGCTTGAGAAGAAACTTCTTCTCCTGAATCACGGCCGTACTTGATGTAGGGGTCGGACTGGGAACCTGTACCTGGGGTTGCGCGTGGGTAGAGGATTCTTAACGTTAACAACTCGCTAATCGTTACCATTATATTTCAGACCCAATTCAACTTTCAGCTAAGAAACCTAACCACTTAACTTTTTATCAATACTCATAGACAAGACAATCATTGATAAAAAGAAGTCTTATTTCATTCATATGGGCATAGCCCTTTCGGAGTACAATATTTCTTGGGATGGTAGAGCAAATTGATACATTAGTTCGGGGAGAATAAGGTTGTGTTACATTTAGCTATGGGAACTGGGTAATAGTATGGATTTGGGTCACGGATCTTCAGGAATCGATATGTCATTGGAAGATTAGGGTATCCTTTCCTTTGGTACCCATTCTTCTCGTAGCGTCCCAACACCTTGATCCTGTCGGCAGGGATTATGCGGGTCACTTCCTCGTACACCTATGTGTTTAGCTCGACCTTCCGACCTTTGACATGTAAAGTTGTGTTTACGTGAGCCTCAACAAAAATGAACAGCTTCACGATCTTCAGGTCCTCCAACCACTTGATTCTCTTTAGGTTGGTTCGAAGGTACATAAACCAGTGGGCAGTTGTGTAATAGATTCCTGAATCACCCATCCATCTCCGTTCCACGTACAGAGGCGATAGATTATAAATGCGGTCTAGGATGTTCATCATATCGATCCTTCGTCGATAATCCGAGGCATGCATCGCGGTCATAAACATGACTTGGAACACTAAGAATCTGTTCCATGCTTCATAATTCTGCAAGACAGCATTGAAAGTAAGGAAATGTTTTTAACAACAACATTTGCTTTACTTCTTCTTATTAAGTTTTCTTATAAAGACAGATCCTTCGTTGGTCGGCTCTGATACCCAACTGCAACGTGTCCACCTGTTCCCTTTTAGACCACATCTTGGCAGTCTATCGGGAAGAGAGTCTAGAAGGCTCCGCCTGGCACTCCCATGGAATGTTACGGGGTTTGCGATCTAGGACTTCCCGCGTCTGCCACGTAGCGGAAGTGTTTCGGCCGTTCCCACTTTTTAGAACCGACCTGAATCAGGGTTTTCCCTAATGGTCACTTTCCTAAACGGCAGCTAGCGTCGAACCCCAAGCGAACTACTTTACGCAGAAACGCCAGGGACGAAGCGAATTCATGCTGCACTTGGTTCAAGGAGAATGGGAAACGAGAGGGATGCAAGGCTCAACCTCTCTGTCCATAAGGCATAGTCCCATTCCGTTCCCCTAAAACAACATAAATTGGGATTCTAGTAACCTAAACACTAGGTCAGTGCCCTTGCCGTTCATTTTCTTCGAGAAGAGCTCATTGCTGTCCATTTCGATTGAGAAAAGTTCTCGGCCAACCGGGACCACCCATCCGTAGGACGGACCCATGGCCACATCCATCGCACTTTCCTCAACGTTGCTTTAGTTGTCTAATTACCTACCACAATTAGTTGGACACGCATAAAACAACTTTCTTAATTAGCCAGTTAGACACTGGTTCCTTCACGTAATCTTAGCACTTGACATAGGAAAACAGTGCCAAACAAGTTCATTTTCAACAGGTTATCTTATTTATCTTTGGAATACATCCATAAAGTCTAGTCCGTAGGCTAATCCATAATCCGCCCGAAGGCTATCCATAATCCGCCCGAAGGCTATTCAGCAATCCACAGGGATTACTAATCCAAGATTCCGCCCGTATACTAGTATGCGGGCCTCGAGATCCAATCCCGAGTCACGTTGGCCTCTTGTGCAGGGCCCGGAAGGCAAGGGATTTACAGCCAGAGCCCCCCCTGGCACCCAAGTGTCCTCCTGCTCCAAGTAGCGCCCAACGGAGAGACCTCACGCGGCGGGTTCAGGCCACGTTCCCGGCACGGCTAACAACCCCTTTGGTTAGGGTCAGGCAGACAGTTGGGGGGTAACTGATGCTGCCTCTCCCTTCAGGCCTTCAACCTAAAGCATTGATTAACTTTCCATCAATTAGTTCCTTGAGCAAACAATGTAAATAGTGCTCTTAAACTGTTACAAGCACAATCAAACCAGTGGTTGTTTATTTGGCCAACTGCTAGGAGTGATTCCTTCTCTCCAAATGCATCCAGCATTCAATCCGGGATCAATTGTGACGTGGCAAGATCCCCAAAGGGTTTGTTTGTTCACCCTTTTGTCCTTGGGGTAGGGCCATACCGTGTTAACCCAACTTAACCAACACCTTAGGTTTCATAAATTTACAGTAAATCCTGGCGATCATGTCTAACTTGATAGGTCCTTTACTTCCAAGCAAATACATATCTTCCCTTAACTTGGCAATTGTCCCCAAGGAGGGTGATGTAACAGGATGATTACCCATCCTCTTGCAAGTTAAACTTGCACAAGAACATGCCAACCTCATTCCAAGGAATGGCAAAACTCTCTTGTGATCAAACTACAAGGCCATGCAACGTTGTAACTTGTTGCACAAGTGTCGCATCTATTCCATGGGATTGTTTCACCCATTGAACGGCGTTTTCTAGTCAAGGAATTATGTTTAGACAAGAACCAGGGTTTAGGGTGTCTTCTTACCCAACCCAATCCTAATTGCACTAGGCCGTTGGTCCTAGGGATTTCAAACTCAAACCGAGTTATAACATAAGTCGGTCAATCCTTAGGGTAGAGACCCTAGATCGTTATTTGTATGAGCGTCCAGTTGACCCAAACATTCCGTGAATGTGGGTAGGACCTTTGGGTTTGAGGGTTTCGACTTGGCAACAAGTGTGAACTAGGCTGAATCCTTAACGTGCTAAACCTTGGTTAGCACTTGGGGTATTTATCGTATCGACTGAACCATGCCTATACGAATCCCTTGCGAGTTAGGTGATTTAGATAATTCGATCTACTTGTCTTGCGGCAAGGAAGATTCTCTTCTAGAGAGGCTAAACTTGTTTGCAAACGTCACAATACATGTAAACATGCGAATCACTACTTCTACGCACCAAAAGGTTTGCAACAACCCTAACTTTTCTTACTAAGGTTATTACGCATGATAAAAAGGAGAGTAACTTACATAAGGCCTATTAGGTTTTTCATCAAGAAATCATGCCTACAACCCTTTTTGTCTATGCTTTAAAATCTCATGCTTTAATAAACCATGCAACCTTTCCTAAATGCGACTCTTGATAAATGAACTTTTTTCGCATGACGAATATGTAACAAGCAACCTTTTCCTAGCTACAGCGTAGTTAATGAAGTTTACGCAAAACTAAAACTAGTGTTAACTTATTTCATTTTACAAGCACATGCCACATGCAAGTCCATAGAATCTTTTTCGTGCTCTGCTATATCCTACGGGTGTTAACGACTTTTCCTCATGAATCGTTACAATGAAGATGTTAAAGGTGCACTTAATAATTTCACCCTTATAATGATGGGCAATAGGTGTTCTAAGCTCGTCACTTTGAAATGCACGATAAGGCAACATACTATTAAGGTTGTAAGATGGATAGACAATTTGCGTTCATCACATTGAAAATACCAATGACCCAATTGCATGTCATTAACTAATTCTAGTAATCGATCAAATAGGCAATTTTTTCTCAATTGCATTTTAACTAGGCTAGGTGAATTTGAACATGCATAGGCGCTTCCTATTCCATGAAAGTTATCGTAATTAATGCATTATTTTTGCGTAGAATCAAAATCGTAAAACCTGGGCTTGTGGGCTCGGGGGGATTTCTAGGTGAATGTTAGGAGAAGAGCCTCCCGTAGGCGCGCCTTGCGACTTCTCAGGGGCCATCGTAGGCGTGATTACGGACTTCCGGTTTGCCTTTACCCTTACGCGATTGGTGAATTTCCTCCAACCTTGGTAAGCAGCCTCAAGATCTTGCCCTTCTCCCTCGTACGCAGGAGATACCTTCACCGAAATGCGGATCTTTGAAATTACCGGGGCTTGTGAGATTTGGGCTTATGGGAGGGCTTGTGGGAATGGGGCTTTGCTTGTGGGAATGGGACTTTTACGAGGAAGCTTGCGGGAATGGAGCTTTTCGAAAAAGCTTATGGGAATGGGGGCTTTACGAGAACTTGCGGGAATGGAGCTTTTCGAGGGCTTGCAGGAATTGGGGTTTTTTACGAGCAGGCTTGTGGGATTTGGGGCTTCTATGAGCCCGTTTTAAAACCCGGGGAGGGTGCATAGGAACAAGGCCCAAGCCTTGTTCCTTTAGAAGCTTCTTAGAGAAGCTTCTAAGAAGCTTCTGACCTTCCAGGATCCACATGGGATTAAGGTAATGCTTGAGGGGGGGAGAATATTAACGACGATAGGGCGATTATAATGATGGAGAGGAGGATTGTGATGGTGGCAGCGTGGCTGCGTCGGCAGCTGGTGGCGACCTTGGCGCTCCTCCACGACAGGCGGCGACCCTCACGTAGCACGGCGGCAACTATGGCAGCCTATCCTCCTTTCTTCCACGCAGCCTTCTCTCTTTTTCTAAGGCTAAGGGGGAGGGGGGGGGGGGGGGGGGTTTTATAACCCAAGGGGGGGGAGAGGGGAGCCACCACGTGGCTAATGCATAGCCCTCCCCCCATACACCCAACTCACCACATCTCCTCCTCCTCCCATTCCCTTCCCTCCAACCATGCATCCGCGGGGGGAACTAGTAAAAAAATTTGCTTTATTATCATAATTATCCATTTTTCCCCCTTAAAGAAGGGTGTTTCCCCGCGGTTAGGCAGTTTTGAAACCCCGGGCTCGAATTCACAATGCGGAGGCCTCGTTTTTGCACATGCGGGGTATGGATTGACTGCCGGTAAATACAATGCGGAAGATAACCTTGCACGAGTTTTACGCGGCGTGCGGGGAGTCGGGTTTAGTAATATTTTCGAGCGGAAATATTACACCTTTAAAGGGGAAAAGAAGGAATGTGATGAGATGAACATCGATTCATGGCTGGCGAAATGGACAGCATATTTTGATTTGTATCATTTCGATGATGCTTAGTGCATTGGGCATATATAATTCATGTTACAGGGGAAGATGTATGCTGAATGGGCGGGTCTATACCCTAAGTTGATCAAATCCCACCTCCTTTGCTCTGTTGTAGGAGCAGGGGTAGCAGCAAGGGCAGTTCGCTGTCCTCAAGCACCATGTTGAGGCATTTGAGGCATTTGAGATGCAAGCTCTCCTAGTCTCTATTTTTTGCAACAAGTATTGTGCACCATAAACCTCCACAAGGGATAGTTGGTGCCATCTAGTTTATCCTCCTGAGTGAGGACCCCCAAAATGTTGCTGTGATTTCAGGTGTCTTGATTTGATAATGTTGCAAATTAATGCACAAATTCAGCCGCCAAACACTTCCAAGCTGAAGTGTGAAATGTACTCAATTGAGTACCAAAATCCCAACATGGGATACTAATGCAAGTACAAAACTGTCAATCTCTTTGAAGCACCCAATTTGCTTATCCTCTTAAGTGAGGACTTCCAAAATGTTGTTGTGATCCGGAGTGTCCTGATTTGATATTGCTGCAAATTAATGCACAAATTCAGCTGTCAGATACTTCCAAGCTGAAGTGTGAAATGTACTCAATGGAGTACTAAAATCTCAACATGGGATACTAGTGCAAGCACAAAACTGTTAAAACTGTCAATCTCCTTGAAAAGCGTGCCCACACTACACAAAACAGCATCCAATCTGCAATTTACAGCAATTCAGTGCTGTACCACTGCATGTGCCTTGAAATGCATGCGAAATATTAAATTCATAAACTTAATGGTGAAAATCCCCGAATTTCACGGCAATTTTCCAAATTTGTACAAATTTCTCTGCCCAAGCTGTCATGAGCAGCAAGATAATGTTGTTGCAGCACCTATTCACTGCTTTGGAATGCATGCCAAGCAAAAGCCCCAAATTTCTATGAAGAAAGTCTGAGAAATTGAGGATATTCTATACTTACAGCTTGAAAATCTGATGAAATGTCGTCTTAGAATGTGTATCAACAGCAACTAGAAACCTGAATGCTCTTGGGATGCATGCTGGAGCAAAAAATCAGAAAAGCCCCAAATTTCTTGCACAATTTTGGAGGAAATTGTACAATGTTGGCAATTTTGGTGAAGATGTGCACATAGGACTTTGAATTAGGCAAAAGCCCCAAATTTCAGGCAGCACATTGGCTGAGATGTGATCTGAGGTGGTACTTTATATCAGTGATTGTAAGACCCGACAAAGTTGGATAGGAGTGGGTGGCTGAAGGACCTCGGCTGGTGTCAGAGGCAGGAGGTTGCAGGGTAGAGATGGCGGTAGGCTGCATACGGTAGGGCTGAGCTCGCAGTGGTAGGAGAGGCGTGAGCAACAAGCGTTTGTGGCGACACTGCATAGCAGCATAGGCAGAGAACATGCAGGCGGTGACTCTACAAAGCAGGGTGACGGTGGAGTTGAGCAATGGAGGCGGCGGTGCTGCAGGAGGTTGCACAAGGTGCTGGACAACATGAGGTGGCGTGATTCAATAGGCGGCAGAACGAAGCAGCACAGTGCACAGGCCAGGCGCTGAGCTGGTTGTATTTTCAACTGAGCTGACGGGTTGAGAGCTCACAACAGCTCCTCTTCCTTCTCCATGAGTTGACAAGCTGATTGGTGGCTGAACAGTAGGACCTCGGAAAAGCGGCATCAGCTGGTGGCTGGATGGAAGCCGTGCGTGTATTGCTTTGATAACAAATGTTGGAAATGCATTAGCTATGGAGGAGAGAGAAATGCAAGAGTGAGCAATAGACAGCGTGAGCTGAAAAACGACAGTGTACTTATTGAACTGAAGTGATAGAATGAAAGTACAACCTTAGGTCTAAGATAGACCATAATCCCAAGCTCATTTGAAGTCAATTAACTCTAGTACCGACTCCAAATGTGGTGACTCAACTTATTAACTTAGTTGTGTTCACATTGTAAACTAACAAACAAAAACATTGGGCATTGCCCATAGAATTGGCAAATTCTAACATCACCTCTATAGTCTTGGTAGGTTCTTGGACAAGCGATGTGCAACCTTGATAGGTGTAGTGGTTACTTTGGGGTGGGCAATTTCTTGTCACCTTTGTAGTCTTGGTAGGCCATTGGGCAAACAATGTGCACCCTTTGTCCCATGCTGTAGTCACTTTGGGGCGAGATCTCTTGTACAAGTTGTGCTTTGTGGTCTTGGCCCTCTTGGCCCAAGTGTTTGGGTTGAGAGGGGGTGTGAAGTGACAAAAATTTAATATTCTTCAATCCCCTGTTTCATCTCATTAAAACATCCCCAAAACTCAAATTTTAAAAGGCCGAAAAGTGTCTCCTTGCCACGGAGAGTACGTAGGCACCACTCTAGACAGTTGGTGTGCTCATGTGTCTATAAATAGAGATCTTTCCAGCCATTTTTTGGACCTTCACCCTTGCTGTCCACCTGCTGCCAGCCAGCTACCATTGTCCAAACAATTGCCTTTTGCTGTCCACCCTGCTGGCTTGACTTGTTTTGGCCACAGGTGACCTGTTTCCAGCTGGCTTCCCAGCATTTCCAGCATTGGAACAGCTGCACTTTGCTGCTGTCGTGACTTCTCTAGCTAATGTGATCTTTTGGACAATGTGCTGCCCTGCCTTTTCGCCTGCTCGTGCTGCTATCAGCTTCCCAGATCATCCAGACAGCTGTGTTTTCCAAATTGCACCCCACTCTTCTAGGGCCGGTGCAGCTGCGTTTTCTACTTCTTTGACTGTGTGCCATCCTTTGACATCCGAGCTTTGGTGCTGTGCTGCGTCAGGATCATTTGGAGGTTGTCTCCATTTCATTGAGTTATTCCTTCACTCTACACTTTTATGTGTTGTGCTTTTTTCTGTTATTCTCTGAGTTCAGTAGTTCTAGTATCTGGTATCAGATTAGTCATGGCCTTGCATAAAAAGTCCTTCATGATAGGTCTCGCATTTGTCATAGGTTTGGTCAGCCCATGGCTTGAAAGGGAGAATGCTAGACAGATTTCCCTTATGTCTAAATAGACTCTGCGCATGTGTATGACCATGTGAACATGTTAGGTGCATTTAGTAAGGGTGGACATGGTTGGTATGTGCTTGGTTTGCGTAGGTAGGGGACTTACACCTTACATTTGCATTTTTTTTTCTTCATTATCAAGAAGAAAATCTTCCTTCTTCTGGAGTCTCACACTCATTGAGTGTCTCACCTCTTCCAAAATCTAGCAAGAAGGCTTTGTCATTTTGTCAAGACCTTCATATAACTTGCCGATGCAAGGATTTCTAGTATTCACAGTATATAATGTGTGGATACTAGGTTTCACAATTGTTGCAATATGCTCTCTCTTGCTAGTAGATAGTGACATGATTTTCGATATCATGTTTTTCCGTATTCTTTACAAGATGTGGCCCAACAGTAGAGAGTTGCCTTAAACACCCTGGGCATTGTCAAAAGTTTCCAGCATAATAAAGTTATTGGAAAAACTGGTATTTACCAGATCAAGTATAGTGACTGATGAAGTCAACAACCATGTTGGCAATATGTTTGATTTTGTGGTTCATGTTTGGCATTCAATGTTGACATTTCAGTGCTGCTGACCAGTTTTCATTTTAAGTAAAGCCTTTGAAAGTGACACACCAAACCTTTTATGGATGCAATTTTGGTATCTTCTTAAAAGAAGTGCATCTTACATGCTTCCCTTTTTTTCCTTTTCTTGGGCTTCATGCAATGGCTTTATGCCATAATATTTCTACAGCATGTTAGTTGTCTCCTTTCGAATTTAAGAGCTGTTCATGTCAAGAAATGAAGATGCAGAACATGTGTCTGGATTGTGATGTCTGTATCAAGCAGCATCTAAATCTAGCTGATTGTCTAATTGATTTTTCGGGGAAGAAAATTCATCATTTAGCTGCAGTGGAAAGCTTGTATAGCCTTTCTTCGTGTTGTCAGAAGTGTCTTCCACCATGTCGGAACTTTGTGGAGCAAGTCGTTCTCTGTTATAATCTCTTTTTTAAAAGCTGTTGGGAATATCTTCTCAAGTAGTACTACTTGCCTAAGCATTATGGGTTTTTATATGTCATCTAGCAGTTATAATTGCGCATAATGGGTTTTTATATGTCATCTGGCAGTTATAATTGCCTAAGCTTTATGGGTTCATGAAATACCTGTTTATGTTGTTGCTTTCTTGAACTCTTCTCTATTTTAAATATTGGTGCAGCATTGGTCTTCCCCCTCTTGACAGTAGGTTTGTGTTTCAGGCACTTGTCAATTGAGAAAAATAGGCTGCTTCATATACGCCTTTTTCCAGAATCATCTCGCACATCTAGAGAGCAGCCACCGATTGTTTCATTTGTCATACGTGTACTCAACCTTGGTGGGAACCATCGGCTCCTAGCACATCCAGGTGCACCAGGAAAAATGCACCATTTTAAAAGAATTTCACTTTAACATGATTTTAATAATGATAAGAACATTAACTTACTGGTAAGTAGCAAGGTGGTTGTTTGCATTATAAAACAGTAAGTACCATCATGCATTATAATAAGACCAATGTAAGGGAAGCAATGCGTGCAAAAGATGGAGTTTGAGCATGCAATTGTGCTTAATTCTGCAGGAATTTCAAGCTTGATGCTTGTTTGAGACTCTTGTAGCGATTCTCAATGCTCTCTAGTCTGGATGGATTAAACTCAAGACAACTTTAATGAGGATTGAGGGACTTTCTTTCAGCTGCAGATAAATTGGGATGAATACTGGCTCAGAGGTAGAGAGAGATATCATACTTGTATGGAAGCAGGGTGGATTGCCATTTTTTAGTCTCTTTGTGACTGGGTGGCAGATGCTTGAAAGTTGTGTGTTGTTTGTGGGAGGCTTCATGGCTTCATTCTTGCGTCTCTCTTCAATATTTAGTCGCCATTATGGCCTTGTGCCTGAGGTTCTAGATTCATATTATCAGATTTGAACATGTGTTTCTCTTGTGCGTGTGTATGTTAGCCATGTACCAACTCAGACTTCTTAGTGTTGGTAGTGTGCTCCTCTTGGTACATGAGGGCATATTCTATATATTGTCTATATGTGCTCACTTGTATGTGACTTGTGTAAAAGACATTGACACATACACATTGATTGTGTCCAACTGGCAACCACTAAGGTGTCACTTTGGCACATCCTATGTGAGCATATGAGGTCACTCTCTCTAGGAACAAAATTGCTTTTATTTGTTCTCTTATCATGGCTATCCAAGGTTGGCACCCTGCTTTTGCATGTTCTCTTATCATGGCTATCCAAGGCTGGCACCCTCCTTAGTTCTACACTTCGCAAGATCATGACCTGTGCCATATTGTCAGTGGATTACAAGCAGAGCTTCAATAGGCTTCTTTGATGGAACGAAAGGACGATTATTCTGATTTCTTTGCTTGCAAAGTGTTCCTCTAGACAATTATTTACTTTGAATTGCAATTATGATCAAGAAACAAACTTCGTCAAAACACAGAGCCTTTGTGCTGTTAATCTTGATTCTTCTCACTTTTCAAACATTTGAAAAAGGCACACCATCCATCTCAACTGGCATCTACCTTGTCACTGTACAAGACAACCAATGCATTCTCTTTTTCTTTGCCCATTGTCACTCTGCAAGTTACTACAATTTGATGAAAAATCTCCAACTGTATTTAACCAAGTTTTCAAAAATATCTACTTGTAGGAAACTTGCTCTCTTGCAAACAACTCTGAATTCCTCATTTGTCATACTAAGTCATGTACTGTTTGTTCTTCAACCTTTACTACAGCCTGCTAACATTTGCAAAACCTTGTAAAGTGTAAATACTGTTACTAAGTGGACGTGTTACTGGAGAACAATAAAACTGACAAATATTAAGGTGTAATAGGCCTGCTGTTTCCAAGCTCTTTTGATGCCTATTCATAATCCACAGGAAAATGAATCATAACTGTGATTGATTTGAGTTTATCTAAACAGAGACCATATTCTTTTGCATATTCATATGCTTGGCCATTCAAACATGGAAAAGATAAAGAATTTTTGGGCCAAACGTAATTGCCTTTTTGGGCCTTAAAAATGTCATGCCCCTTTAAGAATATTAGAGAGATTTACCCCCACTTTTAGCATTTGCATAGGCTCTATACACACTGTTATATGAAATGGAAGCTCTCATTGCAAGTGCATTGCTATTGCTAGCTAGATATGTATTGCTTAATGTATTGTATAATGCCTTTCAAGTTTTGGGCTACATATGTTTCAGCCTTGAGCAGCCAAGCATTCTTGAAACATACTTTTGTGCTTGTATATATGGATATGTTTGCTAGGTACATGTTAAAAACTATGACTGGGACATGTGAACCTCAGACAGTTAGTCATGATATATCATGGTTAAGTCTTTACAATCTAGAAAGAAGAGGACACCTCCAGTAGCACTAAGAAGTAGGGAAGACACTGCTGAATTGGTACTGCTTATACAAGTCCATATGCTGGAGAATGAGGAAAGTGATGGATATGTAGGGGTGAGCTCTAGTAGAACTGCTGCTTCCAAATTCTTCTATTACCTTTTACATATGTTATGTAATGTCTAGTGATCATCTACTTGGCACTTGGAGGTAGGTTCATCATACCTCACAAATTGAGAAAAGGTCTTCAAAGTTTACAAACTTGAAAGAAGAGGACACCTTCACTTGCAATTGAGAAGTAGGAAATCCACAGGTCTGAGCAGTGGCTTTATCTGTCCCGCACTTGAGAGGGGCTCTCTCTATCATGGTCTCTACCATAACTCCGGCAGTTCTGAGATCCTGTAGTCTCTGCCTTTGCATCTCCTGCAATAGCTTTTGAAAAGCAAATCAATCTCCTAACGAGAAAGTAACCTACACGGAGAACCTCCCCGAGGAAAATAAGTCCTCTGTCCAAGAGTGTGGCTAGACTCTGATCTCAGGTAGTGATTGAAGAGAAGAGGCTGCCACCTGTTGAAGAACCTGCCTCCTCTTCTCTTCAACTGTGAAAGGCTAGATGAAAGAAATCTCCAAGCTCTAATGATGGCTCCTCCCTATCTATTGTCTCTTGATAAATCTAGTGAATGCTAGGCTACCATGGTCCGCCAAGTATAGGTGTAGCACATTGTAGCCTCCATGGCGAAGTTTTTTCCACGGCTCCATGGGGGGTACAAGGGAACCACCAGAGGAGTTGGTAGGGGATGGGATAGAACTTGTGGGATGGGTGGTGCACAATTAGGAATGGGTGCAGCAATGGGCAATTTCCTTGAAGGACCCTACACTTTCGAAGGGGAATGGAACAAGTTAGCCCCCTCTCTTGCCAATTTATGGCAAGCATGGCTCTTGTAGATCAATTCTCAACAAAGATGGCTTGCTTGGTGACTTCAACTCAAATACCAAGTCTAGTAACGCCATAAATTGAGAGGAGAGGCCCAAGTTTGAAACATGTAGAACTTCCAAAATGGAGTTCAATAGATGGTTAGGTAACAAAAGGCAAGGTGCCAATGCCACAAATAGGCACCGAAGAAATGTCACCTACAGTGACTACTCCTAGATGAATGAAGATCCTGGAGTTGTTGAGCTAAAGTAAGCATTACATGCTGAATTAGCCTCTTAAATGGCCCCAAAAATGCTTAATTAATGAAAACCCTAAAATGTTAAACGGTTCGAGAGAGTTTTAAATGGTGCGCAGTACGAGGTCTTGAAACTTTCTATAAATAGGTAAGCTGCCCTCCATTCAGCTCAATCTCATTTTTGTAGGTTTCAAGCCCTCTAGCTTTGCTGCCCACGCCCCATTCATGGAGGACATCTCAGTGAAGCTGACCATCATTGCCTACACCTATCCAATGCCTGTTTCTAGTCTCTTCTTTGTGGTTCTTACCCCTAGGAGCTATTGCCAGTTATCGCCCACCTTCCACTACCTTGCGTTTCAACTTGACGGCATCATCACCTGTGTTTGTTGCTCCAATGTTATCCTTAATTGCAAATGATCTCTCTAGAAGGTTGTGTTTGACACTTTTTCTTGTGTTTATCACTCCTTGGTGCTCTATTGCATGCCATCCTACTCCTAGAGTTGCATTTGTTGCTTTTCACTCTCTCTTGCCTGTCTGACACTAAGGCACCATTTTCTGTTACATTTATTGTTGTCCAACATCTTGGAGGATGCCTTGTTGCATTTTGGGATCCATCAAGAGTATCACACACTCTCTTGCTCATTGCCTCTTCCTCGGTTCACGAGACACGAGAGCTCGGGGTATAGTTTTTATTCCTTGCACGGTATGTTTGCTGCACGAGCATTGTATATTCAGTATTTTGTCATTCGTTCAAATTTCCATTGTGTTCATTGCCTTTGAGTTACCCTAACCCTAACTGTGTTTTGTTGAGTTTATGCTTTGTCGTACGCTTTCATTTATGTTTCTGCATTAGGGTATTTCTTCAAGGAGCCAATCTACTCGAGGAGTCGTATAACTCAAAGCTTTGTTGTGAGCCAAGGCCTCCAAAAGGCAAGACAACTAAAGAAGGCTCCTCCATCCATGACTCATACATAATAGCCAGTGTAGAGTGAGAAGTAGAGGTAGAGAGAGCTTTGGATGATGTAGTTCCATCTTGTGCTTCTCGAATAATGAAGGTGAGGGTATTTCTTCCAACACTTCTCCTTAGGGTGTGAGGTCTTCCCATAGTGTGGACACTTGGGATATTCTTTATGCTTCCCCTTAGAATCTGTATCAGAGACTGAGATGACTCTTAGACTTTGTCTTCTTCCCTTCCTTCTACTTGGCTTGTCCTTTACTTGGAGATGATGCCGCAAAGGCACAACTATATGCACTACCTCCATGAGAACCTATCTCCCTATGATGCACATCTTGCTTAAGCACCATCGAGACTAGCTCCTTCCAAGTGATAGTGTCCTTCATTGGAGAGGTGAGGGGACGGGGGTAGAATACATATACTTCGGTGATGGGAGATGTGAGAGAAGTATCACAACTAGGTCCTCCAAAGACACGATCTTACCAAGGGATACAAGGTCATCCCAACCTCCTCCATCTTATTGATGTGATCCTTCATTGTAGGGGAATTTGTGACAAATAGCTATTGTAGCTTCAACTCAAGGGATATGCGATGCTTGAATGTTTGGACCTAGTAGATAAATGCCAATCTCTTTGAGACATCTACGACAGTATAAATGCATCTTATATGCATTAGCACAAAATCTGCACAACTCAAGAAAATAAGAGAGTGGAATCTGGCATTCAAATGATCCCATAAAACTACTAAGTCCGAGGTTGCTCCAACACAAGGATCCATGGTAGGTCAGGAAATAGGGAAAGTCACAATCTCCCAAAGGTCAAAAGTGTTAAGGATGCACTCGATTTTGCATGACCATAGAGGGTAGTTCATCCCATCCAACTTCTCGAATGTGGGTAGAGAGGGTAGAACAAGCGCCTACATAGGGGGCGTGATAACCTCGAATTAGGGATTGGTAGCCCTTGAAGACTAAGAAGGGAGAGAATGATAAGACCGTGAAGACCATTGTTTCTAGAGCTGTGACCATGAGGATAATAGGATGGATTGTGACTGGGCTCCTTCCCAACTGTTACTTTGACAGTCCTCCTAGTCCCGATCCACATGAGTCTTCATAATCTTGGTCATTACTTTGATGGTCCTCATGGTCTCGATCCGCACAATCCCCTGAGTTTTGATCGTTACTTTGATGGTCCTCACGGTCCCAATCCACACAATCCCCTAAGTCATACTCGTGGCTCTAAGAAGTCATTGCTCTAATCCCATGTCAGAAATGGACAGCAATGCAGTGATTCCATGGCAGAAATATTGTGGCATGGATCAAGGCATGAAGATGATAGGAAAAAACACAACTTACAGCTGACAAAAGCAGAGATACAGATCTTGAATGTCTTTGCATGAGCATGTTAGGAAAGGTGGTGAAGTGTGGGAGGGCTGCCTATGTATACATAAACATGTATGAGATGAGAGAAAGTAGAGTAGGCACAAAGTGATGGCCTAAAAAGTGTCTGCAAACTATGATGGACAAAACTCGCAAGCAAGAGATGATGAAACTGCTTAACTCCACCCCCCTCGCCCATGCTTTCCTAAAGAGTGGGTCTCTCTGCCCCCCAAAGTGTCCCTTCCCCCCTTGAGGACTGGGTGTTCCCTCCATTAAATTTAGGACCAGCCAAATGGCCTAATGCTTTTTTCCCTGTCTTATACAGTGTTTCTCCCGATTAATACAAGCCTTATTGTGCAAGATTGCCTGTAATGCTGATAGAAGCCTCACTTTGAGATTCTAAAACAATTTTGAGTCTACACTATTAATCAGTTTACAACCTTTGCATAATTTGTGAGAATGAGAATGACTTCTGCTAAATTTTGAGTATCCCTCTTTATCATCTAACTCATTTGGCTTACCTCTTTTCTCTTGTTCAATGATTGAGAAAAGATAAATGATAGCCTCTTCGCTGTGCTGTCTAGCAAACTCAACCTCACCCTAAGAAAGAGGAATCGAAGAAGGTTGCTGTTTTCATCTATGGTCTAAAAATGAAAGCTCTAAGGTCAATACCTGAAATTATAGATCTCCATGCTTGTCCACGAAAGCTGTGAGTCATGGACAACTGAATGCCGCATGGAACAAAATAACTGTGGTGGCCTATTGGGATGCATTACCTTGCTGATCTCAACTGTTGGCTGGCTGGATTTTGAATGATTCTCTCCTTGGCTGAGCAAACCGATCTTCCAAACTGGCCAATTATTATGGCTAACTACTGCTGCTGCCTGCTGTTTGGAGTGTGCCTGCACACTTTTAAAGTTGTATTGCCTGCTGCTAACACCATTTGAAGTGTTGTCTGGCTTGTGCATGACCTGATTGTCATGGTAAGCTATGGAGGCAGGTATTAGGTAGGTATGGCTTCCTTGTAACTGCAAAGTACTTACTCCTTAAAACCTGTTTCAAGGCTGCCAAATTTATGTGCATTCATTTTTCTTGCAGAAGTTACTGACAAGTTACTACGCACGAGCGATGATTTTGTGTGGGCTGTGGAGTTGCAGTTTTATTCAAAGTTTATTATAGATGTGGAATTTCTTGACTTGAAAACAATATCTGTAAATGTAAGTTGGAAATTTTCCTTAGTTCATCATTACTAGTCTTGTGTTGAAACTAGACAGCCTTTGTTAATCAGTATTTGATTTCAAAAATGATGAAATGTTTAACAGTTTCAACAAGGACTTGTAGACTTAAAAATCAGTACATCATTTCTGCAGGGAGGTGAACATTACTCCATTTGGTCAAGTGAAGGGAGCATAACAAATCAAGCTTGTCAGGGGGCTTTGAAATGTCTTAACCACATGCTTGACAAGAAGCTACACTGTGATGTCACAATAAAGACACAAGATGGCAGTGTAGGGGCTCATAAGGCCATTCTATCTGCCAGGTCCCCTGTTTTTGAGAGCATGTTCAGTCATGATCTGAAAGAAGAGTCATCTGTTGTTAACATTGATGGCATGTCCCTTGATTCTTGTAAGGCCCTTTTAAGCTATGTCTACGGACAGATTCGTTACGATGAGTTTAAAAAACACAGAGCTGCCCTTCTTCGAGCGGCTGACAAGTATGACATCAAAGATCTAAAGGAAGCCTGTGAAGAAAGCTTGTTGGAAGACATAGATACCAAGAATGTCCTTGAAAGGCTGCAAGATGCCTGGATCTATCACCTACCTGGTCTGAAAAAAGGATGCTTAAAGTACCTTTTGGATTTTGGCAAAGTGTTCGATGTTCCTGAAGACTTGAACCTTTTCCTACAACATGCTGACCGTGATCTAATAATGGAGATATTTCAGGAGCTCCTTAATGTATGGAGAGGATCTTAAGCTCTATCAAATCTCAAGAGCTTAGATCTGTATGTAAACGTTTGTATATTATTTGTTTCAATTTTTTGAAATGAGTAGGGGGATAGAAAAGAGTTTGATTCAAAATGATTATGACCTCAAGCAAGTTCAGAGCATCATATCTTTGGACGTCTGGAGCCTCAAGAGCTGGAATCTATATGCATGCAGTATTAGAGTGATAAGACATGTCATAAACACTTTAATGCCAGAGTTTGCCATTTTCTCTGTAGGAATAGAAATGCAGTTTCCTAAAAATGATATTACACACACACACACACACACACACACACACACACACACACACACACACACACACACATGTAATACATGTGTGTGCGTGCGCACATGTGCTTGCACACACGTGCACCTTGTGCTTGATTGTACAATATAAGCATCCTCAATACATCACAGCTTCAATGCATGCAATAGATACATGTGAGTTGTAAGTTGAGGAGTGAGTCACTATAGTTGACTTAAGATACAAGAAGGGCCATCTAAATTATAATAAGAAAAAGAATTCATATTTCTTGCAATTTTTTAGTAAAGTGAACTAGCTGTATGTATTATGATACAAGGGTTGATGTTAATGGGCTACCTCTATAGTATCCAACTTGAACTTCATTGTTAACTTGCTTTTGTTATGTTGTCAAGTTAATTACTTTAAACTTTGAAGGTGATCCAATCAAACATATTTTATAAATTTTTTTGTTTGTGCCTAATGTCAACACGATATGGGCTGAGCTTGATGTTTGTTATATTTGAACTATTATTGGAGGACCTATTGATTGGCTCTTGTGTAAGTGCCCTTTCCTTTTAAGTAGGTTCTTGCATTTGATCAATTGCATATTCTCCCTTAAGTACCTCATGAAGCATTCTTGCTCTTGGTAAAAGCATCCATGTTTTGGACTTCTACTTCGGATGTTACTATTGCCTTTGCACTTTATTCTTACCATGTTCCCCATTGTGATTGGAAGAGAAGTTTTTACAAGGGGCTTGAAGTATCTATATTTATATTGTTGTTCTTGAACACATAGAAAATCAGGTGCACTTGGATTTTCTTAGTGGGTTGTTGTTGCTTAACTTGTGGGCATTAAGATGCATAAGAAAGCTCCATTGGTGAGGATTTCATGTTCCATTTCTTGGTGTTTGAGAAGCTTTAGGCAACAATATGCAAGGGTTTCCAATTAAACCCTCGCAACTACCTTAGGTATTCAACATTGACAAGATTTGTTATAGTACAAGGTGGTTTTGCTATAAGAAATGTTTCGTACTTTACTTGTGAGGTTTATGCACTCTTGTTATATTAGTTGGGATGGTTGGGTTTGGGGTTATCATTTGTAAGAAGATTCTATCATTTACTTTATAGATGTTTACTTCTTAATATTGTTTTAGTCTAATCAATTTATTTGAACTAGTTGTGAAATTTAGGGAGAGAGAGTATCAACATAACTAACATCCTCTGCTTGTAAGTTTGAAGTGAATTTGAAAAATCACTTTGTATATTTTACTCTTGGCAAAGTGCTTGCATGACATAATGATTGATAGTTAGGTACAAAGGTTTCTTGGAGCTTGAAAGTTCTATAAAATTGGCTTTAGGGTCAATGCATTTCCTATCAATGTGATGGTCTAGGTCATGATCTCAAGTATCTAGGTCACATACTAAAGTGTCTCGAGCTTCTTATTAGTCTAGAATTAGTAGCATTTTAAATCACACACTTATTGATCTGAAAGTTCTTCTCGTGTCACATCATGTAGCTACAAACACTTGCAATCCTGTGAGGTTCATTGAGTTGGTTTTGAATCGTAAACTATATTAGACATTGAGATTTGATAGCCTTGCATCCACAATATGTGTAGTCTCTTGGATTCTAGGATATTAAGAGTCCATTGCTAATTTTGTTTTTAGTTACAAGCATGTCTTCTTTTTCTCCATGTATTATAATTCTATTTCTATTCGGTCCACATCAATGAGAATTCTCAATTAGAGGAGAGATAATCTCTAGAATGGTTATCCAATTTATTTGGGGGTGCTAGAATAAACTATGTTGATGTTTTAACTCATTTGACTTGTTTGCCTAGCCCAATAGCCAAGGGTTTCAAGAGTTTACTTCATTAGTGATTGAAGTTATTAAAAGTAAATATATTTTGTTAGTAAGTTCACCTAGTCTATTGCTCAATACAATCTCCTTTAGTATATGATGCAAGTACATATGGACGTTTTGAAGGGTTCATCCAATTTTCACTTTCATAGCAATCTTGTTCCACATACTTGTAGAGTTGTAGAGCTTGGACCAAATGCAATAGACCCAAAATGAGTTTTTGGCAAAAAGATATGGTAGTAGAAACTATGTATCCTATTACCTACTAGTTTACCTTCTATGCCAATTACCCAAGCCTAATTATTTTGAACCAAAAAGCCCTAAGATTGTCTCAATGGACACTTGTGTAATACAATATTCAATTTCTAGATTATCGACGAACTCATTGAAGGCAGTGTTGTTCTTGTCAAGGCTCAAAAAAGGGTAACCTTGAAAGAGACAAGACTCAAATAACCTTCACAATATCAATTTGTTCATCATTACCATTAATCACACTACCCATAATTTGCATAATGGCATGCTTCTATTCATCATATAGACCAACTCACTATTCATGATTAATAAAGAAGGGAAAGATAATAGCAATCAACAAACAAGATGGGGATGGCTCAAGTCATCCAATTGAAGATAGTGATTTTGGAATTGCATCAATGCGTTTCTTAATGACCACTTCTAAAGGCTAAAATGACAAGTAAGAAATTTTCACAATTGAAATTTAAAAAAACATTGATGCATGTCCAAAAATAAGAAAATACCCCTAGATCTCATCACACTAATGGAACCCTCCATGAAGAGCAGGCTAGATGATTGGTTCAATCCATTGAGTCTTCAATCTACACTAGAATATATACATACAATATGGTGCACATTGCTATACCAAGTGAGCAAGGCATATGCTATGTGACCACTCACTTTGCTTCAATTAAGGTCCTCTACCACACCCTTATGACTCATTCAAGGGCTTCTGATTAAGCTAGACCCTTTGTAGTAGCTATTTCTATGCATCTCTTTATGCAAAAAAAGTCCCAATTTATCATACCCAATGCAATGGGGCTAGAAGTACCCATCGACCAAGTTCGAAACCTATGTGTTCGACATTAATGGATCCATTGGGTTTACTTTGGACTAAAAAATGGGCTTCTTAAGAATTGAAAACTTAGAATAGAGAGAGAGAATCCCAAGTTTTCAAAAAAATAAGCGGAAAATATTTTTGATATTTAAATTTTCATATATCTTTCTCACTTTTTGTTATTCCCAAATGAAGATATCTCATAACTTTTTTGGTGGAATAAATAATAAAAACACTAATGTAGAGAAGGTGATATTCAATGGCTCATGTCTAAAAAATTTGACTATCATGTAGATCTTTCATATTTTTAATAGATGAGAACTCTTCACATTGTCTTCTCCTATCTTCTCATTTTGAATTCATTTACTTGCATGTTGCTTCTCACTTTTATTTTGTACTCTTCCACTTGCTTGAAATCATAAATGGCACTGAGATTCTACTAATAATGGTTATCTATCAATATTTTTCTTCCAAAAGAGAAAAAAAAACATATTTTCTCTACAATTTTAGAAAACGAAAGAAGTGGATGGTGGAAGAAGGAGAGTGATTTACAATATTCATATCGGTTCAACTTGAATACTAACCTCTTTATAAGAAAAACATGCCTTCTTTTTGTCTAACAATGAAAAACACTTGTTTAGGATGCAAGGAGCCAAAAAATTTAGATCTACGATTCAATGGAGAGATCTATACAACAAATCCTTTGGAAAATCCTATGCCCCCATTTAAGGATGTGACATCTTTACTCAACTTTGTTGGTGATGGGTACAATGGATTTCTAGGTTACATACATGGTCTTGACGTGGATGGCCAAGTCTTGCAGTTAGAGATGGATCCACTAGGAGCATGGTGTGGACTTTAATGAAGTTTTTTCTCCTGTTGTGAAGATGACTACCCTATGCTTAATACTAGTTTTGGTTGCTCAGCTTGACTTGTATCTTTATCATATGGATGTTAAGACAGATATTCTTCATGGGGACTTGCATGATCAGATCTACGTGGAGTAGCCTAAGGGCTTTGCAGGACCTGGCAAGGAACACTTAGTGTGTAGATTGAGAAAGAGCCTTTATGGCCTTAAGCAGGCACCTAGGGGATGGTACCACAATTTCGATGCTTTTATGCATTCACAAGGATATTCCCATAGTGATATGGATCCACGGTGGGTTGCAACTTCTTGTCCCTAAAATGACTACATATTAATAAGGTAGACTTTCCTTAAAAAGTGTTGGCCCATGGAGGTTTTATGGATATGCATCCGCATTGAGATTCTTGAGATAGAAAATTAGAAGCTATCCAAGACATGGAATCTTACAAGGAATGAGATTATTGTCTCACAAGTGATCATGCAAACCAGTGCATCAAGACTTGTTGCAAGCTTGCTAATTTGAGTGCCACATGGCACAATCATGATTTTGAGTGGCAAGTGTTTCATTAATGAGTCCATGTGATGACACCAAGAGTAGAATATTTATTATTGCCTCTCCTCCCCCCCTTCCCCCCCCCCCACCCAAGAAGCTACTTATTTAAGAGTCCCACCCTCTTCATTGCTTGGCAGTCCAATAAAGATGAGAAGGTGATAGAATGTGATGATAGGGTGGATAAGAATCTTTAATACCTTTAGTTTAAGATAAAGAGGCTAGTTAGTCAAACACCAACTTTTAATGCTTTTGGAGCTACAGTAAATGAGAAGTGTTAAACTAGATTGTATTCAATACAATATATATACAATAATGATGGGGATAAAGTCCATATTGTATTCAAAACCCTAGACATGGCCCAAAGGCTATTACATCACCACAATTTGGTGGTGTTTTTGGTTTTCTTTCCAAAACATGACTTTGTCTCACGACTTAGGATATTGAAGGGTGGGATTGTACTACTAGGCAAAAAAGCCATAAAGTATAGGCTATTGGAAGTAGAGTCTTATGCCTCCATTCATATTCTACTTCATTCTAGCTAGAATCTTCACCTCTTCAATCTTGTTTGGCCTCACAATCTCCTCTATTCCTCCTTGTTGAGGATTAAAACCACTTCAATTTCCATTATCTCATTATCTTCTCCCTCTCCTTACAAAATTAGCACGATAAAGCTCATTCATTTTGTTAATTTTCCTCATTCACACAAGATTTAGGAAGTTGTGGCTAAATCTAGCGATTGGTCTATAGACTTTATTTGCTAGCTTGAGATTGCAAATGTGGAGAGAGCTTAGGTTGGTATGTTCGGGACCACTATCAAATATGCTAGACTTGCTCGGGACCTCAATTTAATATGCTCACAAATATAGTAGTTGTAGACTAAGAGGGAACATGATTGTGATTTAGAGGTTGTTGTATTGAAGAGGAACATAAAATTGGTCTTCAAACACAGTGGCTTCAGGTTGTGCTTGGAGCAAGGAGTGAAAGGAGTCAAGCTTTGTCGAAATTGAGGATTTGAGCTTCTCTAGTGACTTTCATGCATGATGAAATTGTCAAACATCCAACAATGGTTGGATTCATGGCAAAAACAACTTGGTTTTGGAATGCTCAAGAAGAGGTTTTGGTCAATGTACTCAATGAATGCAAGCACAAGGGTTGCTTAAGCTCATGGTCTACTTGTTGGATTAAGTAGGGGGCTTGCTAAACTTAGGGCAAACTTATTAGATTAAGCAAGTGGCTTGCTAAACTCAGGGAGTACTGTTGGTTGGAAGTATAGGCCATGCTTCTCTTTTTGGTAGTAATAGATAAGAGATAGAGACTTCAAATCTTGGTTGTTCTAGCTTGATAGAAATGCTTTGAAGTTCCATAAATCAATCGCTTTGAAAACCAATGTGTTTAACTATAATAACTGACTCCATGAAAGGCAGGTTGCAAGGTGAACATGTCAAATCTATGAGGAAAAAATGAGTTTCCTTTTCTCTAATTAGTTAGACTTTTAAGCCAAAATATTTAAACTAAGGCTTGTTAAACCCTTGCTTAACCCCCTTGCTTCATAAACCCCATTCACACTAGTAGTTTTTTAGAAGGTTATTTGGGAAAAACTAGTTCGACTGCATTCTATTCACATTACAGCAAGGGAAGTAGTTACATTGAAGACACAAACATTTGTTCATATGCAATTCTTTTTGGATCGCTATTTAACACTAGTCTTGTAGAGTAGAAAAGCCACTTTCGTTGCAAATTGGACCCTCTACCATATCTCATGAATGAGAAAGATTAAGAAAAAATAGTTTTACAAAAATATGGTCAACACAAGATAGTACTTGAAAAAAATAGAAAGGGTTAAAAGAAGCTACAAAATGTATATTTCTATATCCAACTTTGGCACAATTTTCAATAGTAGAAAATGAAAAATGTTAAGTGCTTCTAATCAAAATCATCTCAAAAAACTTTTAATTGGGGTAAAACTCTCATTAAAAACACTTTGGTATGTATAGTATGCATTTCCATTAAGAGAATTGCAATTAGATAAAAACTATCAACTTTTTAAGAGCTCCAAATAGCATTGTTGAGTGTTGTTTTGATCAATTTTCATGGACTTTTGAACATCCAATTTTTGTAGAAAATAAGTTTCCACTTGAAACTTATTCCAAGCCTTTTATTCTACTATCATACAATATTGGTAAATTCCCATCCAATTTTGGTATCATTTGCATATGTTATTTTAAATATAGTGAAATAGGACCTAAGCCACTAATGCAGCTTGCAACCACTTTTGTGGCAAAATACAAGACCAATGTTAATGCTTAGAAAATAGGTGAAAAAATATGAAAAAACTACAAAAATTCCATATGCCATTGGGAGTGTTAGAACATCAAATGTGCATGATTTTTGGTTGGCTTGATGTCTTGATTTATCCATTCTTTGTCTTTTTGCGAAGGGCAACAAGGCACTCGAATTGCAAATACTTGTGAACTCCTTTGGACTTGCAATTTTTTATCTTTGTAGGACACTTGGGTTGTAGTCACTTGTGGTCTCTTTTGGATTTGCAACTTTTTGTCTTTTAATAGGACTCAGATTGCAATCAGTTGTTGCCTCTTTTGGACTTGCAAATGAGCATATCTCAGTACTTTAATACAAAAAACATATGTAGTCATTATGGCCTCCTCGTCTATTTATGAAGATGCATTATTCAACATTGAAAAGTTGGATTTCATCCATTTTTCTAGTTGGAAAGAGAAAATATAATGTATCAATTCAAAAGAAGCGGGTAAAGCCAATCAAACGCAATGGCGTTAAGCTTAAAGGCATGAATATACATGGATGGGAAGAAGTGGATGAGTTGGAATGTTGCACTATCATATTGAAACTCTCAACATTTTGTATTTTCATGTAAAAGACATGACAGGGGGTGCATACAGGCTTTGGCAAAAGCTATGCAATTTATATGAAAAGGAGAGTGTTGCTTCATAGGTCTATTGGTTAGAAAAACTCATTAATCTCCACATGGAGAAAGGGACTTTTATGTCCAACCATCTCAATGAGTTTAAACATAAAAGATCACATATCATGATTTGATTAAGGCTATGTTCTTGTTGGTCATCTTTCCTAAGAGTTGGAATAATTTCAAGACAACCATTAGCAATTCAATACATGTAGGTGGTCCTACGAGTGTTAATATTGAGAGTAGTTTTCTCATTCAAAAGGTGAATAGAAATACCAATGCATATCCAAAGAACTCTAATGCACGCCCAACTATGAGAGAAAGGTCAAATGTCAAGGGGAATTGTCATGATAAAGGCAAGTCAAGGAGTAAGTCTCATAGCAAGAAGGACTTGGAATGTTTCTTTTGTAATAAAAACATAAAGAAAGTTTGAAACTTAGCCAAGAGGATATCCCCGAGCTAAATGAGTAGAAGGCTAAAATGGTCAAGGTTCCTTATGCACTTATGGTTGTTAGCTTGATGTAGGCCATGGTTGCTACACCTCGAGACATCGCCTATGTAGTGCAAGTTGTTAGTAGGTACATAGCACACCCTAGTAAGAAGCATTGGGATGTAGTAAAGAGGATCATTGGATACTTCAACGTCATGAGAGTTATGTACATATGCTCTGAAAGGATGCGATGTATCTGTTCTTAGATATGTAGATGTTGATTTTGTTGGAAGTGTAGACTCTCGAAGGTCTACTATAGGTTTTGTTGAAATTCACTTGGCAAGGAACCTTGTCTTTCATGAAAACATGAAGCATATTGAGCTAAAGTATAATTTATCAAACATGTGCTTAAGGACAAGCGCATTGAGCTTGTTAAGGTCTATATGGATGATAATCATATAGAAATTATCATGTGAAGAGTTTACATTTTGAGGGCTTTGTGCACTGCATGCTGATAGAAGGCACTAGATAGGATCTTCACTTTCATCTTACACTCTAATAAAAACAGATTGGCCTTCAAGGTAAAGATAGTTGGAGTAAAGGCCAATAGCTAGTTATGAAAGCATCCTTACATAATTACACACTACATAGTCATGTAAAAGTGAAGATAATAAAGAATAAGTGTATCAATCTACTAAACTATTGTGTACTTTTCTCTTTCAACCCTCTTACACTCCATAGCTTCTACATCACATCCAACCATTGCTTCCCTCCTCTCAATGTGTGCTAGTAGTGGATGGAGTGCCCTTCCTTCATGTAGGATGGTTTTCCTTGAGATTGTTTGGGTACAATTTTAAGATCACTCATAAGTGCCCCAATAATGCGAGAGGACCTCATTTTGCAACTAGAATGTGATCTCTTCATTCTATTTGGGTGGGAGTGTTTGTTAATTGTATGTGCTTCGATAGTATGAGAGGGATGGTTCATTCTACACAACCTCTCCTCACCCTACTGGAAGCAAATGTGTTTATTATTTGTATTGCAAAATATCATGAGAGTAGTATCCTTTCTTTGTGAAGGATAGCCTCCCTTCACACTTTTTGGGCATAATTTGAAGACCATTCAAGGGAATGCCCCAATAACCCAAGGGGATATTATTTTTGCAATTGGAATGTGGTCCCTTCATGTTGTTCGAGTTGGGGTGCTTGTACACTATATATGCTGAAATTGTGTCAGGGGGGATGGTTTGTCCAACACAATAACATTCCCTTGCACTATTCGAATAGATGTCTTTTATTACATGTGTGCCTCCAATAACACGAGGAGTACCCTTGCTTCATGTATGATTCTCTCCCTTTGCACTATTAGACATAATTTGATGATCGTGTTTTGTGTAGGATGCCCTCCCTTTGCACTGATGGACATAATTTGATGACCATTTAGGAGTACCTCAACAATGCAAGGGCACTTATTTTGTGGAGGAGATAGATCCACAAGTAGAGAACATGGAGGAAACACAATGAGAAATTGAGAGAATACAAAGAGAGTATATAGAAACTATCACCAATGAAGAGGAGACAAATGTAATAGAGGAGGAAGGCAATGTCCTAACCTTTGCTCTTCGTGCATTTTCCATGGCAACTTTGACTATGTCCTCTTCTCTAACTTGTAAAATATTCTACTGGTTCTCATTGCGTAGTTTCTTGATATGGATGACAGTTTTGAAGAGAAGGATGAAGTGGACAAATATTACTTTTTGGATTCTTATGTAGAAAAACAGTGATTCCTTGCACTAGTAGAAACGCTCACTTTGATGTATAATGATGCCATGCACTATGCAACCTCCTAATAGAAGGAGTTTGAGGCTACACACTAAAGTTCTAGAATCATGATTACATAGTGATCTTATACATGGTCATCCTTTGTTCAAATGGACAAAAAACTATCAATTTGTGGAAGTGTGATGTGGTGGTGGACATCGAGAATCCAAAAGTACTCATTTCTAACCTTTTGTTTTATCAATTCACATAATTATTAGGAGAGTTCAAGTGACTTTTTTAAAAGGTGATATTGAAAACTATTATGCAAGTTCCTTGTGTGTGTTTCAATGTCTTGCAACTAGTTATGTATGAAGTTAAGTTCATGCAAATGGAAAGGGAATCATGTCTAGGGCTTAGGAAGGGATGATGCACTTGGAACCTATATAGGGAATATTAGGTTTTCACGGTTTTTAGCTTTCCTTACAAAATTTCAAAAGATACGGTTAAGTTCCCCTTCTCATTCCTAGTATCTAATGTATTCCAATACTCATTCAAATGAGTGGACATATAGGACCACCCTCCTTCATGCAAAGGTCCACAAGGTTATTCAACTAATACAATTGTGAAGTAAGACTCTGCTTGTCATAAATATCACATATCTTTTTTCACTAATCATCAACACCACCTTTAGTCACAATAGCATTTGAGTGCACCTACTTAGACAAATATAATATAATGGTGTACGTGCGTAGCTCATCAAGCTCTTTCCAATTATCTCTATTGATGTATTTTGAAAAGTGTATTGATTTGTTTTTCTTAGTGGTATCACATCTCTTTAGTTTGTGTGTATATATTCAAAAAAATTCACTTCATTCTTTTCTATTTTTGCCACATTGTATGTTTAGATCGAGCATTAAATTGCTGCCAAGTAGCTATTTTAATTTCTTTGTTTATATGTGCCAATGCATGGTGGACATTAGATGTTTTAAGCTACTACTTCCTCTTCATTCTATGAATAAGATTCTTGTAAGTCAATTGATGTGTTCTTCTAGGTTATTATACCTCTCTCACCCTCCACCATGTGTTGTAGATTTGAAATAGCCCGAGCAAGCTTGGTAATGAGTTTTCCATATCTCTTGGGTTGATTGTGTTAAGAGACCACAAACCATGGAGCGTGAGTGTAGATGATGTGTTGCAACATACAATACACTTATTAGTATACATATATTTGCAAAATTACTTATATAATATAGTAAGTTGTATGTATCAAGGCATTCATTGCCATATAGTGTGTTATCTGTTAGCCTATCTAGATTTCAATCATTGACTTCTTAAACTCTTCAAGAAGGTGTTGTGATCAGTCCTTTCAATGCTTTCTTATCACAAAATTTGAATACTGCATCCAAAGATCTCCAAACATTTGCCTTGTGTGCTTTTGCATGTCCCTGGTCTCCATGGTCCACTACTACATTATTGATGTATTTCCATTAATTAAACTATAGAATTGATGGATTCTCCCTCATATGATATCAACATTGATAGTTGTTGTCATGTTAATGAGGTAGAGGGTCATTGTCTTGGGATGGTGGAAATAGGAATCTTCTTGCTTTAATATGTCCTATGGAGGGCTCTATGGGTACATCTTTTCCACTCTTTGATCTTTTTTCATCTCTCTCAATCTCTACATTTTTTCCACATAAGCCAATTCCAAGGAGAATTTTTGCAAGTGCTTTTATAGATTCTCCTTTTTTGCTCTAGGTTGTAGACTCCATGCAAAGCATATGTACAAAAATAGCATATTCTGTTTGCTTTTGCATAGAGCATTGTACATAGACATGAACTCTATATAGTGGAATCTTGAGCACTACTTTTAACTTAGGGTCTCTCAACGACCTATCTAGAGCTTTCTTCTAGTACCTATTGATGAGCATATTTGTAGAGCTCATGTAATACATACACCCTTTGACACATTATACATGCACTTCAAGGTCTTTAATCCACTTTTCATACACCATAGTATGGCATGACTTTTTATTATAAAATTTCACATATTTTAAACACACTTTTTTCATGATGGATGGCATTCGATGTTATATTCTCCCATGCCTTGAATATGTAACATTTTTCCATTTCTTTGCTCGTTGCTAATCTCAAGTGTTTGAGTCTTATAAATAACCCAATGTAAAATATTACATTTATTTGTGGAATGTGAAACATATGGTACCTAAAAGGAAAATTAGATTGTGAAAAATGAATGTTCACTTCCTTCCCATATATACTAAAGTTGGACATACTTGAGATGATAGCATAGAAGATATATTAGTCTTGCATTATGCAACAAACTACTTTGGATCATCTTTCCTAGTGGAAGGATCATATGCCCTATTTATCATAGCCATAATCACTCTTTCTAACTTTTTATTCTTGATGATTTGACACTCGTCGATTTTGATAATTGATGTTAGAAAAATATTTCCATATTTCACAAGGGTGACTTCTAACAATTGAACGGTGAGGGATTGCAAAGCCTCCAAATCATAGCATATATTATTATAGTGATTATAGATCATATCTCTTGTAGTTGAGGTATAGGTATATTCAATATAGAATGGCCATCCCATACACGTAGATTATCTAAAGGGAGTGATCTCGGAGTGGGAGCACGTGAGTGGAAGCAAGAGCTATGGTGTAAGGAGCAAGAGCAAGAGGGAGAGACACAAGATGTGAGAACTCCAATAGTCACAATGCATAACCAAACTTCCCTTTATTCAAATGCCATTGAAAAAATAAAGAATGAAGTGACGATGATGGGCACCCACCACCTACAATGTATAGGTATGTAGATATTGCCAGTGTAGTAATACACAGACAGCTAGGCACATGTGCCTTTACCCCCAATAACCTCCCAGTTAAAGTCAAATGTGTCCCTAGTGAGGAAAGAATAAGAAAAAGTGACAAAGTACAAATGTACATAAGTACAACATGATGAGGAAAGACATCAACTCGTCCAACGCCCATCAACTTCCTAAAGGAAGGCAAAACACTATGCCATGAGCAAATTTGTAGGATTTTGGTCAGTTGAGATCTTGACAAGATCAATGGACTTGTCCTCAACAACCTCTCTAATGAAGTGGTATCACATCTTAATGTGTTTCATCTTTGCGGGAAGACCGGCTAACTGGATAGCATTCAAAGAATTCAAATGAAGTGTAGGGGCCACATCAATAATACCAGTGTCTACCATACAACCTAACCAGAGAGCCTCCTTGCAAGCCTCAGTGTGATTGTAACATACTCAGCCTCGATAGAGAGAGCCATGCATTTCTGCACCCTGGAAACCCCATGACTTCTATATCCTAGACACCATAATGTATGCACATAGCTTATGTGCCCTTTAGGTACCTCGTGATACCCTTGAAGACATCCCAATGCCATCTGCAAGGTGTAGCCATGAAGCATGTCACAACTCCCACTACAAATGTGATCTCATGACAAGTGGCTATCATGGCATACATCAAACTGCCCACAATGGATGCATAAGGGATCTTGACCATCTCGGCCTTATGCTCATCAGATTGTGGACAATGGACTAGACTAATATTCACATGAGAATGGAAAGTACAACCAATAGGCTCACATCCTGCATATGAAACTACCCAAGGACCTTCTGAATGTACTCCTTCTACAACAAGTAAAGGAGTCCCTTAGAGCAATCACGTGTAATGTGCATCCCAAGAATATGTGAGGCATGTCCCATGTCCTTCATCTCAAAGCTCTTCTTGAGTTGACCTTTCAAGGCATCTAGCTCATCATGAACAATCCTAGCAATCATTATTGTCCCCTCATGCCATTCGAGTGGGGGTGTTGGTATATTGTACATGTTGAAATAGCCCAAGGGGGGTTGCTTGGCCCACACAATAACATCCCCTCATGCTGTTGGGGTGAATGTGCTCTATTACATCTATGCCCTAATAGTATGAGGTGCCATTTTTTGTGTAGGATGGCCTCTCTGCACTATTGAAGCACATTTTGTTGACCATTTACAAGTGCCCCGATAGCATGATGGAACCTTGTTTGGCAGCTAGAATGTGGTCCATTTGCACTATTTGGATGCGGATGATGGTATATTATATGTGCCTAAACAATGTAGAGGGGGGAGGGGGACTACTTTTTTGCACAATCAGCATCCCCTTGTGCTAGTGGGGTTAATGTGTTTTTTTTTACATATATGGTTGAATAGCTCAAGGAGTGCAATTCTTGCATATTAGGACTATTTAAGCACAATCTGAAGACCATTTAAGAGTACCCCAACAATGCAAGAGTACTTGGTTTTGGAAATTAGAACATGATCCCTCAGTACTATTTGAATGGCGGTACTTGTATTTTATATGTGTGTTTTGGGTTGGCTTCAATATCAAGGTTTAGAGTATAGCCAAAATACTTTTAATAGGATACTAGAAAGAAATGACAAAGTTTAGCATCCACAAAGTGGGAATGTGAGGGCAACAAAATGATGGAGACCAACTCAACAAATAAAATCTACGTCTAGCAACAAGGACTAATCGTGTGATGACCTTCCTTCACCATGTTTGGGCACAATCTAAAGACCATTCAAGTGTACCCCCCCAATAGTGTAAGGTGCCTACATTTTGTGACTATAATGTGGTTCCTTTGTGATGTTTGGGTGGGGGATGTTTGTATACTATATGTGGTTCAATAGCATGAGGGGGGGAAGCTCATTCTTTAGTGTGTGGCTAACAAGAGTCCTCTCTTCTTCTCTTCATCTCTTCTTCTCTTCATCTTGCTTGTGTGTGTGCTCTTGATGGAGGGAGTGTGAGAGTGTGAGGGAGTAAGTGAGTGTTCTCTCTTGTCTTGTCTCGCACGCAGCTATGGTGGATAGAGCTTGGAGGTGGAGAAGGCTTGATGATGCTTGAGCTAGCATCTAGGATCATGGAGCTACCGGCTTGTGTGAGGGAGGAGGTAACTCATTTTGGCATCAAGGTAAGCTCACTACACCCCGAGAAGTTCGATGGTGCATCGGCTAGGTGAGAGATAGCCATGAGAGGTCGCTTGGAATGCTTGAAGCAATAAGCGGCCCGTGGGTCTTGGTGGTTGAGGGAAAGCTCCCACAGGTCATCTTAAAGCTATACACATGAAGCCACAACTCCTCGTCACTTAAGGACTTTAGTTTAGGAAAACCAACAAGAAATACCAAAAACTTGGCAAAGATATAATAGACGTCTATTGCTTATTTAGCCTCCAAGATATAGCATTATCATCGCCAAACATTGACCTATAAAGGCTCTGCCCATCATGAATATGTAATCCTCTTGAAGAGCTATCACACACCTTCCACTCTATATTCCTTAGGAGAGGGTTTGTTACCAATCTAAAATGCAACAAAGCTAAAGGGGAAAAAAACTATATATTAGATAATCCACCCTTGGTACTCTCCACTTTGCTACAAAAATGGCAAAAAATACTTTAGCCCAAAATAGTGAACTTGCTCATTATATTCAAACAATCTAGCATTGACAATAACAACCACATTAATATCACCACAAATTTGATGAATGACTTGGTATTTTGCTCAATGGGTGAGGCTACTCTATCACTTCAATAACATTTTGGTGCTCCTTGCTCTTTGAGAGAGCCTTTTCTTCTCCATTGATTGATTTTTTCTATTTAAGAGAGTCTTCTATTTGTTGTTTGTTACTCTTTACTCTTTGGGAAGCCTTTTTCTCACTAGAGAACCCTCTGTTTGTTGCCTATAGGCCTTCATTTTCTTACAAATCTGAAACTCTCCATTAGAATGGTGACTTCCATAGCCTACTCTCCGCTTAGAATACGTGGAGCCCACTAGGTACAATGGCAATATAAGTCATGTCTTTGAATTCTATTAGGGAATCATTGTCTAATACATCAAAAATACCCCAACATCTCACAATGTTCTAAATATTCCTACTAAAGGACCCAATTTTATGCTAGTGACTCTATGTTTTCATGTACAAGAGTAACATGCTTATACTACTTTCTTAAAGAGATACAAGTATATTAAACGATTGATGACATGCTAAGCATGGAATAGTCTAGTTGATATCAAACTTAACTCAAAATATCATATTATTTGTTTACATGCACATATTCTCCATCACCATCCATGGATGTGCTAGAGTAACAGGGGAGTTTCTGAACAAGGAAGTGAGCCCAGACTGGAAGCATGTGAGCAGAAGCAAGAGCTATGGTGGAAGGAGTAAGAGCAAGAGGAAGAGCAAGAGGAAGAGGAAGAGCAAGAGAGAGAAACACATAAGATGTGGAAACTCCAACAGTCATAATGTGTGATTGGCCTTTCCTTTATTCAAAATTCACTAAAAGAATAAAGAATGAGGTGTCAATGATGGGTTCCTACCACCTACAATCTACAAATGTGCGAGCACTATCAGTGTAGTAATGCACAGGTGGCTAGGCATAGGCACCTTTATCCCTAAAAACCTCCCACTTAAAGGCGAATGTGCCCCTAGTGAGAAGAGAACAAGAAAAAAGTGACAAAGTACAAACGTACATAAGTAAAACAAGATGAGAAAGACATCATCTCATCCAACATCCATCAACTTCCTACGGAAGGCAAAATGCTCTACTTGGAGACTTTTCATGAGTAGATCTATGACATTTTGATCAGTTGAGATCTTAACAATTTCAATAAACCTGTCTTCAATGACCTCTCTAATGAAGTGGTATTGCATCTCAATGTGTTTTATATTCACATGGAAGACCGGATTCTTAGCTGATTGGATAGCACTCATAGAATTTGAATACAATGTAGAGACCATATCAGTGGAACCAAGGTCTGCCTAATTAGAGACCTCCTTGCAAGCTTTAGTGGTTGGCTACAATATACTCAGCCTCTATAGTAGAGAGGGTCACGCATTTCTGCTCCTTGGATCTCTAAGAAACAACACCTCCAACAAAGGTGAAGAGATAGTCGCCAAGACCTATGGACCACTTATTGTTTCAAGTGTTCCAAGTCGAGCACTAATGGCTACCTCTCACATAACCAACGCGCTATCCATCTCTACGAGTGTAGTGAGTTTACCTCCATGCCCCCGATCAAGTTGCCTCCTCTCCCAAGCACTCCAATAACTCCACGATCCAAGTGCAAGCTTCAAGCAAGCTCCATCCTCAAGCTCCACATTCCAAGCTCCATTTCCATGAGCAAGATAAGAGAAGAGAAGAGGAGAGGAGAATGTGGAGAGCTTCTCCACCACGGTCCCTCACCCTCACACACTCACTCCCTCACACTCTCACACTCCCTCTCTCAAGCACAAGCTCAAGCAAGCAAGCAAGCAAGAAGAAGAAGAAGAAGAAGATACGAGAATGAGATTCTCGTTCACTTTTTAACTTTATATACAAAACCCTAAATCCCTTTTGGGCGATCATCCCCTTTTTTACATGGCCGGTCGTGGCCTAGGCCCTTTTTCCCATTGTCCTCTTATCTTCCTAGCTTCCTTCCTACCGCCCATCTACCTTTACAATTTGCACGGGGTGAGAGCCCGGCGCTATTAAAATAAATCATGGTGCTCCTTGCACTCCTTTACAAAAGTATTGACTTGCGCTTTTTCTTATGCGTCTTTCTCCTTGATTTAGGACTTTTCTACACTTCTTGTGTTTCCAGATTCTTATTGGCGCGCCTTCGTCTTCCGTTTCACTTTTGCCTTGGCCTTGTCTTGTGCTTTAGATTTTTCGGATATTCCATCTTGTTCGTCTAAGAGTTAACATAGCCAAAGGCGAACTTCCTACTATCTACATATCCTGTATAATGAGAGTCAATGTACCTCCCACGACTCATGTATCCTAGCTACCATAACATATGCATATAGTTGTTGTATCCTTTAGGTACCTCATGATACCCTTGATGACATCCCAATACTGTTTGTTAGGTGTAGCAATATAGCATGCCACAACTCCCACTACAAATGCTATATTAGAATGAGTGGCTGTCATGGCATACATCAAATTGTCCACAACAAATGCATAAGGGAACTTGGCCATCTCGGCCTTCTTCTTATTAAGCTATGGACAATCGACATGACTAACCTTCACTTGAGAATGCAGAGGATAGCCAATAAGCTTATCACTGCGTGCATATGAAACCGGTCAAGGACTTTCTAGATATACTCCTTTTGTGTAACAAATAAAGAAGCCCCTTAGAGCGATTGCACGTGTGATGCACATCCCAAGATTGTGCAAGGCCTATCCCATGTCCTGCATCTCAAAGCTATTCTTGAGTTGAGTTTTCAAGGCATCTAGCTCATCATGAGCTCTCCCAGCAATAAACATGTCATCTGCATAGAGTACCAAAATCATAAGGCTGCCATCACAAGCCTTCTTTATGTATAAACATAAATCCATAGCACTACAACTAGATCCTTGTGAATGCATAAAAGCATCAAACTTGTGGTGCCATTCTCTAGGAGCCTATTGTAGGCCATAAAGGCTCTTTCTCGATGTGCATACTAAGTGTTCCTTGTCTTTTTCTTCAAAGCTATTAGACTGCTACATAAAGATCAAATCTAGTTGAGCAACCAATGCTAGTACCAAGCATACGGTCATCATTTTGACCATAAGAGAAAAGTGGGATTGGGGCATCCAGGGATACTTTTCAGATTGTATATCCACTTATATGGTTGTGCCTTCTTACCACTAGTGAAAGGAACCAAATCCCACATATGGTTAGCTTATAAGGAGTCAAACTCCGACTGCATAGCCCAGTCCCATAAGGGACTATCATCTCTGTGCATGGCCTCATCATAAGAAAGAGACTCACCTACATCTATTACCATAACATAATCTATGGAGGGCATAAAACACTCATGTTGATGTCTAGCTCTAGTAGAGTGTCTCAAAGCATGTTGATCCTACACAATGGGTGGGGCATGGGCCACTAGAGTATCAGTTGCTACTGCAAGATGTCTAGTTGGTTATACTAGAGCAAGAAGCTCCTCCTAAAATATCACCCTACGTATCTCAACCACCTGCTCAAGCTACTTATACATATTTTCCTCATGGAAAACAACATCATAGCTGTGGATAATATTGCAAGCCTACAAATTCCATAGGCAATAGCCCATCTCACTTGCATCTCCATAACCATGAAAGATGCATTTCATGGATTTAGGATCCAGATTATTGCGCTTGTCCTTGGGAACATGGTAGAATGCCTTCACAACCAAAGACGTGAAAATGACCATATGATGGAGTTTTTCCAATGCATACCTCCTCTGCAACTTGGAAATCAATAGCAATGCAAGGGGACATGTTAATCAAATATACAACAATAATAATTGCCTCAATCCAAGAGTGTTGGGGTAAGCCTAATTGGCTAAGCATATTGCAAACTCTCTTGTGAATCGTCATGTTCATGCGTTCAACAATATCTTTCTAGGGAGGGGTGTAGGGGACAATCAACTAACGCTTAATACTCCTCTCATCGCAAAACCACTCAAAAAAATTTTGAGACATCCTCGCCCCATTATCTAACCTTGGACATTTCAGTCTATACCCTAACTAATTCTCAACAAGAGCAAGCCAACACTGAAAGGTAGACGACATCCAATTTCTACTTAATAGGGTAAGCCTAGACCTTATGTGAGTAATCAACATTGATGAATGTGACAAAGTACTTCCCACCACCTAGCAACTGACATGGCATAGGTCCAGATACATCCAAATGAACAAGCGCAAAAAGGCTCACCTCAAAACACCTATAGTCTAAGGGCAGAAGCTACCGTAAACTGATAAGCATTTTCATTCCTTTCAAAGATGTGTCCAAGGTGATGATGCCAAAGAGATATGTGTGGAACTACAGCCACAGCCAAAACATGGTCAAGTGACCCAGATACAAGTAAAGGATAGAGGGTACTAGACTTAGCACCATGTGCAATAACAAGATTCCCAACGGAAATCTTCCACGAGGAATCACCAAAAGAGACAACATAATCTGCATCATCTAAGGTACCAATAGAGATAAGGCTCTTCATGAGAGCTTGTATATGACATACATCATGAAGAGTGAACATGTTTCCTAAACCAAAACACAGCTGGAAATCACCAATACCAACTATCTCCAATGCCAGGTCATTATCCAAACAGACAGATCCAGTCATATTTTGATAGGAGTGAAATTACTCTCTATGAGGGATCACATAAAAGAAAGCCCCTAAATCTATCAACCAATACTATGTATATCCTGACAAAGCATCAATCAGCTGTGAAGCATCCAAAGAAGAAGTTGCCAAGATAATATCATCAAATATATCAAGCTACACTACATTAATCTCCTCAATCTTGACACTAGACTTTCTAGGCACAAAGTTGCAATCATCATTCTTGTCCTACACTTTACCCTTTCTCTTTTCCTTGCACTTGTCTTCTCCCATTTTATGGCACTATGGAGCCAAATATGACCTGCTTTCCCACAATAATGACAAGTAAGACCGGACTTATGGCCACAAGACTGTCCACATATCCTATACTCTGAGACCTGTTAGATTCTCTACCATGGCCATTTCCATCATGCTAACCTCTCACAATCAATGCGTTGGACAAATAGGCAGCATCCATATTCTTTGTATTCACCTCTTCTATCAAGAGGGCACTCTCAACATCTTCAATTTCAGTCCATCCTTAGCACATAGAGCCTTACGAAAAGTGCCCCATAACTCAGGTAGAGTACCAACCAGAAATAAAGGATGCAAAACATCCTTGAACTCAATCTCCCACGAAGCTAAAAGGCTAATGATGGAGTGAAACTTATTCAAATGTGTAGGCATAAAAGTCCTTTCCTTCATGAGAAGGTCCATCAACTGTTTCAGCCAATACATTTGAGATGTATAACTCTGCTTGTCATAAAGATTCTTAATCTATGTCCAAGGCTCATGTGAACTCTAATTTTTAGTTCTAACATTGTAGTGAACCTGCTTTTAAAGAGTGATAAAATGATTGTGAACTTGCATAGCTTATCCAATTCCTTCGAATCCTCAATTGCAATGTTTTCAGGTTTGGCATTCCCATTTTTGAGTGGTCTAACCTACAACTTCTGCACTTAAACATGTCATATCTAGGTCTTCTAATAGTGGTAATTGGTTCCATCCAGTTCCTCAATATTGAAGATAGCACTCTCGTGAGAACCACTAGCCATAATGAGACCAAGCAAGTATAAAGAAGGGCAAGACAGGCTGTTGTAATACCCTGCAAATCAACTCCAAAACCACTTCTAAATCAAGTGGGAGACTAGAGATACTGTCAAAGAAATGAGCTATCCACAAATTGTAAGCAAAAGACTGTTGTTGGGAGCTCACGCTCAACCGCTAAGACCCACGGACCGCTTATTGCTTCAAGCATTTCAAGTGAGCACAAATGGCTATCTCTCACCTAGCACCTTGGATCCTACAAGAGTGTAGTGAGCTTACCTTGATGCCCAAACGAGTAACCTCCTTCCTCAAGCAACCCGGTAGCTCAACGATTCGAGATGCAAGCTCAAGCAACCTCAAGCATCCACCTTCAAGCTTCATCCTTCATAGCCGCGCGCAAGACAAGAGAAGAGAAGAGAAGAAGAAGAGAGGAGATGATGGAGAGCTTCTTCTCCTTGATCCCTCATCCTCACACACTCACTCCCTCACATTCTCACACTCCCTCTCTCAAGCACACACAAGCAAGCAAGAAGGAGAGAAGAAGGGAAGAAGAAGAGACCACTTTAGCCACACACCAAGGGATGAGCCTTTCATTTACTTTTTGAGTTTATATACAAAACCCTAAATCCCTTGGACACCCATATCCTTTTTTACATGACTGGGCATCTTGCCAAGGTCCTCTTTCTCTATTCCCTTCTAGTTGCCTTAGCCCTTGACCTATGTCTGTTTAGACTTTACAACTTGCACAAGAGAGAGCTTAGCACTCTTTTTTGAAAGTTTTATGGGTGCCTTGCATTTAAAAATGTGATTTTGCCTTTTACTTAGCTTTTGAGGTCTCCCTTGCGCTTTTGTTCATTTCCCTTCTTGCTTCTTCCTTTGTGTCCGCATTTGGAGTTTTCTTGGACTTCTTTTTCTCCATCTCGAATTGGGGTTAACATTACCCCCTCCTAGGCGAGTGCCGGTCCCATGGCACTGATGAGTAGTAGCTGGAAGGTGGGATGGGTGTAGCCAAATGGCTTTTTGAGTTTGTATACAAGCCCTTGCTAAGGATGGTGTTGGATGGATCTTCCCTTGAAATTAATGATGGTGCTGGGGCGGATCCCTCCCTAACGCTGACGGTGGGTGGATCTATCCTTTGAAATTGAAGATGGTGTTGGACGGATCCTTCTTGGAGAGAATGGCAAATGACGGATCTGTCCTTTGAAATTGAAGATGGTGTTGGACGGGTGCCCTCTGAGGTTGATACGATACGCTCTTAACCTACAAGACAAAGTTGTGCACTTCCTAAGGGGTATATCTACCTCTCTGTGTAGTGCATGGTGCAAGTGCCAATGGAGTTGTGAGTTGGGTTGAACCTCAATCAAAGAATGTGGTGTTGTCCCACACTTGAGCACCTGGTTCATGCATCATTGTAGTGTGGCTTAGGGAGATAAGTCTAATCATAGGCGAGGGTGACCTCCCTAGGTATGTCTTGCCCTTGATGTGCCCTAAGCATGATGTGGAGAATCAAAATGAGCTAGGAGGTTAGGGACGGAGCCTGCCAACCAAAGCCACCAAACGTTCCTAACTTGAGGACCCCTAGGTGCAGTGACTATGGCCTACATGGAGCGAGATCATGCAGTTGCTTTCCCCTATGATTTCCTTCTAATGATTTCTTATTCTTTTTCTTTGCTTTTCTCTTTTCTTTGCCTTTTCTCTTTTGGTCCTTTCTTTTCTTTTCTTCTTCTTCTCCTTTTTTTTCTTTGTTTTTTTAATAATAAATAGAAAAATATTTAGTCCTCGTTATCAGAGATATGAGAGGGAGGGTTTGGCAGCTTAATGGATTTGCTATTAAGAAATTGTCTAGTTTGGATGTATCCTTTAAGACCTAGTCAAGCATTAAGAGAAGTGGTGGATAAGAAGGGATGGTTGCAACTCGTGAAACAACTATCACTCATATCCCCTAAAAGGGCTACGCAAAAAGAGGATAGGAGGGCAGCGCACATCATTAGCCTAGCCATTGCACAATTATCTATGCCGGCATTGAGAAAAGAGACCACTTTAGCCACACACCAAGGAATGAGCCTTTCATTCACTTTTTGAGTTTATATACAAAACCCTAAATCCCTTGGGCACCCATCCCCTTTTTTACATGACCGAGCATCTGCCAAGGTCCTCTTTCTCTATTCTCTTCTAGTTGCCTTAGCCCTTCACCTATGTCCGTTTAGACTTTATAGCCTGCACAGGAGGGAGCCTAGTGCTTTTTTTCAAAAGTTTTATGGATGCCTTATATTTAAAAATGTGCTTTTTCCTTTGACTTAGCTTTTGAGGCCGCCCTTGCGCTTTTGGCCGTTGCCCTTCCTGCTTCTTCCTTAGTGTCCGCATTTGGAGTTTTCTTGTACTTCTTTTTCTCCACCGTCTCAAACTAGGGTTAACAACTATCAAGTCCAAGTGACTACTCTCTAATAGAATGCATAAAATTGAAATGATAGGCTGCTGTGATAAACTATAGCAATATACCAATAACCAACTATGAGCAACCAAGAAGGAAGACACTAGGAACAAACAGCACTGAAGATTGTCACAATTGTAGCGTGTTAGAAACCATACATAGGCATAGACATCATGCATAGGGTAGGTCTTACGAGTAAATGAAGAGAACTGCCAGATGCATAACCCATTGAGTAAAAGCTCAATACATAACCCAAAAGCATATAAATACCACTGGCAACACCGTGACAGCAAACATAAGTACCAAGTCCAAGCCAAGAGATCAAATCATCCCACAATAGGGTAACTACATCCAATAGATATCAAGAGAGCATGTACATGTCAGAATGAGTCCCACTGTTTCACTGTGATAAGCTCAAGCTCAACATCATAAACCAAATGCTCTATAGTACATCCAAGTGTCAATATGGCTCAGTACATAAAGTCGAGTAGCTCCCATTGAAGTAAAAGTCAAAAGCAAATGAGCAAGCAAATCTCAAAACATCATGTGAATGACATCTGAGTATCCAAGATCCATAGAGCAAACATCTGAAAGCATTGAACCCAAGTAGTCTACAAGATTCTAACTGTAGAATCCAAGGACATGAGTGAAAGTCAATATCAAAGCATCCAAGCTTCAATCTCAACTTAGGAGCATATCATAAACATATCCATAGGCATACATGACAACCAAAGTGTCGGTACATCCAATATGTGGTACCAAAGTAGCCTCAAAGCACAATGAGCATAATCTTTATCAAACAACTGCTTGTTGTCCATTGTGAATAGCAAGGATACGATAGTCAAAATTGAGTGAATGTGAGCTCAATCCAAGCCCAAATGCGTTCTAAGACATATGTCAAGCATCCCCAAGTATTAAGTAAACATTCAGGCATCAATACCAAGCCTTGGAAGCATCAAGCAATAAGAAGCATTACTTTTCCTAGATAAATAACATTCAGATATGTTCTTATAGCAATGAAATCTCTGATAAAATTGAGATAAATATGTGCTCAAATCATTCTAAAAGTGTAACCATACCATCCATGCACCAAAATAGCATCCTCGAAACACCAAACATGCATTATGGAATTTATTGTTTGCTATCCAAACCAAAATAGTTTTGTTCTATGTGAAATAGAGAATAGAAAGATGCATAGAATTAACTCTACGAGTGCTTGGATTTGAAGATCTTGTCATGCTCTTCGTTTCTAACTATAAAACGCCTAAATCAATTATCATATACAAAAGTTATAGCCAAAATATGACAGTGCTATCAAGCTAACATAATTGTCTACGACTTCTACAGCATGCTCTATATCCATTCAAAATGGATGCTGCTCGACTCAATAAGCACCTAACAAGGGTTAGCTAAGCCTTGGGAGGCTCCTCAACAAGCATGGAGCAAGTTGGATTAAACTAGAAAAAGAAAAGACTCAATGCATACCTTGAGAGAAAGAAACAATGGTTACCATGAAACCTGGACTTGAAGCTTTGAATCTGGGCTAAAGCAAAGGATGAAGAAGCTCCTCGAATGGTTGGCTCCGATACCAATTGAAGGGAGTGAGCCTGAATTGGAAGCATACAAGCGGAAGCAAGAGCTATGGTGGAGAGAGAGAGAGAGAGAGAGAGAGAGAGAGAGAGAGAGAGAGAGAGAGAGAGAGAGAGAGAGAGAGAGAGAGAGAGAAGATGTGGGAACTCCAACAGTCACAACGTATAGCTAGTCTTCCCTTTATTCAAATGTCACTAAAAGAATAAAGAATGAGGTGACAGTGATGGATGCTTGCCACTTGCAATGTATAAATATGTGGGCACTATCAGTGCAGTAATACATAGGTGACTAGGCATAGGCGCCTTTACCCCCAACAATTTCTACTTGAAAGGCAAAGTCATCTCCCACCTTGATCTTCCAAATAAAGATCCTATGAGCTTATGCTTCAAATGAAACATAAGTTTTCTACCTTTCAATCCAGCTCCATTATCATCCAATTGCTCATCTACTAAATAACTACATTTATTCAATTATATTCTCCCTTACCATCATCACTCCAAAAACTTCCATGTTTTTAAGCGTGCTTAGATACCTCATGACAAAAATAAAATGCTTTTGTCTCTTCAATTTCAATATAACCCCACCAAAGCAAACCCAATATCAATTGGCATCTAGGCCTTGTTTTCTCTTCAAATTCCGACAAGGAGGAGGCATGAATATCACCCAACAAAATCAACAAGAGCATATTAGCATTTTTCTTATGTGTAGATAAGAAAGCTTGCAAACCAAATAATGAATTGAGATTGATCAAGGAACCTCCTTCTAAGTGAACCTACCAAAGCAAAGGACCAACCAAGTGTTTAAGTAGAAAAGAGCCCCAACTTACATGAACACAACATATAAACATAGGTTTCCAAACAAGTAATACACATATCAAGACTTGAATTCACGACCTCATGGTTGTGTCAATCATTACACTATCACTTTTAGGATGGCACCCAAGAGTTTATATAATTAGCATGATGTGATGTTGCACAAACAAATTGCCATTCTTTTTTTGGTAAAGAATAAACAAGTGCACACAAGTGTGCATAGGAGCATTGCCCTTTTGGTTTTTTTTTTGTTGGTAACATGTGATTGTAAATGCATGTCACAATGTTTTTTGTTATATGCTATGAGAGCTGGTATGTCATGGGGTACTTACCCCCTTGAGTTACATGGAATTACATGGACCTTATATTCAATGATGATAGTCATGACCACCACAAAATAATTGAAGAATATTGCAAGCCATGTGGAGGATGAGAGGGTAGATGCAGGGGCTAGCTAGAGGGCATTGCCTTGGTGTGCAAGCCCTTGTGTTGCAAGGGGGTTCTTTTAGTCGTCGTTACCTAGTGCTTCAACAAATTGTTCCAAGAGTACTCTAGTGCCCTGGGGTCCAGGTGAGTTGTGGGTCCTACTTCTTCAGGTCCAATGTGTACATGGCATTTAGTGTTGGTTCAACATTTCGATAAAGCAAGTCCACTCCAAGCACTTGGGGTGCACTTGCCATTAAGACTTCAAGATTCAAGAAATATTTTTGTTGAACCATTCATATATCCTTCTCGTTTCACATAAATGAAGAATTTTCACAAATTCAACCAATTCTTTCACGTTTTTGCAAAAACGATAGCAAGAATATGTTTTTGGAAGGGCACTTTGCCTTCTCGCAAAAATTTGAGAAGGCTTTTGTGAAACTTGAGCCAGATTTAGGATGAAGCAAGCCCATCATTTCCTAAGTATTTGCCACTTGGCATCACACAAATATTTTCAATATTTGGAGGATAAATAGCGAATTTTCCTTAAGTTTGTTGGCCGCTACTTGTGTGGTACTCATATTAGAATCTATCATCCTAAGTTAGAAAAGTTAGTCACTTAAATCTATCATGTGTTGTTGTCAAGTTCCAAAAGTCACAATTATGTAATTCATCTGCTTAAATTATTAAAGAGTTGTGCCTTGACTTTGAAACCTGAGTTCTCATGAGCCACTATGGATCATATTATGGCTACAACTAACTTGGACATGCTATTGATGCATACTAACTTTGAAACCTTGGGGAAGACCACATGTGTTGACGCCTGTCCACACCACCTTCACTGAACCCTCTGAGAAGCAAAGGCACAGATGTTGATGACAAAGAACATGGTTCTTGATTGATTTTACGCCTATAAATATGTGATGCTCACGTTGTTTGATAGATCTTTCGAAGAACTCTTTGTCCCTACAGACATAAGCAAAGCAAAAGCCATCGAGACATTTAACATGCGTGACTATAAGCCTCTGAGAGTCCCAGGCTGACGAGTGTCCACCATAAACAACTAGAGAAATCAATTCAATTCAAAATCCACTCCTCCATCACCCAAAAACTCCAAATGAAATCACAAAAAAACTGCAAAGAAAACCATGATTTAGAAATCTCATACTTTACAGTGGATTCGTACATCATGCCATCACAACCATTTCAACCCTTTAGAATCTGACTCAACAAATCATCTAAATGTTGCCGTTTGTTGGGGTTTGGCATGTCAGATTTTTCACTGGACCAATTTGAGAATGGTCTTGATGCTGCAAAAGGAGGCTGTAATGGTGCTGCTGCTGGCACTACATTCCTTGACAAGTTATCCTTCCACTGATCAGAATTATCCATGCCAGGGCTTGGCCTTGATGGCAAGTGTGCACTGTTCAAAGAAGCCTTGTTGGTCGAAGTAGTAAGATCTGTTACTGATGTGCCAAATTCCCCTAGCAGCACATCCTTCCAGAGATCAGAGGGGTTTCCCAGAGCAGCTTTTGGCCTTGACATCAACTGTACAGTGTTCAAAGGAGGCTCGCGAGCAGTCTTAGCATCTTTTGTTGTTGATCTGTCAGAATCCTCCGACATGGCATCCTTGAAGAGATCAGAAACGTTCTTTGATACAAAATTATGTCTCGCCATGAACTGTACAGCATTCAAAGAAGCCTCACTCGCTCCAAGTTTGGGGTCCAGGGTTTTAGGCATATCAGTTGAGAATCCATTTGTCCTCGGGTTGTCTGAACTAACAAATGTAATGACATCTTTATTTTTGGTTTGTGAATCCCATGCCCTGGACAACCCAGGGGACCCTGGGCAAAAGGGATATCCAACTAGTGGCATGCTATTTTCTCCAGGTTTCGCCCTGTCCAACCATGGCATCATATTGTCCCGCATGGTACTTGTGCTTTGTGTACAGACGCATCAGAAAGAGATCCAAGCCTTTGGTATCCAGTCAGTCTGTCATCCTCTTTACTAACCCATGGGGTTGTAACGTGCAGCAGCTTATCTTTGTTGAATAAATGCCCTGAGCTGTCTACCGGCCTAGCATGCATAAAGAAATCTTTGCCTGTGGAAGGCTCACAGCTGAATGAGGAGCCTGTTCTTGTTGTCACTATTGTGCTATCAGATGCCAAATACACTTCATCCATGTTTGAAACTGGTATTCCCCTGGAAGATTCTTGGGCTCTACCAGTATTATAGAACTGGGAATTCATGTCACTCAAAGTGCCTTGTGAATTGACTGAAGGCATAAGTTTCTGTGACTCTTGATGTCCCATGGACATTGTTGGACTTTTGCCAACTGAAGAAACCTTTTGTGCTGGCCCACCCTCTTCGTGATCCCGCTCTTCCTGTTCAACTTTTTTAAGCAACTCTTGCCTCTTTTCCTCACTTATCGGCTGCCACATCAATATCATATTTAGTCTGGAAACGTAACGATCGATCAAAGCAAAGTATTAAGAGCTTCAGGGGAAAACAATTTACCTCATGTGAAAAACGACAGGAGTCTGCATCCAAGCAGTATCCTCTTGTATGGAAGAATTTGCGAGGAAATAGACTGAGATCATGAGAGAATGGGCAATCGTCTCCTTTAAGACAGCACCGACTAATGAAGTACTTGCATTTCTGAATCACAATTAAAAGCAAAGTCAACAGCTCACGTTATTTTCAAAAAGTATAAAGATTGATGTATCAAATAAGAATAGTAATTACCTCACTCTTTGTTTTTGGAACAACATCATGGGAAAATAAGCAATCTTTGCCCTGTCAAAAAGGAAGAATCAGAAAGGCACAGTACAAAAACATAGGAAGTTAGCTAAAGGTTAACCAAAAACAAATGAATACTTTTGAAAGCTCACAATCAAACTTTCATTCCTCTGAGAAACTCTTCAATAAGAAACTCAGAGTATTCTCAATACCTTTGTGCATCTTCCCTTGATATAAAACTCGCAATGCTTAGTCACATTTTTAATTTCCTTTGGAGGCTGGAATCTAAGTTTTATAGTGCCACTTGCCAGCTCCTTCAAAATTTTCTTCCTATGTTTTGCCCTCTACAATCACACCATCAGTCAAAGGTCAAGATCTGTTAGAAAACTTGGAAGGATGCCTAAGAGTACATTCACATTCACATTGCCCAAGATCCATGTTCTGGCATTCACACTGACGGTATATAAGCATAATCAAATATCAAAGACGAATCACTGCTAACTCAACAAGTGGCTCACCTGTTTTTTCTTCTTCCTTGCAGCTGTCAATATGCGCTTAGGTTTTGCAACTGCCTGCAGTTCCATCCACCAAAATAGTGTAAGGCAAAAATCACAAATCCAATGTCATTCCTGAAGCACACATTTTAACACACACGTAGATATATATGGCTGTGTCTCGTTCTCACATTAGCTATACTTAAAAAAATGTGCCGGTATGTCACTGTATGCAGGTCAATCGGCAGTTCTTCAGCAGGACACACCATCCAAGTACACCACACCTAGAGATACATGCTAGTGACATATGCACCTGCTCTCTGCAAACTAGGTTTCTATCCAGATCTGAGTAAGAGGTCCTTGCCAGACTACTATTCACCTGTGTGGACTGTTCCTATTCAAGGCAGCCTGTTCATGACCTGAATAGACAGATTCTGGCCTCTTTCTTGCTTTCCTATACCGGTTCCCTGCCTACTGAACATCTAAGCAGCCATCTCCAAGAAGGTGACAACAGAAACTGGCACGGCCCAAAGAAGATAAGGAAATACCGTTGCTCATCATGACAAATATACAGACATCCTGCAAACCTGCATAGCTCCTATCACCTGCAAATTTGCCTTCACGCAAGTGTAGACCTGACCCCAACCAGGCCGCCATGCATGCTCAACCAGCCATGTCATCAGGTGCACTAAAAATTAGCACTGCATCTACTCTCGGGTGATGATAATCATAGCACTGCACCCCTAAAACCTCATGTTGCTACTCTCAACACAAAGTAGGATATTCTATGTCAAAAACCTCATGTTGCTACTCTCAACACAAAGTAGGATATTCTATGTCAAAAGTCAAAGAATGATTCATCAGCTAACCATGCCCAATGTTATCCACAAGATGCTCCAATCCCAATCATGTGCAAGGTACATTTGCTGCAAGCTTCCATCCAAGATCCAGCTCAGTCTATTGATGGCTCTCATGTAGGCCTTGACAAGCATCCACGTCTCTACCAATATTGTAACACTAATAGTCTAATGTAACAGCCACCTTTGCATTGCTGATGCACCAATAGCCATGCTATCAAATCAGCTTCTACACTCGTGCCCATCACCTTAGACTTTGGCTGACACACACTGCCTGGCTTAACCAGCCCCATTGAGCCCTAGCACAGCTGTTTTAGGCTTCAGGACTTGTAGACATAACATTCTTGTTTTGAAGCTTGCTGTTTGCTCCTCATGCTGTAACGAACCTGCAGCTCTACGTGTTTACAATTGGCATGCTGCTTGCTCAGCTTTGATATTTCAAGACCTGATTTACAGGATGCCATTTTGTTTCGGCTAAGTGGCAAGTGGCACACAATACTTAATTTTAATCATCTCGTTGGAAAGTCCCTTGAAATCCATCCAGTTAAACATAAACAAACACAAACTTTTCTGATGCAATACCTCAATGGTCGAAACTCGACCATCACCAGCATCTGTTGTCCATGAAGCCCCTTCCCCTTCAACGGCCACTGACAGGTTATTTTCTCCTTGCTGTCCAAACAGATAAGTTATGACCAGCAAACGTTAGATGTTGATGACTATCACAAACACATGCTTAGAATCACATCCCAGTCTACCCAAACAAAAACATAACTTCCACTATTGTACAATAATAGAGATTGCAATAATATTTATAAGGCTTTCTGTTTACCGCAAACAGATAAAAACACAGTGCATGGAGGGTACCTCTGATGCCAAGCTTTTAATGTTCACAATCCCTTTAATAGCTGTTACCTTATTTGATACTTCGCCAGTTTTCGGGTCCTTTATATCAACATGCTCCACATTTGAACGTGTGGCCATACTCTTCACTTCATTCTGTATATTTAAGTGACCTCCACCCTTCTTAGAAACATCTGCAGCACAACTACTGCCTCCGTTTGGGCAGCCCAAATACTTGACCAGCTTCACCGTTAATACTAAACATATTCACCTGTCCTCCAACTTGGGGAGGAGTACTTTGAGTTACTTGAGATATTTGCTGTCTGCACTCATCCAACGACAATGTTTCCTGCACAACAGACTTGTCATTATCATTTGAATCTGAAACATCATTAGCTGTCCACTCTTCAGACAGCTCTCCATCCTCAAGGTCTTCTTCCTGCTTATGGCTCCCATGGCTCGTAAAAGGACCTTCTGCATCCTTAAATTTGCTGCCATGTTGACCTCCCCCGCTTCTTGCAATATTTCCTCCTCTTTGCTCTGGCTCACAATGTCCATCACCTGCTGATAATGGCTGTTCGTGCCATTAGCCACAGTACATGTATTGTGGCTAGGGACTGTGACAGATGCTGCATTTCCCCTGCACATGAGATGTGTATCAGTCAACTATGTAGCAGTTGTGTCAAAAGCAGCAAGCCGCTCTAACAGTACACAGTGAGTAGAGTCGTCAGGCTGGCTGCTCATGGAAAGGCACGGTTGGGACATCACCAAGTTTGCATGAGGACACTCTGATGCAGTTTCCACAGGATGCTCGCTCCCTCCATGAACTACAGGCGAGGTAGGGGTTTTAGGAGGGACTCCTGATGCACCAGTCACATCCAGTGTCAATAATGCATCCACAGAGGCCTGATTTTCGCATAACAAGTGTGCTTGGGGATGTGAGATAGGGGACCATCGCTGAATGGATGGATCGGTAGGGCATGGACTCGGTGTAGGTGAAGGCATCATGGACCGGATTTCATTCTGACCAGAGGAATTTTCAGGTGAGAAACTGTTCACAAGGTTACACCTGTACGACAATGCATATTTTATGAAGACAATAAAGATGCACCATCAGTATCTGCAAGGTGAGAAGAAGGATGCACTTCAGATGAGGACAAGCTTCCAGCATTCAATTTGGCACTTCCATCACGTGCCAGTGGAGTGGCGAAGACCGGCAGCACAGACAGGGAGACGACCCTGTGTGGAAAGCGACCCCGGATGGCACGATCGGAGCTCAAGAAAGTTATGGGAGGAGGCGGCGGCCATGGAGGTTGGACCTCGCCCCATTCAGTGAGGTGCTCTAGCAGGAAGTCTGCGAAGCTCAAGACGCGATCCCGCAGGTGGTGCAGGGGTTTGAAAGGGACCGAGCGGGGGGGAGCGATGGATGCCGTGTTGCCGCCACTCGAAGAGCAGGCTGGTAAACTGTCTTCCATGCTGTGATGATGTTGAACCAACTGTGTTCCTGTATGGGCTTGACAGCAACAACACCATGAGGAGACCTCATCAACGGAATACACAAACCATTAGTCACTGCAGAATCCTCTCTCTCTCTCGTCGTACAGAGAGACAAGTGACCAACCTAACACATTCCAGATCACTTCGTCTCATATCAATCGATACTCATCATCACCCCGATGAGTTCTGATACGCCGCACACATGACCAACTTTGGGCATGTTATGGCCACCTGTGATGATGTCATCTCCTACGTGGCTCGGATATTCTTGGGCATCTCCGTCCACCATGTCCAGGTCGGATTACCATGAGGAGAGCCCATGTTATACCACGCAAGTAGAAGTTAGACCATACTCCATCGCCACGTGTCGAATCCCCATGCGTTGCTATGAAAAGTTGTTTCACAGATTCCCATGCGTTGCTATGAAAAGCTGTTTCACAGATTCCTCCGCTTCTCTTTCCACCGCTCCATCTCCGCCGAGAGGAGTGAGGCCGCTGCACGCTTCCCTTCCATCTTCAATCTTAAGAGGCTCCTCATTTGCAAGCATCGCCCTTGATTGCTTGTCCACGATCGTGATCAACAGGTACCATCTCTCTCCCTCTCTCTCTGACGTGCACACAATCATTGGGTGCAATCTCTCTCTCTCTCTCTCTCTCTCTCTCTCTCTCTCTCTCTCTCTCTCATATGAGGTGCATGACATGCACCCAATCGTTGGGTGCAATCTCTCTGTCTCTCACTCTCATGCAGGACTTTTGCACGATCATTAGGATATTGTGTTTGTTGTGTGTGTCATTGTTTGAATCAAAATGTATGCTCTGTGTGTGTGTGTGTGTGTGTGTGTGTGTGTGTCTCTCCCTCTTTGATAATAGTCATTATTCATAGAATTAAGCACGATTGTTGTTATTAGATGACGTGCATGACATGCACCCAATCGTTGGGTGCGATTTCTCTGTCTCTCCCTCTTGTGCAGGACTTTGTACGATCATCAGGATATTGCATTTGATGTGCGTGTCACCATCTGAATCAAAAGGTATGCCTTCTCTCTCTCTCTCTCTCTCTCTCTCTCTCTCTCTCTCTCTCTGTGACCTCTCTCTGATAATAGCCATTATTCATAGAATTAAGCACAATCATTGTTATCAGATAACGTGCATGACACGTACCCAATCGTTGGGTGCGATCTCTCTGTCTCTTCCTCTCGTGCAGGACTTTGCACGATCATCATGACTCTTGCGTTTGATGTGCGTGTCATCGTCTCAATCAAAAGGTATGCTCTCTCTCTCTCTCTCTCTCTCTCTCTAAGATAATAGTCATTATTCACAGAATTAAGCTATGCATTGATGAGAAGCAAAAGCACGATCATTGTTATCAATCAACTTTCGACCATTGTTATTAGATGAATCAGTTTTCGACAGTTCTTATTAATGGAAACAATAGTTTCACAGCTTTCCACCATTGTTTTCAAATGAATCAGCAATTGACATGTGTGACTGATTTTGATAGGTTCAAGATTTTCGGATGAATCAACATAGAAAATGCGTATGCATGCAACATTATTTCAGGTCTGAGAAATACGTATATGCATACATCATGACATCTTTAGAGCTCTTCAATTGATTGAGGTAAATTTTGAGCACTGATGTTTCATTTAGGTAGTTAATTACTACTTACTTGAAATCTTGCAAATCATGTACCCAAAGATTAGAAAAATAAAAAAGAGAAGATACGGATATATGGTGTGGCATATAAATGTCAAATATATGAATAAGGTCTTCTTGGTAGAGACTTGATTCTAGATATAAAACAATTCTGTTTTGTTTTTTAATTAAATTTATACCGTGATTTTCTAGGCTTTAACATAAAGGATGTAAGTATGCTATCTCATATGGATGTCAAGTGTACAAATAAGCTCTTCTTGGTAGACAATTGATTTTGGATCTAACATTATTTAATTTAGCTTTCAATTAATTTTACAGCTGATTTTTGACAAACTTTTTGAGAGTATCCACTTCTTATTGATGTTTTTTAATGTGAGAGTGCCCTTTGTGAAAATTGCAAAGAGCAACTACTATGTCATGGATATTGGTTAAGGATTTTTGTTTAGTTTTTGAAATGTTATTATTGATTGATGTGATAGTTTCTTCATTTATGGAAATTAAAATGTTGTTCTCAAATCTCATTTCCTCATAAGGTAATGAGTGATACTTATTTAAACTAGATCCCCTCCTTTTTCCTTACTTTGGTTTGCTACTTGATGATAACAAAAATGGTTCGTTGAAGGCATTTCAATCCTTGATGAGAAAATTTAGAATGGAGGGGATATATCACATTGTCTTTGCTGGTTCCATCAACATTGTATTAATAGTGATTGAGTTTTATATAGTAATTTATTTTAATCTTAACTAACTTGGGTTTAGATATCCTTGCAAGAGCTGGATAGCCAAAGTTTTGTTACGCCTTCTATTTTAGAATTATAATGGCTAGCATTTTGAGTATGATCTGAAACTTGATGCTTTTTGGTAGACTTTAACTAATGATAAAGGTTTAACTAATATATAGGTACTTGAATTATATTTTCTTAGAAAACACATCAAGTATTTCTATATTTTCACATCAATTAACACAATCATAAGTACTTGTAGGATTGCTCGAAAATGGAAGGACAAAACCCTTTCTTTCGTCCTCGTGCCTTTGCTCCGTTTTGCCCCCCACTTCCTATGATGTCTAGGCCTCTCCCTGCTACAAGCATGTCAAATGGTATGACAAGCAATGGGACCCAATTGTCTGGCTCATGCTTTGGCAATGATATTGTGGAGAGCACCCAGGCATCCTCTAGTGGAGTGTTGCCATTTGGCTTGACCTTCCAAACCTTGATGCATGAGGCACTATTAGTGCAACCTCCTTCTTCCCCTTCTTTGGTGCATCCCATGGGTGGTGCAAGCCCCTCCATCACCCAAAGAGCACTCTCACCCTTGCCACCAAGCCCCATGCAACCCATGGCGTCACAAGCTCCCACTACTAGGGCTATGGAAGCGACCCCTCCCGCTCCCATAACAGGTGGTGTAGTGTAAGTGGCAACATCTGAGGCACCTTGAAAAAGCATAGAAATTTGGACACCAGACAAGTGGTTTTCCCTTAACAGGGGTAACTTCAAGGCTAAACACTGGGTAGACCTTGCACAAGACCTCAATTCCAGGTGCATCTCCATATCTTCTTCTTGTATTGTTGTTTTGCTTTAATCATAATGGACCCCACTAAAGTATGTGTGATGTTTGCATGGCAGGTGCGACACAGACTTCTTAGATAGTCAATGCAAATGCAAGTGGGAAAACCTAAAGAAAACATTTATGAAAGAAAGAAAAAAGAGACGCAATCAAGAGTGAAGCCCTTTAGGTGGGAGTTCTTCAATAGGATGGAAGAACTTCTTGGAGGCATGCCGAAGGTGAGAGGTTTGAATGATGGCTTCTCGGGCCAAGACTACATCCCTCCTGAAGTGGTTTCTCTTGCTGTGGATGAGAAAAATGCACAAGGAGATGAAGATGCTACTGTGCCTCCCCCTCTAGTTGAGGGTACTAATGATGACCAAGACACACCAATGGCAGACGGCGACAACAATGAGCCAATTCCGGGCCTAGTTGTCACACACACGGTAAGGGGCCAAAAGACAAAGAAGCGAAAGATGGTACTAGCATTGAACGGTTTGGGAATGTCCATGGAGCATTCTGTTGGTGCTTTGGCATTGGCTTTGGAGTGAGTTGAGTTTCGACCCATTGAATTGGAGAAGAAAAGGTTGGAGATGTAGCTTAGGATGGCAGAACTCTTGGCTCCTCATCACGCATCCACATCAAGTGATCAACATGAGTAGATAGAGGACACACCTTAGGGTGGAAATAAGCACACATGTTGTGCAACTTGTTTGTGTTTCCCAGACTTAGTCTCTGTCACTTCATTGTGCCTTGATGAGTTGAAATATGGTATTTGTAGATGTTGAATTGATTAAATGTTTGTTGGTCATACATGATTACTAGTATCATTGTTCATTACCTCAAGTGTTTGTTGTATCGATCATGAATGAATGTAGAGATGGTTATAGCAAACCCACTTATGGAATTACGACAATCAAGTTACACCAAGAGAAAAAAAAAGAAGAAATGGTTACACTTCTACAATTCCATTGAAAAAGAATGCAACATCAACAACTGCCTCAAAATGTAGGTTGGAACAACAAAAACGATGATGTTAAAATTGTTGTTTTGTAAGGCATGCCAAGAGTCAAGATATTTGCATGCGCTAGGTCCACTCTTGGTGCATAGCTTGCCGCAAGGCTTGACCCTGAGCATGCTCAGATCTTGTAACATTGCACACAAAACCGCCATCATTCAAATGAGGATTGAAGTCATCCTCTAGATGCTCATCTCACATGTCATTCATAAGAAGATTGTGAAGAACGCAACAAGCAACAATGTACTTGGGGACATGATTCAGGTCCACATTGATGTCTCTAAGGATGCGCCACCGATTTTTAAGCATTCCAAATACATTTTCAATTCTCACTTGTCCCTTTGACAAGTGGCAGTTGAACTGTTTCCAATCTCCAGTGGCGGTTGGAGGGTGCCCCTCCCTAAAGGGATTGATGAGGTGTGCACATGCCCCATACCCAAAATCAACCAAGAGGTAAGGGCGCACACGAACTCCATGAAGTAGCATGGTTGGCTCTTGCAAGACTTCATTGTTTTGAAACGCTTGTAAATAGCCGATGCTTTCCAATGTGCAACATCGTTGGTACCACCAGAAGCCAAAACGCAAACATCCCATATGCACTTCTGCGCATCGCAAATGGCCTGCAAAAGAATAGAATGGAAATGATATCTGCACCGATATTGTGCCGGTATGTCCTCTATGTTAGGCTTCCTGGCAAGTTTGATGTGCAAGCCATCAATAGCACCACCAACATTGGGTAGCAATGTGAGCGCCTAGAAGTTTGCAATGATTCTCTACAATTGTGCCTTAGATGGAACGGCGATTATGCTTGCCCGAAGCTTTGTGGCAAGAATATCGACCATAATGTGACAATATTTGTGCACTGTGGACTCACCCATGCCAAAGGTATTAGCGATATGATGTGTGGAGTCATTGTGCGCAAGTCGAAGAAGTGCACAACTGAGAGCACGCTTTGGCTCAATTGGTGCGCGAACATAATCTCCTTCCCCTTGTCTTGGCCAGTGAGGTTTGTAGGAGTTGTGGAAGCATTTGGAAGGAGGCATAATAAAATCTAAACCACTTGCAAAAGAGTAGGTCGCATGCATCCAATTCATGGATCCAAACAGATTGTTGAACCTCAAGCCAAAATGTGTGTTGTCTTGGGAAGACCCACCTGTTTTGAAAATATGTTGCTGATTGATGCACAGATCCTGTAACTGATGGGAACAACACAAACAAGCACCAGTATATGCAATGCAAGAATGTGAAAGGTGCAGACGTGTCCTCGGCTTCAAATGTGTTTAGGAATGCGAGCATTCGGTACATGTCGAGGGAGTGATCCATGTGTAGGATTGCCTAGGACGGTGTGCTTAACTGCAAGAGGAATGCAAATGGAGAGGGAATTGAGGTAGGCCTCTGAATGAAAAATGACTTGAGGCAAAGTAAGAGTATAACTAGGGGATTTGGAGGGGGCTAGAATGGCAGGTGTTGCTGTAGTCGAGCAGAGTAGCGCTGGTCTATTGTGGAGGAAAGCTTGCATGTGGAAGAGGTGACACGCAGTTGTGCAATGCCACGGTATTGATTGCAAACTAGGTTTTTGTAGTCGTTTCCTACTTTTCCTACTCTGCGATACCATTAATTGTGGAGTCTAACCAACAGTCATGTGCGCACGTGCTCTAATCTGGTGAAACTGCGCTTTTAACGGAGCAACTGTAATTGACCAACTGTGGTTGGTCATGTGCACGTGATATGATGCAACAACCAAGCAGTAAAATTATATTTATTTTATAAAGGTAGTTATTAATATTAGATTTCAAGAAATAAAATTATATATATACCAACCAATGGGGTCCTAGCTCAACGCAATTGGTGTGTGGGTTGAGTTTTGTGGGTGTGTGGGTTCAAATCCTAAGTAGACCATCATTAGTATTTATTGAAAGATAAGTTCACATTACCAAAAGAAAAAAAGTACCTCAACTCACAAGTGAGAAATCTCTAGCTCATCTACCCAATATAGCACCTGCTAGGTGCTTTCTTAACTATACAAATTTGCCAACAAGGTTGTGGCATAGTGAGTTATACAAGTGTGTGAGTTCAAACCGTGCACCTCGCATCTCTCGAGGCATAATAAAAATATCTATTTGTGTTTAGAAAGACTATACTCTACAAAGTTGGCAATGGAAGCTCTATATCTAATAGACCTACCAAAAAGTATATCATTTCTAGTAGCAACCCAAATTCTACAAATGCTCTGAATACATCCCAATTTCTTCTAGATTCATCATTGTGATCACCCTTATCACCTAATAGGGCCAATTTCCACATGACCACATAATGTAGGCTAGCTAACTTTGTGACCTTAATAATATGGAGGGACCTGGGGATGTCACTTCTTTTGCAACTCCATAATGCATGCTCTAAGTTTTTATTTTCTCTTTGACAAAATTGATAAATCGATGGCTGATTTTTAAACTCACAAATATAATGCTTAGCTCTAGACATTCCTCCATATTTGAAGCCCCTTCCTTGAAATTGAGTAAGAGAGTTTAGGCTCTTTGTTTGGGGTATTTTAGGACTTAAGAGTTACAATTTTGGGAAGACAAAGGTTAGGATTTTGGAGAGTTAAGGTTCTAGGCCAAGGGGCTTAAGGTTCTTGTGGGGAGAAGATAGGTTTTTTGGAGTAGTGAAGGGTTATAATTTTTCAAGGTTAGACTTAGAACAACTTTACATGACCAACTATTTTTAGCATCATTATTTGTGAGCATTGTTGACAATGCTCAAAGTTGAAAACGGGCAAATGATTTTGCATTATCCATGCTTATTCCTTCAAAAAATGGTACAATTATCTATTTTATATCTTTTTTAGACCATGAAAGTGGTCGATAGTATTTTTGCGAGCATTCAAATTTGCAGGATCAAGCGCTACGATCACTAGTGGGCCAAATATAGAAGTTTAGACCAAATTTAGATAAATGAAAAACTTTAAGAACAAACTCCAACTAATCCTAACATAGTCTTTATCTAGATCCATTCTTTCAAGCAAAAAATCCTTCCTTCATCAATAACCACATCAACACCCAGAAACTATATTCTATCATTTGAAATCTTCCTACTATGTAGTATAACTTGTATTGCCTTTGATAAGTCAAGTGAGGACAAACTTAATACACAAAGCTATCATCTTAACTATTACCTTATGAGAAGCATTCAAAATGGTGAGAAGCCACCATTGGTTTATCTTTAGCCTATTATTCCTTTTAGAGACAAGCTTCATCACCCCTTAAATTAGGAAGGTGGGCATCACACCACCATTTTCACAAAAATGGTTACATCAGTTATGCACATTTTCCACTTATTTAAAGAATATTTAGCATTGACAATCATATTACTCCATGCTTTCTTTACAATAATAGCAAACTCATGATGCACAAGGAAGGAGGTGTTCATCTTAAAGGGGGGGAGGCCTTGCAATGATTCTTAGAGGGCAATGCACCATCTATGCCACTGGAGCCACCCTCAGTACCCCAAAGCAGCACTGGACACATGGATCACACTACGGAGCTACCCTTAGACACACCACTGTCAAGTCCGTTGCCACTAGAACCATCATTGTCTAGCCCAATTCCACTGCAACCATCGACATGCCTTAGACCTTCCTACAAGCGATGTTCATTCCTAATGGTCGCCAAGGATCTTGCTGAGAATATAGGAGATGACTTGGTGGCTTGCATCAAGCTCTTGGACAACACTTTCACCACGTTCACTAGGAGCTATGAAAGACTTGACCTCAACTTGCTTGATGAACCCCTTGCCGCTAATGTTCGTTCTTTATCCTACACTTGGGAAGAATACGAGTTCATAACCGTAAAATTCCCCAAGGTCGCAAAGGAGTTGATCAATAATGGTGAAATCTCAAAACAGCACATATTCATCAGATGGCTAATAACATCATACTGCAAGCCCCAAAGGCCTGGATCACCCATTGAGCTTGAGGAACTCACTTGCCTCGCTGACTCTCACTCATCGTTCCTTCAAAAATGGTGTAACCTCCGTCTCCAGCAGTGACACGCGATTAAAACAACTAACTATGACCCAACTTACATATCACCAATCTCTTTCAGGGTCTTGGCCATCACTCGAAACAAACACCTAGATGACTAGGTCTTGGCCCACCCTTACATTGATCACATCCTTACGGAAGAGGAGCTACATGTGGCTAGCCGCATTAACTTGGGTAATTTTCTAATCGATGTCCTAACTTACATTACCCAAGTATGTATTACCCCTCGTAATCTCGATTGTCATGCTCACTTGGAATACAACCCTGATTTCTACGATTGCCTCTCCAACCCTGATTTCTACGATTCTCATCATTTCCCAAGGGGGGAGGATGTAAGGTGATTAGGTGATTAAAGGGGGGTAAGGTGATAGGAAAAAAGAAGGAAACAAAAAGCCTTAATTAGAGTTAAAAGCACGAAAGAAAAGTTGGAAGAAATGTAGAAAATGTTTTGGAATGAATAGGTTGTTGTTCGAAAAATCCATGTCTTTAATTCAGCTTGTTCATTCTCTTCATGGAAGCAAAACCGATTTCCTACTTATTGAAAAGTCATCCGAGGAATACTAATGTTGGATTATGATGAACGAAAGGTACCCACAATGGCGGGGCAAGATAAAGGTGGCAAGCTCCCATTCACGAAAGAAGAGCAGACTAGGTACACCCTGAGTGTCAAGACAAGGAGATTTAGCCATTTCACCTTAAAACATACACTGAACCTAGACGAAGCCATCTTGGGTTGTAAAGCAACTAGTGGAAAAATGTGCCCTCCAGAAGTACGTGGAGAAATTAGGGCAAGCAGTTGACTACAACATGTGCGTATTCTTGAGAAGCTTTAATGATGCAATAAATTGTGGCACAGTAACAGTCAGGATAGGAGGAGAAGAACGCCAAGTGGAGGTGCCCCTAAGTGCTACAATGGTGGAGAATGCCCTAGATTTGGCCCCCAAGAAAGAAAAATGCCATTGAAGAGACATGTATGTAATGATGGGTGTGAATAAGAATGATGTGCACATGGTGGATGTGATAATTCTATCAGACATCGCAAACCCAGAAGTGAAGACGCAAGAAAAGATGGCCCATGCCTCCTCTTCTCAGGATATAGGTACAACGCGTTCATGAATAGGATTGGCATGCCACTACTGGAGAGCATAGCTGCAAGGTCCCCTGAAGAAGTGGATTGGAATGGGTTTGTCTTAAAAACCATCAAGATCTCGGCCGTCGTCCTAGCCACAAGCGTAGCACCAGCACAGCAGGAGGGGAGTCCCCAGCTTCAACGGCCTGATCAGGGCATAAGAAGCCTGCCTCAGAGGCCTCCATGATCAGATTCAGTGGACTCTTAACGACTGTCATCCAAGAGGCCATAAAGGAGGTAGAAGGAGTTCAAGAGGAGGTAGGAGAGACACCCCAACAATCGCTCCACCCTGATATAGAGCAATCTAATGAGAGAACCATCAGCACAACTAGGGAGAGCATGAAGCGCAAGGCTACCTAGAAGGAGGCCAAGGCACAAGAGAAGAAGGCCACAAAGCCCTAACAACAAAGGAGAGAGGAGATGGTGAATGAAGAAAGGGCAGAGTTGAAAAGAGCTCAAAAAGAATCCAAAAGGGAGGAAGAAGAACGAAGGCGAAAAGAGGAGGAAGAAATGAAGAAAGTGAGAGAAGAATCACAAAGAGCTAAGGAGGAGAGGAGAAGGAGAGTGGAAGAAGAGGTTGAGGAGCTAAGGAGAAAGGAGGATGAAGACATGGAAGAGGCCATGCACAGGTCTGTAGAGGAGACCCACGATTCCAAAGAGATGGCCACCTTAAGCCCACAGCACAAAGGCAAACCAAGCGGTAGCGCAGGAGCGGCACCTATTGTTGTAGGAAAGGGCAAGGCCCCACTCCATCCCCTCCCTTCAACTCTCACACCTCAGACTGCCACCACCACCTCCACAACACAAGAGCTAGCGTCTGCCATCATGGACACCACTTAGCTCATGTCCGTGATGCAATTGTTGGTCATGAAAGTACAAGAGATAGTGCCAGGGGCAGGAGCCAAAAGGTCAGTTGTAGCAGGCATGGAGTCTAGGCAAGACCCAAAAAGGCAAAGGTTGGAAGCATCCACCACCACAACACCACCTACAATGCCCCCAGCTACGGACTACGATGCCTATGTAGCTAAACTCCTAATCCATCTAGAGAAGGCCAAGGAGAAAAAGAAGGCCGCACCTGTAGAACTAGAGGCCGCAAGAGAAGTTTCCGTGGCTCTAAGGCTAGAGATAACACGACAAGCCATGAAACATCAGAAAGAAGTTTGAAATTTGAAAGAGAAACTCAGTGCCAAAGAAGAGCAAGTACAAGAGAATGAAGATCACCTAAGGCAAAGGCTAGAGGATGAAGCCCAAGACCTAGTGGCGGAACAGTGGGGCCACAAGTTGCTCATCCAACAATATGCTGAGCTCTAGCAACGAATGACACGGGTGGAAGCAATGTATGCAAAACTACGTGAGAGCCAGCAGGAAGGAGACCAAAAATTAGAAGAACAATGCCAAGAGCAGAAGGATGCCCTGGTATTCAGGCTATGGTTAGCAATGGAGGAGCAAGGAAGGCTAGAGAGAGAGATAGTAGTTGCGTCAAAGGAGAAGGAAGAGGCCATAGAAGAAGCCATTAGGAGCATGTAGGACAACCTGCGAAACGCCCAGCAGGAAGTGGAGGGACTAATGGCCATGGCCATGATTGAAAGAAAACTGCATCTGGCAGAGCTAGAAATGTTGAGAAATAGACAAATGATGTATGCTCCAGGAAGAGTTGTACTGAATCCCATATGCACAGTAAGGAGAGTGGAACAACCCAACTTCTATAAAGCATTGTACTTGACTATCACTTTCATATGGAATGAATACAATGTCATGATGCTTTGTACTTTTAGTTAAGTCTCTTGACTTTGTCAGTCCTACACAAAATTGTGTTTATTAGTCCAAGCTGCCATCTTGGAACCTAATTCAATTGTGTAATAGTTTGTCTCTACTTGTCTATTTCATCTTTTCCACCCCGCCATAACATGTGCCAGCTCTAGATCCATGATTTCTAACATGGTATCAGAGCCCAATCGGGCATGGCATGATTCCCTTATCTACTCTCTCAATCCCTCTTAAATCTCAAGTCAGCTCAATGAGTTTATCTCTCAACTCATCTCCACTTGCTCCACCTTGGTAGCCATAGCCAGGTCTGCACCTATCTCCTTTCAAGCTTCTATAACTTTCTCTACAATGCATGTCTCTCCAAGCTCCCTTCTAAAGATTTATTCCTTGACTCCCAAGGCTTCTCTGTATCACATAAGAACTGGACATTGCCCTATCTCTGGAGCTCAGCATTGTCACTTCTCTTAGATGCTACCATAAACTCAACATATGGCTTGCAAGACATACCCTTCATGGAGGACTTGGATCTCTCTCTAGAGGCAACATCTTTACAAGATTCCTTCTAAGAATATCCTCCTAATATCAAGACGCTCCCTCCTATAGACTCAAAGCTTGACATTGCTCATCGTTCAATGTAGCATTATCAAAAATCAATTCTATCTAAAATCGCGCCTATTTGTGTTTATGTGCTTTACGCATGATGATCTTGTAGCAATCGATATGATGATCATACGTCTTTTATCGAGCATAAAGAGAGCTTCATTTTCGTAAAAAAAAGTTTTGAATATGATCCACTATAGCTCCTACAATTAGTGAAATACCAGGCATTGGTCAAAACCCTAATCCAGGAAGCCATAGCCAAGATTACTTAAAGCTTCAATTTTCTTCATTTTCTCACTCCTCATGGCACACTCAAGCTCCTATTACTCTAAACTGAGTAATCACTCTGTGTTTAGTAAATACTTCACCAACCAATCATCAAGCTTTGGAAGATTTGGAGAAATCAAAGTTGAAGGTGTAACATCAAGCATCAAGCAACAAGAATCATCATCTTCAAAACCATAGTATCTTTTGAGACTATATAGTGGGATTTGACATTGCCCCATCACTTGTGCTTGTTGGCACATTCAAGAAGTAACTCACTTTATGATTCATGCTTCGAAGATTATTCTCAGTCTGTGTGATGATTTAAAGTCACATTGATAACATCTCGTATAAATCTCAATCTTCTTGTAAAAGGATAGACACTGCCCGAGAGTTCTCGTGGTAAGACCTCCTACTAAGATGTTTGAAGATGATGCATATAGTAAGAAGGAAGACGATGAAGATGGGTTCGTTGAAGAAGACCAGCTCAAAACAAAAGAATGGAAGAAGATAAATAACAAGGCACTAGGCATCATTTCTTGGGGACTAAGTGATGATGTGTTACATCATATCTCTGGGATTAGAGAAGTTAGAACTGCTTGAGAGGAACTTGACAGGATGTTTGGTACCCAAGCAAAGGACTCAAAGGTAAAAGTACTCATGCAGTTTTATAAACTAGATATCAAAGACAGTGCTTCTATGACCACACACATTAACAGTTCAAGAGCCTAAAAACCCAGCTTGTAACGCTTAAGAAGAATATTGATGAAGATGAAGCAATAGCTGTACTCCTTGTAAGTGTAAATAAGGATCCATATGAGAGCCTTGTGTCCACCCTAAGTAATGTTCCTAGTCTCTCACTCAAAGACATTGAGCACTCACTGCTTGATGGGGAAAGAAAATTTAAAAGCAAAGATGTAAAATAGACCAGCTCAAGGGAAAATCTCCTATACACCAAAGGAGCTACTAGACCCAAAGGAAGAGGTCGAGGACACAACATCGACAATAGAAGTCAGATGACATGTCATTACTGTGGTAAGATGGGCTATATCACCGGTGAACGTTTTCACAAGAAAAGAGCACAGTAGATGCAGAATGACCACCACCAAGGTCAATTCATGAATGAAGAAAAAGAAGAAGATACTTCTACTACAATGAACAACTCTGACAGATTGTTCTAAGGACTTTGTTCCCATAGTGGATCTCTATGCTTCCCTTAGTAGATTTGCTTTGTAAAAACCGTTACCAAAGATGTCAAGTCTCAAGCTTTAACTTGACTAGGCTGCCTATGAGCTAGTATCCCAGGCCATGTTATCATGTAGGGGGGGCAAAAGCCAGCAAGTATAGGGACTCATCATTTGAGGGGGGGTGTTGAGAAATAGACAAATGATGTACACTCTAGGAAGAGATGTACTGAATCCCATATGCACAGTGAGGAGAGTGGGACAACCCAACTTCTATAAAGCATTGTACTTGACTATAACTTTCATATGGAATGAATACAATGTCATGATACTTTGTACTTTCAATTAAGTGTCTTGACTTTGTCAGTCCTACACAAGATTGTGTTTATGAGTCCAAGCTGCTATCTTGGAACCTAATTCACTTGTGTAATAGTTTTTCTCTACTTGTCCATGTCATCATGAGTTTGGTCCTCATCTTCCACCCACCATAGCATCTGCCATGCTCTAGATCCACGATTTCTAACAAGAAAGCTACACACAAATTACTGAAGACCTATCAGAAAGGCTCGTAGAGGGCCACCAACAGTTCTCTGTGGTGGCTGATCAAAGTAGAAGAATAGCCGAAGAGCAGAACCGTCGGGATAAAGAGAAGACCCAAATGTTGGATGTGTGGGATGAGTAGCAGCAGGTGGTAATGATAATGTCTCAAGAGATGGAAAGGGCTAAGGAAGATCTAGAAGAGAAGGCACAGAAGTGGGAGAGGCACAACTTTGAAAGAGTGAGAGGGTTGACAGAGCGCCTGGCAATGGTAGAGTGTGAGAGGGTGCTCACAAAATCTAGAATTGAGGCCAATAAAGTGTGCTCCATCACGCAGAGGCAAGCTTTCTTGAGCACAGTGCTTCATGTCACACAAGTTGAAGGCGAGGATTCGATGGAGAGAATGAAAAAGAATCTGGAGTTGATAACCAGAGCTTTAAAGTATGGCCTACAAGACCACACACTCCCAATCATCATAGGCATAACCAAGGAGCAACAACGTAGCTAGTTGCGACAAGCCAGCCTCTCCATCAATGAGCTCAGGGAACTTGGATTCGAGGAACAAGAGCAGCCCCATCCACCCCAATCCAACACACAATAGTACAAGAGACCAAGGAAGGGCCTGACTTCGAGCAGGAACTCGAAGAAGAACCACAAATCAAAGAGCCAAGTCCTCCCTTGCTTGATCTATCCCTAGAAGAGCCATAGGATGCCTAGTTTCATGAGCGTGTCATTGCTGTAAGAAGAAGAATAAGGGAACTCTTGGAGCAAGCCTAGCAAAGAGCGCAAGCACGGCTGCAGCAGCTTCCTGACGAGCCCATGCCACTACGCGAGGATCACCATCCCATCAACTAGCCATAGGAGCTGACTATCTGGCAACAACAGGAGTTCCAATCCCAGCCCTTCGAGGTCTCCTTCCTTTACCCACAAGCCTTGGACCGAGTCTTACCTCTGGAGGTAGTGGAAAGGATCATTCATTTGGGCAATACTCTAGCGAGTCGATGGGTCGAGGAGCAGAGCATTGTACTCACACAATGGAGGTGGGAACTTGCGGACTACTAGCAGGATAACGTCTATTAGGTCCCTAAAACCATCCGAGGCTACGAGGCACAACCAAAGTGGTGAATGAAGATTTGGGATACCAATTTTGATGCATGGATGACCTTCTGCAGCATGCTACTGGAGGAATGGAACGATCCTATTTACATGCCCTACCCTCGCACACATGGAGTGGATTACAATAGGGGGTGCATGTCATGTAGTATGACTTCCCGAAGATCTACAATGTCAACGCAGAAACTCCTGAGGAATGCACGACCTTTAAAGTAGGGGACTTGCGTCCATCCATCAACCGCTTCCTCAAGGATTTCTCTTCGTGCCCAGACCCAACCTTCATAACTACTTGTAATTACCTTAGGAACATTAGGTTTTTTCTTAAACAAAAGCCAGCAGCTGAGAAAGCCCACCTTCCCCCACTCTTTTTTGACATTAACCTAGGAATAGATAGCTGCGCTATGGCTAGATCATGATGAGGGCAACCCTGCTTTCCTCTTTTTGTATGAGGATCCTTGATGACAAGAGCGATAGCCACTTACGAGGTGCAATCATCCTTTCTTGTCAACCACACCTCTCAATGCAAAGGCTAGTATCAAGGAATACCTGCAAACCCGTGTCTTATTTACTAAGTCCCTAAGACAACGTCGCGAATTGTCCAAGGAAGATTAGGGTAGAGCCTAAGAGCACCCCTTGCATCAAAATGACGGTTATAATCATCTATTAAAAAAAAGGGGAGAATAAGAAACAGAAAAAGGGAAAATAAACCAAGAAAGGAAAAGTGAAAACACTGAACCCCCTAAAAGCACCTTGAGTGCCACAATCATTACACCTAGGGTTTCCATACCTAGCCCCATCCCCCACTGCACATGCTTAGGGCACATCAAGGGCAGGACATTCTCCTAGACATGTCTCCCTAAGTGACGGACCACACATACAATGACGCACGATCATGGTCCTCAAGTGTGGGACACCATCGAGGGGTTACCCAAGGTTTGGTTAGACCCGTCTCCCACTTCCGCAAGTATGTGCACCACGGACCACAAAGCAAACACCCCCATGTACTGCACCTTCTTTTCTTTCCAAGTACAAACAAAGGCCCCGACCACCGGCTTCGGCAGCCCCATCATCCATGCAATACGCCCCCGGCCCCCACCACCTTAACCAATGATCTGTTCACCCCAAGCCTAATTCCCCTAGGACCCCATCAACATCGACTCATACATCCACATTTCCTCATCAAACCCTCACCAACTCAAAAGGCCAGTGTCTTGGAACTAGCACCCACTTAAGAAAGGGGCCATCTTATACGATAATGTCACCATGCAGGCACAATAAACTAGGGGCAGACCGCAATAGCCCTAGTCAAAAAGTAAATGAAGAAGCTCATTTGGAACAACACAAGAGAAGGCACACCACATAGGGCCAGGGAAGGGATTCGTCCAACACCATATTCAATTCTAAAGATGGATCCACCCATTCGCCTCTCTCCACACAGGGATGCATCCAACTTTATCTTCAATTTCAAAGGACGAATCCTCTCAACACCATTAGCAAAAAAGGACCCTCCCCAACTTTATCTTCAATTTTAAGGGCCGATCCCATCTAACACCATCCCCACAAGGGCTTGTATACAAACTCAAAAAAAGCCATTTGGCTACACCCATCCCACCTTCCAACTACTACACATCAATGCCATTGGACTGGCACTAAGCTAGGAGGGGGTAATGTTAACCTTAGCACAAGAAGAAAGAGGAAAAAGTGAAAAAGTGCAAGTTGGGACCTAAAAGAGGTGGCCCAGGAGGAAATAGAAGGCAACGAAAAAGATAGAAATGAAAACAACTAAGAGCGCAAGGGCAGCCTAAAAAATCAAGTCAAAGGCAAAAGTGCATTTTTAAATATAAGACACCCCTGAAATTGTTGTAAAAGAGAGCCAGGCTCCCTCCTATGTAAATTGTAAAGGTAGATGGGCAGTAGGAAGGAAGCTAGAAAGATAGGAGGACAATGGACAAAAGGGCCTAGCCGACCATGTAAAAAGGGGATGACCGCTCAAGGGAAAGAGGGTTTTGTATATAAAGTTCAAAAAGTGAATGAGAGCTCATTCTTGGTGTATGGCAAAAAGCTTCTTCTTCTTCGTTTCTTCTTGCATTCTTGTGTGTGCTTGAGTGAGGGAGTGAGTTTGTGAGAGTAAGGGATTGAGGAGAAGAAGCTCCCCATCTCCTCTCTTCATCTTCTTCTCTTCTCTTCTCTTCTCTTGCGCGGCTATGAAGGATGGAGCTTAATGGAGAGGGATTGAGGTTGCTTGAGCTTGTATCGAGGATCATGGAGCTACGGGTGTGCAAGAAAGAGGAGGGTTCTCGATTGAGCATCAAGGTAAGCTCACTACACCCCATAGGTAAGGAGAGCATGTTGGCTATGTGAGAGGTAGCCATGGCTGCTCGACTTGAAACGCTTAACCAATAAGCGGTTTGTAGGTCTCGAGGGTTGAGCGAGAGAGCTCCCTTCACAAAATCATAAGGCTACCATCACGAGCCTTCTTCATGTATAAACACAAATTCATATCACTACGGGAATATCCCTATGAATGCATAAAAGCATTACACTTGTGGTACCATTCCCTAGGTGCCTACTGAAGACCATGAAGGCTCTTTCTCAATTTGCATAATAGGTGGTCCTTGTCCGGTTCTGCAAAGCCTTTAGGCTACTCATGTAAATCTCATCAAGGAATAAGAGATCCTAAGAGTAATCATGATCATAAAGTGTTCTAAGCATGTAGATACATCCACTGTTGTTAATCCTTATCGATAGTGATGGCACCATGATATTATCCACCTCTTTCTTTTTCGTGTCTTGAAGCGCCCTCTTTCTTGTAGCATCCTCCTTATTTGTGGTCTCCTCTTGACTTGGTCACATTAAATAGGCTCAATAGGGTTGCCCCTGGGCTAGGTATACTAAGATATATAAAAGCCTCAACCCCATCATCTATCATCATCATTAGCTTTAATGTTGTTATGATTACCTTTTGTTGGACATTTTATAAGCTATTATTGTTGTCAACAATACTCTTGCATATACATAAGACATGCATAAAAGGCTAGATTTCACAATCCTTTGAGGTGTTAGAGGACAAGACAAAGAGTTGATTATGCATAGAGGTAGCACACTAGTTGTCATTTGCACTTATGGTGAGGGTGAGATTCAAACCAAGTACCATTAATTGCTTGAGTCGTGGTGAATAGTAGTATTGGCAAAGAATAAGTACAAAACAAGGATAAAAGCTTATACCCTTTATTGAAAGATAGAGTCTAAGTGAAAGCAAGAGCTATAGCGGATAGAGAGAGAGAGAGAGAGAGAGAGAGAGAGAGAGAGAGAGAGAGAGAGAGAGAGAGAGAGAGAGAGAGAGAGAGAGAGAGAGAGAGAGAGAGAGAGAGAGAGAGAGAGAGAGAGAGAGAGAGAGAGAGAGAGAGAGTGTGTGTGTGTGTGTGTGTGTGGGAACTCTAGAAATCATAATATGTGACCAGCCTTTCCCTTATTCAATAGTCACTGAAAGAATAAAGTGACAATGGTTGGCACCTACCATATACAGTGTACAAGTATGTGGTCACAATGTGAAAGTAAATACAAGGTGACATAAGCATAGGCACTTTACCCCCAACAACCTCCTACTTAGAGGTGAATGTGCCTTTAGTGAGGAGAGAACAAGTAAATGACCTCCTATTTAAAGGTGAATGTGTCTTTAGTGACAAGAGAACAAGTAAATGACAAAGTAGAAGTGTAGGTAAAGTACAATAGGGTGAGGAATAGAGGTAATCTCATCCTACACCCATCATCTTCCTAAGGAAGGAAAAATGTTTTGTCGAGAGACTTTGTGTGAGTAGATCTATAAGTCGGCGAAATCTTGACAAGCTCAATAGACTTATCTTCTACCACCTCCCTAATGAAGTGATAGTGCACCTCAATGTGCTTTGTCTTTGCATGGAAGATTAGATTCTTGGTGAATTGAGTAACACTCGTAGAATTCAAATGCAATGTACCAAGATATGGACTACCTACCCATAGGGCCTCTTTGCAAGCCTCAATGACTACAACATACTCTACCCCAGTAGTAGTAGATAAGGCCGTGCATTTATGCACCCTAGATATCCATGAAACAACACCTCCAGCAAAAGTGAAGACACACCCAGAGGTGGACTCCCTGCTATCGGCATGTCCTACATAGTCAGAGTTTGTGTAACCCACAATTGTAGCATCTTGACCACCATAACAAATACTCATATTTGCAGTGCCTTTTTGGGACCTCATGATACCTTCATGGAATCCCAATATTGTTGGCTAGGTATAAACATATAGCATGTCACAACTCCCACTACAAATGCTATATCTAAATGAGGGGCTATCATTGCATACATCAAACTATCTATAGCAAATGCATAAAGGATCTTGGCCATCTTGGCCTTTCACTCATCGAACTGCAAACAATCAGCTTGAGTAACCTTCACATGAGGAGATAGAGGATAACCACTAGGCTTAACATCTTGCATATGGAAGTACTCAAGGACATTCTATATGTAGTCCTTCTGTGATGACGACAACTAAAGGAGCCCCTTAGAGCAATCGTGCATAATGCACATGCCAATAATATGTGAGGCATGTTCCATGTTCTTCATTTCAAAGCTCTTGTTGAGCTAACTTTTCAAGGCATCCTGCTCATCATGAGCTTTTCTAGCAATCAACATATCATCCACATAAAGTACCAATATAATAAGGATGCAATCACGAGCCTTCTTCATGTAGAGATATGGATCCACATCACTACGTGTATATCCATATGAATGCATGAAAGCATCAAACTTGTGATATCATTCTCTAGGTGCTTGCTTAAAGCCATAAAGGCCCTTTCTTAACTTGCACACTAGGTGTTTCCTCTCTTTTTTCTCAAAGCCCTTAGGCTATTGCATATAAATCTCATCATGAAGGTTCCCATATAAGTAAGTCATCTTTACATCCATCCAATAAAAGTATATAGCTAACTATACAACCAAAGCCAATACTAAGCATATGGTAGTCATCTTGACCACAAGAGAAAAGACCACCTCAAAGTCAACACCATGCTCCTACTTAAAACCCTATGCAACTAATATGGCCTTATATGATGGCTTGGGGTGTCCAGGGATACTCTCTATCTTGTACACCCACTTGCATCACAAAGCACACTTTCCACTAGGCAAGGGAACTAAATCCCATGTATGATTTTTCTACAATGAATTGTACTCTAACTACATGGCTCTCTTCTAAGAGTGATTATCGCCTCTGTGCATGGCCTCGTCATAGATAAGACGAAAAATAGGCTATAGGTATTGTACATCCTATCCAACATCGTGATCATGGGCCACTAGAACATTAGCTACAAGCTGTCTAGTTGGCTATATGGTAACATGAGGCTCCTCCTGAAATATCACTTGCATACCACAACTACTTGCTTAGGATGCTTATGTATCTTCTCCTCATGGAAAACAACATCATGGCTAGGGATGACCTTGCTAGCTCACGGATCCCATAGATGATAGCCCATCTCACCTACATCCCTGTAACTAAGAAAGATGCATTTCATTGATTTGGGATTCAACTTATTGCATTTGTCCTTGGAAACATAGAAAAAAGCCTCATGTCCAAAAACACACAAATGAATATATGATGGAGGTTTTCTAGACCAAACCTCCTATGCAACCTAACGACCAATAGCAATGCATCAAAATCTATTTATCAAGTGTGTGATAGTAATAATTGCCTCCTATGGTAAGCTTACTTGGTTAAGCATACTATGGACTCTCTCTTGAATCATCCTATTCATGCACTCTGCAACACCATTCTAGGGTGGGGTGTAAGGGGCAATCAATTGACGCTTAATACCCTGCTCATCGCAAAACTGCTCAAATGCTTTAGAGATGTATTCACACCCAGTATCTGACCCAACGCGACGATGCCATAAAGATACATGTGGATGTTAGTCACAACCAAAACATGGTCAATAGATCTAGATACAGCCAAGAGATAGAGGCTGCTAGCCTTGGCACATCAAGGAAAGACAACATTTTCACATGTAATCTTCCATACAAAATCACCAAAATATACATGATATCCTACATCATCCAACTATCGAGTAGAGAGTAAGCTTGTGGTCAAATTTGGAACATGGCACACGTCATGCAAAACAAAAGTGTTGCTTGAAGCTAACATCACCAGCACTAATAATATCCAATGCCAAGTCATTTCCTAGTCCCACAGAACATATCAGGCTTCAATAGGAATGGAACCAATCCTTATGTGGGATTATATGAAAAAAAGCCCTCAAATCAAGCCAGCACTAAGAAAAAGTGGATGAGGCATCAACCAACTGACTAGCATCAAGAGAATAAGCTGCTAAGATATAATCATCATCAAACTCATGCTCCAAGGTATTTATCTCCTCAATTTTCACACTAGACTTACTAGGAACAATGCTACTATCATTAGACTTATCTAGTTGAAAGGTAGAACCCAAGTGGAAGCACACAAAGCGAAAACAAGAGCAAAGCAAGAGCTATGGCAGATGGAGCAAGACATAAAGAAAGAGAGACACCATATGTGCATACGTGGGAACTCCAATAGTCATAAAGTGTGATCAATCCTATGGCTTGATAGAGTGATGCCTCCATGCCTCGTAATGAGTGCTTTGTTGTAAATGGAGGGAAGAGGCAATTGTATGTCTATGAGGGTGGTATTGATAGAGACATGGTTGCCAACCTTGCAAAGCTCATTTTGATCATTGAGAGGGAAAGTCATTTAAGGTTGGGGAAGTGGTATAGTTAGAGGTGGAGATGATTAACAATGTAGAGTGGAAATGTTGACCTTGGCGTGTATTGAGGTGGAAGGAAAGGAAATTTCCGACAAGCTAATTCATAACTACCATTCAATAAATGGGTACAACAGACTCAAGCAAGGTGAGGGCTTTGACTCCAAATGCAATCTTGAATGTGTTAAGGTTGGTTGTGGCATCCTAAGACATTCAACAAGCCTAGAGAGTTGTAAAGAATATAACAACCTAATCCTTCTAATGTGTACAACTATTTTGTTGAGGATATTGCAATTAGTTTTGTTAGAGTTCTCTGAGTCCATTGGCTTGTGGGGACTATGGGAAAGACTTCTTATGAATAGTTTCAAAAATGCTTTGTCATGTGTTAGATTACTCTATTGGGGGAATGTTTGCCATGGTCACTCACAGTAGTTTGAATAGGCAACCTTGCTTGACCAAATATAAGTGCATAATTTTTTAGATGAAAAACAAAAGCTTCACCTAATAAAGAGTACCAAAACTTCTCGATGGGATAGGTGACTCTAGTACACTCTTATTCTTTTTATGGAGTATTTTTCATTGGCATTGAAAACTCATTGACTCATGTTAGAATATTTGGAGGATTCAATCCCATCTACACGAGCACATTTAAATAGTAATATCAAATGCATCATTAAAGACATGAAATTCCTTATTCAAATTGGGTGGGATGAGCACAAGGGCTTTATAGAAATGGAACTAAATTTGGTGAGAAGAAAAATCACATTTGGTGGAGTAGTGGAGAATATCTTTCATTGCATGGGCTACTAAGTTCAAAGTAAATGTGACACGTGTTAAGAATTAAATATGCCCAACATGCCATTAGATTAGACTTACCCTAGGAAGCAAGTGTCAACACATGGGGGAACAGGGCAAACACCTTGTAGGAGAGTGGCCACTTTTCTTGGATCCACTACAATACCATCTTTAGAATGTTGTCCTAAAAGTAGAATACCACACTTTTACTTTAAAAATGCTTTTGAGCCAATTGTGACTCGGTTGATCTTCTTGACACTTTTGACGAGCAAAGAGTGAGGTGTTCTAGGTGGTATGCAATATTCAAAAGTGAAGTGGGGATCACATATCTCCTGCATATTCTATTGAAAGAGAAAGATGGTGCATTCTCGAGATTGTATCCATGCTAGTGTAGACATGCACACCTAAGGTGGTGATGAAGGCCATCTTGGCTTTTTGACCCTTTAAAGCCATTTGGGCCTAGTTCTATCCACTAAATCTATCAAAATGAGGGAATACATGTCTTGGCTTGCAATCTCATTTAGGTTTCATCAAGGTAAGGCAAAGAAAAGCTCCCAACCCTACTGGCATAACATGATAACCTATTTTCATAGACATACTGTAAACCTTGACCTTCAAATTTTGAAGTATGCCTAAGCACCTCACTTTAGTATGATTCACAATCCTGATTCAAAACTTTGATCCCTCAACTATTCAAAGTCGAAACTTCTCTACACAAGCCTGAGTAATCACACTAACTTGTGCTCCTCCATCAATATATGCCTCTCCTATGTTCTGATTCTTATACCAAGCATCAATAATATGGAAAAAATCTGGTCACTCCTCTACACTCAAGATTCTCACTATTCCTCTCTTTCTTTCCTTGGATTTCAAATTCACTACTTTTTTCCACAATCTCTCATCCTAGGGCACAACTTCATGAACTGAGCAAAGGATATATCAGCCTTCTTTCCCATCTTATCTCTTTTTAGGTCATAATCACTTTCTCCTTCCCTCGATGGAATATTAGAAGCATGATAATGTTTCCTAGGCGCTCTCGATTTATTTTCTTCTTTCTTCTCTCGCTTCTCTCCTTTCTTTATCTTTTGTCCTCTTTGCTCACCAGCCTTACTAGTCTTAGGTTCATCTCTCTCTACATCTCTCCTCCTTTTGATTGCAGGCATTACATCAACTGTCTTATTTTCCTCACTCTGTTTTTTCGAAAGAATAAAATTAATAGCACTTTTTCCTTTCTCTTCTTCTATTGGCCTTGATGCTTGGGATTTGAAATGGTCCTTTATTTCTATCCCAAAATCATTTTGTCTATTTGGAAGGTTTTGAGGTAGATGATACATATCCCCTCCTGCTCTAGGTGGATAAGGACAATTTGTGCTTATATGATCTATCTCTCCACAAGAAAAACAAGTCACAATTGGTCTTAAGAACTATATTTTTCCATTTCCTCCTCTTCCACCTTCTAAAATTTCCTAGTTGGTTTGTCCTACAAGTCCCCCACTTCCTCTTCCCCAAGGTCTTCCTCTCAATGCTCCCAATTTCATGTTTTGCATTTGCCCATACAATTGGTCCTCAATCGCTGACGCTAATTGAGTATTCTTTCTCGCTAACATTTGAAAAGTTTGTCCATCCCCTTGCTAGTTTTGGTCTTTTTTTTCGATGTTTGGTGCTCTCAATGGTTCGCTCATTTTTATTTTCTCAAAATTTCTCTCCTTTTCTTTCTCTCTCTATGTTTCCTCTTTTCTATTGTTTTTTCAGTATATCTTCATGTAAATACTAACTCTTGCTATTGTCTTTTGTAGAGATCAATTTGGGCAAGGTTGGATAGGTGCTCATTTTTCTCTCTCTCCGGCATACTCACACACTCTTTTTTCCTCTCTGCATTATCCCTTTGAACAACTATGCCTCTTGTAGTCCCAATGACATCGAAAACATGCACCAAGAAAAGCATTTAAAACCTTGAACAAGGTTTAAAATACAAACTTGAAAGAACAATTACTTATGAGCTTCGTACCTCATAGTGGATGTGATTAAACATCGAACCCTTAGCATCAATTTGTAGAAATTTCGATGCACTAAACCCTGCCAACTGATAAGCGACCCTTCTCTCTTCTCTCTTACGAAGCAAGACAGAAACTCAAGAGAAGGGCCCTTTGTCTCTAAATTACCCTCCTCTTATAAGTTTTCTCACAAGTTCCATTTATTAAAAGCTTTTTAGCTTTTCTAGCATTAGAGCTTTCCCAAGGCTTTAAAAACTTTCAAAGGCCTTTCTTGTTTTTTTTAAAACACTAATCAATGCTTTTCCATAAAGAATCAGGTCGCCTTTAATTGTTTCTTAGTGTAATTGTTGTCACAGATGACTCCCTTATAATTGCTACCTCTCTCTGTTGTTGATCCTCTTCCTTGTTTATCTCCTCCTACTTCTTAATTTGCCAACAATGGTAGCAACATATCTTCAAAACCTAGGTAGGTACCTTGCAAGCATGGGCAAGTAATCCTCCCTCTACATGTTGAAAGAATCCAGGAACAGGCTAGAAGAGCCAACATAATGAACTTTAGACACCTATCCATATAGAAAAAAAATAGAAATTTTCTAGATACTTATCAAAGTATCTAGAAAAAGTTTCAACTAGTAAAAGTGGAACACTTTACAAGTTAGTGATATAGTAAAATATTCCTATATAGGAATTTCAAAATTCTCTAGTTATCCATGTAGTGAAATTTTACTATATAAACAGACTAGTTAGAACTAATCATATAGTATTTTTTATATATAAGAAGACTAGTTGCAATCATGTAGATAGTTTTAAGAATTACTATTATGGTAAAAAATATAAATTAAAATAATAGAAAGAATTAAAAGATGTTATCTTCATTAATAAAGAGGTCAATTCAAGATGCATATATCATCAATACTCAAAGGTTTATTGTGATTTTTTGTGACATGAATTTTCTCTCTATAGAGTAACCAATCCACGATAGCTTTTCTCATGGTTGGCAATGTTTGCTCATTGTGTCCTCCTAAAAAAGTAGGATCTCTCTTAATAACACCATATGTAGATTTTAACGATGCATATAGCTCATCAATGGATTGGATGTCTAAATATTTGAGGAGAATGGTTTCTTGGTCTTCCTCTTCAAATGCATTAACAACCTGCATTTTAGAAATACAACATAGATTAGTGTGCTACTACATCATAAGTTAATTAGATACTCTATTGTCTTAATATTTAATAACATTGAGTTACCGATGAAAGTTCTTGATGGCAATTCTATATTAGAAGGATCCACACTTTTTGATGGCTCAACATGGTCGAGAGCCTATAGAATAGACAAGAAAATAAAGTTAACAAAATTAAATTATACCACATTTAGTTTTAAAAAATGCAAAGAAGTACCTTAGATAATTTCTTATTTTTGCCCTTACTCTCCTTTTGTTATTGCTTGCTTTGCTGCATTTTCTCGCTCATCTTATCACAATAATTTTGTAATTAGATATAATGTATTAAATGCATATATTAAAATAAAATATCAAGAGATGGCTAAGCATACCTTTCGTACACGAAGACTTTTCCGTGCTACTTCAACCTCCTTAGGATCTTGGATCATATCTTGTGGAAGAGAGTGTTCACTACTACATGAATCCTATAATACAAGAAAAGTAAAACTTACAATGGAATATCTTTTAAATTAAAAGTATACAAAAATTAAGAATATATGTATATATTCCTCATACAGATGGAATTCCTTGTAGTAGCTCCATAAAACTATGATCTGAGTTTAAATAGTCCTGAAACATAGGTTAAGTGTTAGAGACAATCAAATGGAAAAAGACTAGAAACCAAGGTATACTAACAATTTCATTATTTTTTGGACATTTTTCAGAAGCAGATCAAATTGAAACAAGAGGCGGACCATCATTATGAGATTCCAACTAGTACAAGCAAGAAAATTGAAGTCAACATAAAAAACTAAAAACTCCAAATATTTAAATATTTAAATGAGTGAACGATGTACATACATGTGTTGCACTATTCTCAGAAAAGATACATTGTTCTTCCACCATAAGTTGTGGATAATACACCTCGTCACTTGTATCCTAAAATTTTAAAGAAAATATAATGAAAGGTAAATATATCTAAGAAACTTAAAGTGAAATGATTATAATAAAGATAAAGATAATAAAAATTATACAATAGAAAAAATAAAACTTGAGATGAAAATTGCAAATCTTACCGGTTTTTGTTGCATATCTACTTGCTCGAAGCTATGATTCTTCTATTAAAAAAACATAGTTGTGCCAATTAGTATCAATTTCTTATGTATATAATCTATGGTGAGAAAATTTTGATAAATAAGTATGCTTACCAAAGATATATCCACCAAAGATGATATTTTCCTCTTGAGTTTCTTTATGAGATTTTGAGCAATAGAAAGATAGTACAGATATCACTACAAGATATAGACCTTATACCGATGTTTAAAGCGACGAAAATACAAACAACAAAATTTGCCCCTGTCGTTGCAAAAAGCGTCGTTATTGACGATGCCATATAGTGACGCAACCAGTGAATTAACGACGCGCATAGCGAGACCAATAGCGACGTGAGCAGTAAATTTGCGACGCAAATAGCGACGGTAACACGAAATTTTTTTTTTGTGGCAGGGCAGCAAGCTACCCTGCCACATATAGCACTATGTGCTGTATGAGAGCCATACAAAATAGTTTCTGCACTACTGCATACAAAGCACTTGCAAACAAAAAGAATGCATACTGAAATCATAAAACTGATACATGAAATAAATACATGATCGCATAAAATGCGATTAGTACAATCATGAAAGGATATCACTAATACATAGAAAATGTCTACATAGATCAGGCGACTAAAAACTAAAGATGTGTGAGCTCCAAGGATCCAAGGGCGAGCTATAAATCCTCGTCCCCCGAAAGCTCGTCTCGTCGCAAAGGAGCATCGAACGGATTCTGCAAAAAAAGAAATAACATATCAATCCACCATACACTAATGCATTCAAATATCTCATGGTAATTACGGACAAGAAAGATGAGTGACTTACAGGGCCGCCGCGTCTATACAATCGATCGATCAATGCATTGAGACCGTGCCTCTCTGCATATCGAGTCTCAAGGCCTTGCGGATCGCGATTTGTAATGGAGTGCTGCAAAGAAAACAAAATGCTAACTGTTAGAAACATGATTGTCAGTACAAAGAATATTTCAAAAAAACAAACAAGCAAAACATAAGAGAAACTTACAAAGTCCTCCAAATATGTCCTATGGCCGCCACTCCCAAGATGATGGACCACTCCGGCCTCGAGTCGTGCCCTCGCCGCCTCCCGTTTGCTGACTCCAACGTCATGGTGAATCTATAGCCTCCTCCCTCAGTCGGCGCCAGTCGTCTGCATCTAACCACTCGGGCTTTGCAGCCCCACTCTTGATTGCCTTGCGTGCATCGGATCGTCTATGTGACATGTATGCACGCATGCAATCCATCATCCAACCCGTAGAGAATCTATCTACTGTGGCTGGCACCGGAAACTCCTCGTGCAAGGATGCTACTATGTAGTCCTTGCTCCCCTCCGGTATGTTCTTCCAATGATCCAGGACATTGTGCCGAAAAACTTGTTGGCACAACTCTCTCATGCGAGCCATCACCCTCCTCCCCTCATCATTCATGATGATGGCTCCTGACCTACTATCAACCAGGTATCCATAACCCCTAGGAGTCTGTCTAAGATGGGTCCTCTCCCATCTCCGTCCACACTCATGGGCATATCCAGGAGACCCCTCTACATCCGATATACCGACGGGGGTAACCTCTCTCGGAGTGGCACTCAAAGGGGTGCTACAAAAGGGGGTGCCACCAAAAGGGGTGCCACCTACTGACGGCTGCGCAAAAGCCAGAGTAACTGGAGTAGATGTCCCCACAGGTGTGACAAATCCTGGAGGTGACATAGCTCCAGCTGAACGACGAGATGGAGACACCACATCCGTGTCTCCACAGCATCACCCCCTGATCCCGATGCAGTCTCTCCCTCTGGCCCAAGTCGTGAGCGTCGAGATCGTCTGCTCGAAGCTGAAGCATTTGATCGCGCTGAAGCAGATCTAGCAGAGCGCCCTGACGAAGAACGAGACAGCTCCTGGTCTGCCATCTCTCTGAATCTTGCGAGCTGGTCTGGAGACATGCGTGCCATCATGTCCTGAAACTTCTCATCCCTCATCCCTCGACTCATCCTGAAAATGTCACCTGCACAGATTAAAAAATGGTGTTAGAATAATCAATTTAAACTATACAAAGCACAGTAATATAAATCATTTTTGAAAAATCCCTCTTAAAATGCTATCTTATGTACCTTTATGGAAGATCTAAACAACGAATTGAGTAATACAATTCTCCAAGAATGAAGTATTCTATGGTCCCATGTTAATCTCTTGACACAACTCTGCATACACTCGAAGGTCGATAGACATGTCACCACAAAAGAACGAGTTTGCCTCGTTCTCAAAAAATTCTTGGACTACTGTATTTCCATCATTGTTAGCCGATGCGGGCTCCAAGCTTGCGGTGGCCTCCACCCCTAGTAATATCGACCCCTCTATTTGCATATTATCTTCATCTATGCCTGGACCATCGCTTTGATCATATACTCTCGCACTTCGAGGAGTTGAAGGTATAACATACCACCATTGAGGTTGTCGGGGGTTTGGATAGAAGATTATATGTTCACAAACACGTACAAAGCGAGTTCAAACCATTGTGACATAAACCATGTCGTATTACAATTAGCAAGCAAATGACTCTATGTACCTGTTCACAATGGGCGGGCAACACAAAGGTGTCGCGCAAATCCGTCCATTTTTTTTCGGAATCTATTTCGAGAAATCCATATGGACCTCGTCGAACTGTTGCTTCAACTCCTCCAAGTACCACTTTGAACCACTGCACATCGAATAGTATCATGGAGAAGCTACGGTAATCCACCGTAATAATACTTTGCAAGTTCCCAAAATACTCCATCTCATCCACAACCGTGTTCGGATCCATTGCTCGTTGTCGGTTCTCTTGCTTAAACCTTGCCATGACACCACAGTCCATTGTGGAGCGCATTTTGTCAATACGCTCCATGCGAAAATGCCGTCCGTGCGACCACGCTGCACTATATATTTTGTATTGTATATTGAAACACTCAAATTAGATGTCGCATATAAAATTTAGATACGACATATTCTAAACCCCTCATCACCTTTGGACTACATCCCCTCGAGAACTCCCACTCCTCCATTGAGACCTCTGTCCCTTCGCTGGATGTTGCGGTCAAGGCTCCATGCAACCATCATGTTGACATAAACCGCGGCATCTCCTCCATGCCTTCGGGATATCGAATCGGTCGATGACGCGTACTGTGTCAGAATTCAGCTCGCACTTCCTCTCGATCTTGCCTTGTAATCTGGTACTTGGCGAGCCACGTCTCCATGGAGGCATGGTGCAACATACAAAAGCGATTCACCTTCTCTTCTATTGAGGCATCCATTCTTTTTTCTACCCCATTTCCAACCACCACATCTCCAGTCAGTCTATCATCGTCCTTCAGCGTTCATAGCATTTCATTGTTTGGTTCCACCGTTGGTAGCCATTGTGAGATATGCGCTAACGACTCTGACACCAACCAACCTTCCGCCATGCTACCTTTTGGACGAGCTCGTTGTCGGACAAAGCCTTTCAGGGTTTTCATAAAGTGCTCCAGGAAGAACATCCATCGCGTATGGACAGGTCCAGCAATCTCCACTTCATCCATAAGATGCACAAGAGGGTGAACTTGTATCGTGAGCATGCTAGTGGGCAGGTATTTCTCAAAGAGACAGACTGTCTCCACTGCTCCCCGCCTCGCGGATTCAATAGAGGACGTCTTAATCTCTTTCTGTGAGATCCATTGCACCAAAGTCGACAACTTGTAAATGGCCCCGCGAATTTCTGGAGTAAGGCATCCTGCGATCGCGATCGGTAGGACAAACTGCCACAAATGAGAAAGCATTATGAATAATGGCCACTTTTCAAATTGCAAAATGCCTACGCTAATTACAATCCATTCTGTTCACAAACCTGACATATCTTATGCCAATCATGGGATTTTAGCCCCGACAATTGGTCATCTTTAGAAGATACGGACCTGAGAGAACGCATCATACCCATCGGAGTGCGGATAGACTTGATTACTTGCTTCACAATGTGCTCTTCTTTGGTGGACAAAACCCAAGGAGCGCGAGGAAGCTGCACTCCCCCTTTAGCACTCGACTGTGACCAAAGCACCTCCATCTTACCTACCTCCTTCAAATCCATTCGTGACCCTATAGTGTCTCTCTTTCCTGTGATGTGGTCCCATAGCAAGCTGCCCACATTCTTGAAAATATGCATGGGATCCAACAAGTGGTTGGCCTGTAAGTGGGTCCAATATGGCAACTCGTAGAAAACTGAGAACCGTCGCATTCCATTTGGATGTGATTCCAGGTTTACCATTTTCAACTCGTACCAGCTTGCAGCGTTCATATGTGTTGGAAGTTGTCCAAGAAAACCTTCCCTGAGTTCATGATCCTCCGGCAAGAAAGCGGCGTGTCCTTGATATACCATCTTCTTCATGGTTCGTGACCTTCGGGAGTCTAATTGTGGCCCACACAATGGACATGCATGATAACCTGAGGTAACCAGACCTGTAAGGCGAGCCACGACCTAGTAAATACTTGATTGAATGAAATAAATATAGATATTACCAGCGAGAACGGAGGTCTGCTCACCTGAGCACTCTCCCAATCCCGGAAAGTCATGCATGTCCACATGAGAATGGCTCGAATGTTGGTTGATCGCCGACCATCGCGCCTGCTCATATCTTGCACAGTGACCCCCTCCTCCCACAAAATCTTAAGCTCATCGACTAATGGACGAAGATACACGTCCATATTTTACTTTGTAGCGGCCCGGGACAAGCAAGCTAAGGATGAGATGTCCTTTCTTCGTAGAAAGCCATGGAGGGATGTTGTAGTTGACAAGCACTATAGGCCACACACTGTAAGAAGTTGAGCACAGACCGAATGGGTTCACACCATCCATGGCGAGACCGAGCCGAAGATTCCTTGGCTCTCGCACAAAGCCTGGGAAGGTAGAGTCAATGTGGCTCCATGTGCGCGAATCCGCTGATATTTATTGAACTCCATCCGTGGACCTATTCTGCACATGCCACGTTGTCAAGCTTGCCATACCAGACATGCGAAACATGTGGTTTATGCGGGGGATGAGCGGAAAGTGTCTGAGAAATTTTTGAGGGATGGTTTGCCCTTGCAAGTCCTGTCGATATCTGTGAGCACCACACTTTGGACATGTCTCCATAGTCTCGTATTCATCTCGAAATAGTATGCAGTCGTTGATACATGCATGGATGTTATTGTAGTCCATGCCAACCTTCCATAAAACATGTCGTGCATCATCATGAGACTCAGGCATGGTATTTGCAGGTGGTAATATATGATATTTCAATAACCTGAAAAAAATCATAAAACACCTTGAAAAAGCACAAATGTTTGCAATAATACTGTAAAAAAAATAAATCAATGAAGCCTATGTGCAAGGTACTTGAATAACTCAATCACACTCGTATCGTTCCAACCGTATTTTGCTTGCACACTTAAGAGTGCAAGCAATGTTTTCAACCGAGATACTTGGCACCCATCATATAATGGTATGGATGCTTCCTCTCTAAGCGGGTCAGATGTCTCAACATCCATGGGAATCAATGCATCGATCATTGCCTCCATCTCAGGCTCCAAGATTGTAGGTAGCTCGGGAAGGTTGTCTGTCTCCTCTGGCATTGACGGTATAGATGGGCCTTGCGAGTGGTGGATTGGCTCCTGCAATCCATCCATCGCACGTCCACGAACTCTTCTAATTGGCCGCAAAGGGTGCACTCCCCCTTGGGTCGAGACATCACCCCCTCGATAGAAAATTTGCCAACAAGACCCAATCTTATTGTGTATGGTTTTCAATTAGCTTGCGAGTACAATGCATGATTGATATTAACTTCAAATTACCGTTTGCTGAAAATCCGCAATCGCCTGATCAATGATCTCAGATTGAAACTCGCCAAATCCTCGTACGTGTTCTATAGACAATCGGCGTTTTCGTCTAATTGCCAACTTGCATTGAGAGCAAGGACATGGAACACGCTGATTAAGATACGTCTCACGATCTTGAACAATAAGACCTTCTTCATTTTCCATCTTATCTACATTACAGGAAACGATGCTTAAATGGATAGCTTTATGGAGATGTAGGTCAAGTTGCAAGTTGACCATAAATCTTGCATTGTACATAGTAGTTGAGAGATTTTTTGATGTTATATCTCGGCCTTGTATCATGCTCAAGGATTTGTTTGTCCTGGTAGATAATTATTCGTTATTGTAAAAAACTGCACTAGAGGGCTTTGAGTATAAGTAATCCATTTATGAGCATCATTGAGGATCTCTTAGTCTAATAACAAATCAGTCTCAACAAAAAGCATCTTAGAAATGTGGTTTTTTTGTCCTAGGATCGCATATTAAAATTAATGCCATCTATGAAATTTATCAACTATAGTAATAAAATTTATTTAAATCAATTCTACTCATAGTCATAAGACCTGAGAGAAAATATCCTATACTCAATTTAAGGGATTCTTCTTCTATAACAGTACTTTTGGGTTCATTTTGATAAAGTACCATAATGACCATTAGCTAGGGTATCATTTTCTTTTAGTCCTTTCGTTGACTAGTTGGCATGATTTCTAATTTGTTATGCCTATAAAGTTAATACAAAACAATGAATTATGCATATTACAATTAGATCCCCTACTTGGACATTATGAAGGACATGACCAATTTTAAGCCATCTTAAAGAGTCACCAATGTACGTGGCCCGTGGCAAAGCACATTGCATACCATTATTGATAAGTCTATTGTCATGCATCTTAAATCTCCTAATTAGACTTTATAAATGGTATGACTAATTTTTAGCCCCCTTAAGGAGTCGATGTAATGGTACCCATAAAAAAAGTAAAGTGGATATCATTACCATAATCATGGATATGCTATCATTCCAATATATGTTATCTTTCTCTTTCTCTTCCTCTCCCTCCCTCTCTTTCTCTTTCTCTCGTATTTCCTCTCCCTCTCACAATATATCTTAACACTCTCCAAAAGCAAAAGGGAGAGGGAGAGAGAGAATGCACTCTCCCTCCCTCTCCCTCTCCCTCTCGCTCTCTTTCTCTTTCTCTCCCTCTCTCATTTCCTTCCCCTCCCTCTCCCTCTCTTTCTCTCCCTCTCTCTCCCTCTCACTCTCTTTCTCTCTTTCTCTCTCATTTACTCTCCTAAACAAGCAAAAAAGAAAGTGATTCAAACATTAAACAAGCAAGAGGGAGAGTGAGAGAGAGAATGCACTCTCCCTCCCTCTCCCTCTCCCTCTCCCTCTCCCTCTCCCTCTCTTTCTCTTTCTCTCCCTCTCTCATTTCCTTCCCCTCCCTCTCTTTCTCTCCCTCTCTTTCTCTCTGATTTTCTAAACAAGCAAAAAATAAAGTGATTTAAACATTAAACAAGCAAAAGGGAGAGGGAGAGAGACAATGCACTCTCCCTCTCTTTCTCTTTCTCTCCCTCTCTCATTTCCTTCCCCTCCCTCTCCCTCTCCCTCTCTTTCTCTCCCTCTCTTTCTCTCTCATTTCCTCTTCTAAACAAGTAAAAAATAAAGTGATTTAAACATTAAACAAGCAAAAGGGAGAGGGAGAGAGAGAATGCACTCTCCCTCCCTCTCCCTCTCTTTCTCTTTCTCTCCCTCTCTCATTTCCTCCCTCTCCCTCTCCCTCTCCCTCTCCCTCTCTTTCTCTCTTACTCTCTCGTTTCCTCTCCTAAACAAGCAAAAAAGAAAGTGGTTTAAACATTAAACAAGCAAAAGGGAGAGGGAGAGAGAGAATGCACTCTCCCTCCCTCTCCGTCTCTTTCTCTTTCGCTCCCTCTCTCATTTCCTCCCCCTCCCTCTCCCTCTCCCTCTCCCTCTCCCTCTCCCTCTCCCTCTCTTTCTCTTTCTCTCCCTCTCTCCCCCTCCCTCTCTCTTTCTCTCTCATTTCCTCTCCTAAACAAGCAAAAGAGAGTGATTTAAACCTTAAACAAGCAAAAGAAAGAGAGAGGGAGACTCACCGATGAGATATGGCGAGCGTGGGGCGGCTCCTCTTTGGGATGAAGGCTCCTCCTCTCCTTCGCGAATAACGGCGGCGGCGGCGGCGGCAAGTCTTCTTCCTCTCCTTCTCTCACGACGGCCGCTCTATCCCTCGCTCTCGCTCTCAAAACTCACAAGCCGCAAATGCGAAATAAAAACCGCACTCGGTTTCGGCCGCTTTTTTTCCCTGTGGAGCGACGCAAATAGTGACGTAAATAGCGACGCTATTAGCGACGCCAATAGCGACGCCAATAGTGATGCCGCTATCCGTTGTCACTAATCGGCGTCGCTACTAGCTCAAATCCTTGTAGTGTATACATCCTCCTTTTTCCAAAGGTAAGTAGCACCAAGAAACTCAAGGGGTAAAATTTGATCATAGTTTTGATCTATGATCTCTAAAATTCTATGTTTGTCATCTTTATTACTATGAAACCACAAATCATTGCCAATCTCATGGCTCTTGACCCAATTATACACTTTCCTGTGATTAGCACAATACCTAACATTTTGCGTATCTTGATAGTATTTTAGTAAAAATAGTTTTCCAAACTCATATTGGTCTTCTCGACTAATCCTTTTAGGTGGTTTGAAAATCTGGTCATATGTAGGAGTCTTCATCAGAGATACATCCCCTATTTGTATACTCTTGATTTGCTTTTGAGGTGGCAACTGGACTCTTTTACTTTGCATTGAAACTGGTTTGCTCATGCTCATTGTTTGTTCGGAACTATCATTCTTTGATTTCAGTTCCTCAATTGTTTTTTGCATAGTGATGATAGTTTGCATCATTGAATCTAGAGTTTGTTGACTTGGGGAGGCCATGAGATAAGCTAAAATTAAATAAAAAAACTATGTTAATATTCAACCAATAAAGAATCAATCAATCATATAAAAAGGATACTACAATGATCACACTCTCTTTTTCTCTCTTTCTCAATGATTTTAATGGGCTTTTAATTTTTAAAGAAAAACACCATATAACAATACAATATACAACTATACAAACCATGAGACAAGCTAAAATCAAACAAGATACAAGCTAAAATCAAAATTACAACTTTATATGCTAGTATTCCTCAAACAAGAGATTATATCCATACATTAATCTTCTTCAAGCAAGAAATTTTCTCATTCTTTAATAATCACACATGCACACATACACACAAACTATACAAGTTCCAATCCCTCCAAATATCTTCATCAATATCAATTCTCCATGTACTTCTATTATGATCACACTTCAACCATGACAATTTGCACCTTTTTTCTTCATAATTTACCTCTCTTATCATTTCATGAATGTACTCCCCATCCATATCATCATGTTTTCTTGCCAACGCAATATCATATTTTTCCAACCAAGGAGGTATACAACCAACTGTCCCTATTTGTAATAATCTTGTTCTTTGAATTAGATCTTTTACCTCATATGCAACAAGTCTATTATATAAAGGTAAATGAACAAACTTATGCAATAAATAACTCAATGGTCTTATGCAATCCCATGTAAATGGAAGTCGTTGAGTTTGTAGTACACTCATTTCCATGATTAGATCTATAAGTAAGCATTCTTCATTTTCTTTTATGGTTTTGCATTGCTTGTAATATTCTCCACTTAAAAAGGTGTAATACTCTCCATCCCATTGAATGGAAAAAAAAATAGTGAGTCTTGCTTTCCAATGACCTATACTTTCTAATGTACTACAAAAAGTGTCAATTTTTACCATGACATCATCTGCGATCTTGTACATTTCTCCATTATAAAGAATTCTTCTATATGTGGTAACTAAATGTCCTACTAGTGCATTCTCTTGAAGACCAAGAAATTGCACAATATATTTTTGTTCTTCTGATGAAAGGGGTCTACATTCTCTTCTCTTTTTTGTGATTAAAATGCATTTTTCATGCATCATTATGTTACAAGGATATTGGGAATCATCTCTTTCAAAAAGTTTCCACATCTCCTTTGCCTTCTCAATTGAAGAATCCTCCACAATGCCATTCTCATGAAATGAATAACAACACGGTGTCTGGTAATTAGTGAAAGCATAACCATCAGGTAAAACAAGAGAGGCATGTACTTGGATAAGCATTCTTTCATGTGGCAAAAGCCCATCTACTTCAATTTCTAATAACTTAAATATTGAAGTGAAGAATCTCCTCTTATAATAATTTACATAAGATATTTCATTAAAGTGATTATTAGTCTTTACCGCTATATATAATGCTACCATTTGCTCAAAGTCACAACACCAATACACATCATGCGATCCATGTCTCAATATGTCATCTAGTAGTTCTCCATTTCCTGCAACGTGTTCTAAGGGAGAAGAAGTAGCACCAAAGGCTTCTTCCTTTCAAACTCTCCAAGCAAAAAACAAAGTACGTGCAACACCTAAACATTCTTTTGACCAACCAATATATCGACTATAACTATAGAAGGCATGTGCAATAACTATGAGGAACAAACCTAGGTCAAAAATTGACTTTGGTATCTCATCAACTATACCTAAAATATATGGTAAGCACCATTGGATGAACTTTTGGTTCTCTTTGGCCTTAAAGCTTTCATAGTACTTACTTGGATTATGAGGCCACCGTACATGACAAATAGAGGGCGGAGAGAGATTATAAGCCTTTTCACAACAAAAATCTATCATCTTTTTCTTTTCATTGGACATGGCTCTCATGAGTACTCGTATGTATTTTTGAAATATATTTAGAGATAACACATGCATCGCATCATATACCAATTCTATTGACAAGTTAAAACCATACAAATCATACAATTTCCATAGAATAGACTCTCTAGCTAATCCTGCAAACTTTAGTTTTCCATCCTTTTCAGCTTGTGTGGATGCCCTCTTTGAACTTGATAATGCATCAATCATTTCACCCATGGACCATTGGGTTGGAGGATATCTTGCTTGATATCGACTACCATCGTAAAGGTAACGTCCTTAGAATGAGGGATTACTAGTATCAAGAGTAGCTTGGGCATTGTCTCTACGACAAAAGAATTGCCCACCATCTTTGAAGGATCCTTTTTAGCATTGTGCAGGATGATCCCCTGTAACCATCATTAGCATTGATCTAACAACACAAAAGTTTGATTGTCCCATTGGATTTTCAAAAATCTTTTCTACAGGGTAGTTGTATGACACTTGCATACCATTTATGTGAAGGTCTTGTAGCTCACTAAGAAGTGGTCTTAAAAAAGTTTGAAATACATCAGAAGTATTAGGAATAAATTTAGAGCAACTAAAAGGTATGAATAAAATAGGAATAATGCCTAATATGGAACCCTTCCCACCATTAAGGACCTTAATTTCAACCACACCATAGTCCTTTTGAGTGGTACCAGAGGCTGGAAGCCATCCCAATGTAAAAGAAGTGCCAAGTTTCGAGGATCACCTCTACACTTTTTCTTTTTACATTTGTTGAGATGTTGACATTTTTTACAAACAAAATTATACTTTTGCATCTCTTGGTCAAAAGCTTATTCTAGAACTATTGAAAAACAAGACCTTGGAAAAGTTGTATATACTTTCCCACATGTAGGGTTGTTGCATGCGACAACCATCTCATACTCAGCATCAGGATTCCAAAAATCTTGATACTCATGACACTTTGTTCCATCCCAAAACTTTATGAATTCTGGTTGCATATGGATATCTTTCCCTAACCATCTTGTTTTATGATGCCACATGCTTAGGAAATCATGACAAAGTGTCCTGGATCGCACTAAAAGCTCTAATTGTTTCTTTAGAGGTAAATAATCAATAGCTAACATTTCTCTCCTTAGTTTATTGCAATTTTTACACTTTTCACAACATTCAATACAATCACGCTTTAGTATTCTTTTTCGCATATTTTGTTTGCAAGAACACAAGACTACATCTTTGGCATAATAATCTTCTTTACTAGGTGTAAGAAGTTCAATTTCATGATCATTGTTTTTTACTTCCCATGCAAAACCTATAGCGCTCAGGTTGGACCATGCCAAGACCATGATACATAGAGTCAAGTTGCTCCCAAGATGTTGGGACTCTCACTCCATCAAGGTTTCCATCCCATGTATCATGTAGTTGCACTAATACCTTACTTAAACTTGGCTTACACTCTTCAACTCTTTGATCCCTAGCCCTTGGATTGCCCATGTCTCCAAATAATAATTGGAGCATCTTCTCTTGTGGACTAATTGATATTCGGTTCTCATCCCAAAGAGCTTGAAGCTCAATTATTTTTTGTATAGTTTGTTGATATAATGATGGCCCAATAATAGATATGTGATTGTCTATAGAAGGATCTATTTGAGGAGACTCAGCATGGTTAATTAAGTTGTTGTCATGACTGAAGGGGGGACTTATAGAAGTATTGATAGTTTGATCATTGCCTTGTTCATGTTGCCTTTCATTAGAAGGAATTAGAAGGAGTAAGACCAATTTGCATACTTAGTGCATCATATTTGGCCTTCAACTCCTGGCGCCTACAAAAAGTTTGTGGACCAACACTCCTCCCACCATTACAATATGCAAAGCAATCACACCACCTACGTCATCTATTTAAATCATCTATGTTAGTTTCGCCATGCATTGGAGATGATTCTTCGTGCCTTTGGTTCTCAAGATGATCTCCTTGCACATTTGAGTCCCTTGGTTCACTAGGATGTGATCTTTCTAGAGAAGAATGTGTAATCCCAAGCATGTCATTTTTAGCATATCTAAAATAAGTACTACGATTCACTAATTGCCAACCTTCAGTACTATGTGCACACTTATAGTTACATGTACATTTTCTTAATGTGCTTGTAGAAGAAGACATCCCTTACTTGAGTATCTTCAATCTTCAATCCAAGGTTGATGAAATTATGAGCTCCACAATTAAAACTCCAAGACTGCAAAAAAAACTGACCCATAACATAGTTTACGTTAATAACATATTTTAGTTGTGCAGTTAATATCATAGTCTATACTAGTTTAGCAATAGAGCTACATTTAAAACCATACTTTGTAGTTAATATCATAGTCTATACTAGTTTGTTCTTCTCGTCCTAGCCTTGATCTCAAGAGCAAGAAGAAAAGAGGGTTCGTGAGGGACATGAGAGCCTTACTCTATGAGAATGAAGAGCTTTCGGATGGCGAGGATCTATAGCTTGCCCTTGGATCTGTGGAGCGCACATCCTCTTCTTTTTTCATCATGTGATTTATGTAGGTATTTTCTATGCACTATGTTATTATCATCCTTTGTATCTTGCCATGATTGTACCATCACTTTTATTACACGATCTTGTATTTATTCTATGTCTCTCCCAATGTTTTATGGGTTGCTAGATGAGGATCCAATGCTACATTTGAAAGAATATGATCTAACTTGTTCTGCGAGTGGGTTTGATGATATACATTAGATGCTTGTGTTTTCAAGTACCCTGAAGGGAGAGGCTAGGAAATGGTATTAAAGTATTCGAAGAGGGTCAATCAGAACCTTGAGGAAGTATGTGACAAATTCCTAGATGAGTCTTAGGACAGCTTGCACAGGTTCCGCAAGATTCATATATCTCCATTAAAATGTACACAAGAGCCTTTGATGACATTCTAAAGCTTTGGCCAATGAAAGTTAGTCAATTGCCAAAATATGTGCTTTATGAAGTCTCTATTAGTGTCTTGGAAATAAACACACAATTTCACAATTAGGATGAGAAACCCTAAGTTACGAAAGAAAGGTGTTGGGAGAACTCTTAGAGTTTTCCTTGCACCCTTGAATTTCATAAGGATTGGCAGCATTAGTTGAATGTTAACAATGCTAGAGGTGCATATGAGAGGCATACTAGGGAGAATCCCAATATTAACTACGAAGATCCAAAGGTCCAAGGACCCTTGCATCTTAGTGCAACCAATGCTATGTTCCAAACTGTGAGCTAAATGGAAATTGGTTTAGAGTAGATGGGGGAAGTGGAGTGGTTAAGCAACCCTTGATGGTCCAAATTCAAAGAAAGATTATATCAATGAGATGACTCCCTAAAACATAGTTGATGCATGCTATTGTGTGGAGCCTATCTCAATTATTGGAAGCTTAGCTGATAGGAAACCTAGGTTTTATGATGGTAAAGATCCACCTAGGGTTGGGTCTGGTAAAAGAAGCCGACTTAGAGGTACTAATAGGCAACAAAGAAGTGAGCCATCATAGATCAATCATGAAAGAATATAAAAATAGAAGAGTGGTGGCATCCAATCAAGCCATGCAAAGATTAAAAGGCGATGGATTTGGAAGCCCAAACCCTACAATGATGATAATAGTTTAGTAGGTAAAGTGCCAAATTTGCCAAATAATGAGGGCATTAGGTCAAATAAGTCAGATAAAGAGAATGACCTTGGGATATTAGCTCATTGATATTTTCAAGATTCATAGGGATATTAGCCCTATAGATCTTCTCACAAAGACTTTAACTTTTGAGTGCTTTGCACCCCGTAGAACTTCTCACAAAGTCTTTACCTTATGAGTGGTTTGTAGATTGTAGAGTGCTTATGGGAATTGGATAGTATCTTCATTTCTTCTCACACTCCCATAAAGGCACACCAACCTCCAATTGGGAGGTTGTTGGGGTAAAGACAAATTACATATAGCTAGTTGGATACTCATTGTATAAGTACTCACTATAAAGTCATATATAAGCGAACATAAGAAAGGATACAAGTACCATTGATTTTGTGCCCACATAACTCTCTTTTTATTCTTCTCTCTCTCTCAAGCCTCTTGCACTCCATAGCTTCTATCTCACATCCTATCATTGCTTTCCTCATGTAGGAAGACGAAATAAACACACCACCATAATCTTCATGTACCAAAAAAGGAATTCACTTCCTCAATTTTTACTTTTTGTTTTTCCTATTTCTTGTCAATATCCTTGATATCCTTCTTCTTATCCTTTCGTTCTCACTTCCATTTATAAAAGTATTCTTAATATGAGCTCTTGGACCTCAATTCGCTATGTGACTGCCCATAATTGTGTTTCTTCCCTTTATACTATTTTCTACCTCTTTCTTCCTAAGTTTCAAACACCTGACCACTTTTCCTTTGGCCCATAGATTTCTTATGTATCTCTTTAGTCACTAGACTGCCCACAATATCATCACAATACGTTGGCCTTTGAGAATTTTGTAAGTCTTTGACAAATAAGACAATTTAGTAGAATTTGAATATAAGGATAAACATTTGAATTGTTCCATGATTCTCTCCAATTGCTCAACATAGTGGAATGCTTTTTTAAGTGTGTCGCATAGGCTCTTTACTTTGTTGCAACTCGTGTGAAGGTCCTTGACTAAAAGAGTATGTATTGTATTTGGAGATAACCGTATAGAGCTTACACATGCAGTGTAGCATGTTCTTGCAAGATAGGTATGAAGCTCTTTTGCAAAAGAAAAAATGGAATGTTTATTGACACATGTGATGAGGTAGGCCCATGGGTACAATTTTAGTGGAAGGGCACTGAGATCACTACTACATGCAAAGTACTCTACTGCATGCAGTTCTGACAGTATATTCCTCCTCCTCTCTGCGAGACATGCAGCGATCGATCACCATCTACCAGTAGCTTTGACTTGAAAAGTAGTGGAGTTTTGTGATGTGGGCAACCTATTTATCAGTAGGCTCCAACTATACCAGCATGCAGCTGCCTCTTTGTATGGCTTCATTGGCAGCAAAGAAACTGAAGGCAAGGTAAGGGCTACAGTGATAGAGATGCAGGAGTTCTTCCTTTCTTTGCTGCCACGTGACAGGTCTCAGAAGCCCACCACACATCGTGGCTAGACGTGCAGAGAGACCCTTAGCAAAGTAGCATGTGACCCGCTAGATGGCATTGCTTGAATGAGATGTGCACGCAAACAGTTCATCCAGGAGTAAGTTTGCAAGGTGTGTGTCTCTATCTCCAAGCCATTGCTTCTACACATGCCAGGAGTAGGCGTACAAGGTGGAGGCCATGATCTTGATGAGGATGATGCATATCATCATAGTCGTTGTCATTGTCCTTGAGAGAATTCATTGTGTCAGTTTGAATACCCTTGCCTATTGTAATGGATTCTTTTGAGAACTTACATGAGCTTAACCCAGAGACTATGGCAGCTTCTGCATGGGGGCTAAATCTTTTGGTAGGTCTAGAAATCATGCCTGTTTTATCCTGGCTTAGTTCCATACATGACTGTTTACTGCTGCTTGGCAAGAGATCTATACCGTGACTATAGCTCAGCATCCTACTGAAGTATGGCTATTCATATGGGTCTTGAAACAATCTCTAGGATGGTGCAGCATCCGGGCATGCGACAGGAAGTTTGATGTTATGGTGCGATAACAACTGTTCTCTCTGGATGAAAATTGGATGAATGTAGTTGTTTTCATTTACCTGTGCATGAGGACATGATGGATCTGGGTGTGAATTCAATTCCCAACCGTTGGAACCCGGCTCTGTTTGTTGAGCACATATGCACTCTAAGGGTGGAGAAAAATGATGGCCAACATCAAGAACAAATGTAGGCTCTATAGAGTCGTCAGGCAATTGATGAGCAGCAAAAGAAGTGGTTACCACTTACATGCTAACAATCCATCTTAGGATGCTATGCCTAGACAGAACTTGGCCATGGATCAAATGTGCAAGGGTTGGAAACTACAGCAACATTCGATCCTTCAATGGATGAGTTTGTCATACATAGTCCTACTCTAACATCTACCAAAGTAAGATCAAGTTTTTCACTGAGTCAGGCATTTCTGTTTTATTTTATCATCAGGCACTGGCCGTCTACATATGCAACTTAGAATATCATCTTCTTTATTTAATTGTTTTGGGCAGTGATGGCCAGGAGGCTTGAGAAAGGTGTCAACACGTGCAATCGTCTATGCACATTTGCTGACTAATGGCCATGACTATGGCATACACAATGTAGGTAAGGTAATTACTATGCTGTGTCATGCGTGACTTACTCATATCTTGCAGGTTGGCAACAGTAACAAAAGAGGGGAAGTATGTACCATTTGGTGTACCACGGCAACTAGGTTATGGGGCAATGGTATTTGTGAGTTTGTTCATCCTCTTACAGGCATCAGATTATCTTTCAAGGGCTGTCACTATAGCAGTCAGATATAGTGCAATGAGACGGCAATTTGGATCTCAAAAAGGGCAGCTTGAAGTACATGTAATATTAAATGCGGACTCATGGTTTGAGTGGTCCTTTCTTAATCTCCAGGTTATTGAGTCCATGCGAAACACCTGATCCATACAAAATTAATTGGGAGAGATTTTTGTTGCTTTCAATAGGTGATTGACTACATGACACAGTAGAGCAGGCTATTCCCACTTCTTGCAACTACCTATGCATACCACTTTTTGGGGGACTGGTTATCATGGCTCTACTCAGATGTAATGGCTTGACTAGATAGCTATGATTTTTCAACATTATTTGAAGTGCACGCTTGTACAGCTGGACTGAAATCAATTGCCACATCTGCAACTACTGTAAGTTGCCAACTATTTGTATTAAATGGTTTTGTTATGAGAAAGAATTCAAAATAAAAGACAGACTATAGTATTATCCTGGTTAATAAGGACCTAAGGAGGAATGGATTGGGATGAAGGATAAACCAAAATAAAATGCCAATGTTGGGAATTGGTGAATGCTTATATTATGTGGAATTGGTGAATGCTTATATTATGAAGGGAAAAGAGTTTTTTTTCCCATGTTAGGAAATGTCAAAACCTTCTAGTGGCTAAGTTGAATCTAGTATGACAATGAATTGGGATGAAGGATGACAATGAATTGGATATCTAACCAATGAACATGTGATTCTAGCAAGAGAACAGCTCCGGGAGTTGTATTGTCAAGTAAGCAGCATATTGAGCAGTAATCGTGTGTCTCAGTATGATTATGTATCCTGATAAGTCATTGACATGGCATGGCATTTACCTAGTTGGGCAGCACAGAAAATGGATCAAGGGAAGCTGATGGACATCATGGACAAGTGGCTCTACTCCAGTGGCTTTGATGAAGTGCAAGTTCAAACTATCGCAAGTGAAGGAGCAGGTATTGCGCCTATAGTTATAATGATTGTTCTTAACCGTGTCTTAGCCATGGAATGCAGCATATCCACCACATTGAGAGCTAATGCACTATCTAATCTAGATTTGGGTTCATCCAATAAGCAGAAGGAGCTGGATTCAACCATGGGCTGCGGCCGGTTCACCATGATGCTCTTAGGGGGGCTAGTGGGCTTGATCATGCTAGCCAGAAGCTCAAGCAAGCTGGAGTTGGTAGCTCCACTAGGGCCTGCTATGGCAAGCATGTCTCCTACCTTGGCTTTTGGCTTTGCAGGTCACATTTTTGAGAATCAGGGACTTCCACTAGTATGTAATGTTTGTCAAGAATATCAAAGGTACGATTTTCTAGTATGTAATGTTTGTCAATCAATCGCATCTCCAACATTTTCAATGACCCGTGATGAATCACACAACCCTTGGCTAGCAATAGAAATGGACAAACCAGCTCTCATAGTTTTCAGATTATTGCAAGTGGCATTATTCTTCTGTAGAGATACTCACCATCTTCAGATTACTACAGGTGGCATTAGTCTTTTACAGAGATACTCTGTTGAGGCTCTAGTTGCTATGGTGGCAATGTAGCATCCACATCACTGCAATGGATGTGTTGATCAGAGTCTGCAGCATCAGAATGCTCATGTCAGGATCTGCTCCCCTTGGCAAAGATCTTGAAGATGCATTCAAGGCCAGAGTCCCCCATGCAATCATTGGGCAGGTCTGTACTTAACATTAACAATTTTGATCTCTTTCCCTGCTATCTGTGAAGAAACATATTCTTCATACATGCCTTGCCCAGCTTATAGGGTTTGAATGGGGCTGAGGTAATCATAATGATGTGCAAAAGAGGGGTCTACCAGCTACCTTGCTTGTCAGTGCTGATCTTTCTCTTGAATGTTCAAGAGCCTAGATTCATGTGAAAATTCATGTGAAGATATTGTTGGTAGACATAGTTGGAGCTTGCCTTGCACAACTTATCTATATATATCATTCATACATTGATAAGCTGTTCCGAGCAAGTCTGCTCAGAGTTTACAACCCTCAAGTCAGCTTATCTATATATATCATTCATACATTGATAAGCTTATCTATATATATCATTCATACATTAATAAGCTATTCCAAGCAAGTCTGCTTAGAGATACAACTTGAGATAGCAAGTTTGCTCAGAGTTTACAACCCTCAAGTTAGAGGGGTGATGACACAACAATAGAGGGGTGATTACATTGTGCAGGGCTATGGGATGACTGAGGCAAGGCCTGTGCTAGCCATTTTGCACCTGCATTTGCAAAGCATCCATTTCCTGTTAAAGCAAGGTATTGGAACAGTTGTGCGGAATGCAGTTGTGAAAATAGTCAATCCCAAGACTAGTATCTCACTCCCTCAGAACAAACCTGGAGAAATCTACATCAAATGTTGTAGTGCAAATGCTGGACTCAGGTACATTGTCCAGGTAACTTGCTCTAAATCCTAGATGACTATGGCCAAGTTCAGACTCATGATTAGATGCTTGCGCTGTGAAGGATAACAACAGATACTTCTTTTGATACATTTTCTATAATGTACATTAATTATGTGTTAGTAGATGCACCATTATTTTGTTATAGCCTTCAATTTCTGAGACTGTAAGTTTCTCAATGCCCAGCTATGCTTATGAGGACATGACATTCTTACAACCATACTATATTTTAAAAACAGTTAAAGAGGAATCTTGAAGTTTCTTGTAAAATAGTACCTGAGCTATTAAGGAGTGGCCGTACTAATGGTGACGGATTGAATTTATAATGTCTTGACTCCCGTGCCTAATCACACTGTGCAAAATTACAGCTACACCAATGAGATTACAACACAATAGAAACATTAGTATAACCTCTTAGGATCAACTAGTTATTATGACTATCATGATAGAGAAGTTTATCATGAGCTGTACCGTTATTATAGTGAGAGATATACGTCTTTCATACCTTGGATCAGACTTAAGCTTGGAGACTGCAGATTACCAAGTGATGATCGATAATGGAGATTGGAGATAATGGACATTACAAAACTAGAGTATTGCTTCTTTTGCTTGTCCTGCACCTTGTGCTAGCTCAAAGCGCAAAGTACAAACTCATCTTGTGAAAAGAACAAAAAGAAAAAGAAGCGGTATGTTGGAGAAACAGGCGGGAACCCCAAAATGTAAAGGAGAAAAGCTAATTTGTTTTTTGGCTAACGATAGGATGAGAAATTTCTTATTTCTTTTTCTAAATCTTCATTTTATGGTAGGATTAGATTTCTCTTTTTTTCACAAAATCTTCATTCTATGATTTTATAAAATTTTATTGTTATGACACACTATATTTTAAATATAGTTAAAGAAGAATCTTGAAATTTATTGCAAAATAGTACCCGAGCTATCAAGGAGTGGTGATGGTGACCGATTAAGTTTTTAATGTCGACTCCCGTGCCTAATCACACCGTGCCTAATCACGTGACCGATTAAAAGTAAGGAGGGAGACTATAATTTTTTTTGCATAGGCTCGCAAGTGGTTGGCATCTTGGAGCATAAGCTCGCAAGTGGCTCTTATGCTTCAGGCTTCACAGTTAACACAAATTTATAAGCTCCATCATGTAAACGAAGCTTGGAATGTTTAAAATATGAGAAACATTGATTGATTTAGCAAAGTTTTCTATTATATTCAAAGGGAGTTTTTGTAATTTAGATTTATGGTAGGATTAGATTTTTATCTTCATTTTATGGTAGGATTAGATTTTTCTTTTTTTCACAAAGTCTTCATTCTATGATTTTATAATTGCTTATTGTTGAGAGCTATCCACATGTGTATGTGTATTTAAAGGCACATGCTTTTACTCAAAGTGTACACGAGAGAGAGAGAGAGAGAGAGAGAGAGAGAGAGAGAGAGAGAGAGAGAGAGAGAGAGAGAGAGAGAGAGAGAGAGAGAGAGAGAGAGAGAGAGAGAGAGAGAGAGAGAGAGAGAGAGAGAGAGAGAGAGAGAGAGAGAGAGAGAGAGAGAGAGAGAGAGAGAGATGCATGATTGCCTTTTACAAGCAATCATGTATCTCTCTTTACAAATATTTTTTTTGAGTTGTGTAGGTAAACTCCTTAGTAGACACACATAGTGTGTTTGGGGTTCAACTCCCTTTGAGTTTATCCTCCTAATCACCTTTTGTAGGTTTGATATGTGTAACCACAAAGATATGGTTACAAAGATATGTGCAGCCACAAAGGTATGACTTTTGTAGACAATGAGGTCACTACATCTGAGAAGAGGTTTTCTCTAAAATTTTCCAAAGTATTTCAAAGCTTCATCATGATTTCTATCTATCAACCTGAACAGTAGCAAATCAAGCCAGTCCAAGAGACTATGTTCAATACTAGAAGAAACTTCTTATAATTTCAGACTTTTTGTCTTTCATCCAAATGCAAGGATTATCTTGAATCATAGCAATGGTGTGCATGTGTAAAGGAGCCTTGTGATAGGAATTGTATGACTTTATGAGATAGGACCCAACAATTGTTGCAGCTAGCTTATATCAGGCCATGGAGAGAATCACCAACAACTATTGCAACTATCTTATTTCAAGCCACGGAGATACTGTAAGAGCCACTTGAGCTTGATGACTAGGAAATGGGAGTAGAACTATCTTATTCAATGGCGTATTTCTCATATGACATGTACATTAACAATGTCTCAATAGCAATCATTGATATTGGTCCTTAGTTGGATCTCTTTCTCATCTCTTTGCACCATGAAAATATAGAAAATGTATTGAACCATAGTGCAAGGCAACAACTTCATCGAGCATGCTTTCTCCCTTTGTATGCCTCTCTTCAAGCTTCTCCTTTCTCACAGAAAGCTTGGTACCGAGGTACTTGATGAGCTCATCCTGGACGACCTTTTGCATAATGTACACTGAGAGTGTGCTCTTTTCTTTGATTTCTCTTTTAATCAACATTCTTTATTTTTCACATCTTTTTTCTTCTTCCTTATATGCTCATCTTGCCCTCCTTTCTTGTGCTAAGACTATGTTTATTGTTATACCTTTACTTTGACATGCTTGCACTTTGTATCTTCAATGATCATTAGAAGTGTAGGTCCAAAGTCCAAGGTAAGGAGTTTGGGTCTCATCTTATAATATTACCTTGTTGCTAACTCACTTGATTGTTGCCAATTTAGTTTGGAAGGTTGTAGTGAGTAGGTGTTCCTTCATGTGAATTAGCATATAGGTTAGTGAACTGCTGATGACTGGAGGGGGACCAGATGTAATTGATAAGCACCTACTCTTGGTTAAAGTGGAAGAGTGCAATTACCTCCTATAATTTTGAGGGGAGTGATATTCATATGGGTTCTTGATGGTATGGCCAATTGCATAGTGATTTTGATTATCATGCGACCCCTTGGTGCAAGTGGAAGGGCAATTAGGTTTCAGATAGCCTAGGTGTCATCTTGGAGCATAGGCTCACAAGTGATTGGCATGCTAGCACACTGGCTCTTATGTTTTAGGCTTCACAATCAACAAATATTTATAAGCTCCATGCAAACGGAGCTTGGAATGTCTAAAATATGACAAACATTTATTGATTCAACAAAGATTTCTCTTATATCCAAAGGGAATTTCTATAATGTTTTTGAGTAATGTAGCTTTTTAGTTATATCTAAAAGTCATTGTAGTGATAGCAATGTAATCAAGTTAATCTTTTTAATAATCAAGTCACATCTTCAATTATTAACAAAAAAGAACCATTTCGTATTAGGATAGAATAGAGATAAGTGCATGAGGATTATCTAGGTTTAAGTACCAACACAAAATCAATAAAGCAACTAAAAGTGCCGACTCAACATTTATGGAAGAACATTAGATGAATTGATGGGATTCTATGGCAAGTATATTTCCATGTATGTATGGGTAGTGAAAACAATACGGATGATTTGATTGGCCAACTTATAATGAGGTGTTGTCTCATCTTATGATAGTTTCCTAAAAGAGAAGGTTCATCTATGTTGCTAGAATAGTGAGTAATCCAAAATGTTTTCAACCTCTTGTGATAGATCTTGCAAGGATGTAATCCAAACCTCCTATCTTGTAAAGCTAATATTATTGGTCAATCTAAGTGCCATTGTGATAGTTTTGGGCCACTTCTCTAAATGATATAGTAGTTGAAGAAATATGCAAGACATGAACCTTTTCTAAATACCCGAAACAAACAAAAAAAGGGGCAATGCTCTAGCACATGCACATGCATACTCGTCACTTTAGAAGTTTTTAGTTAACACAACACAACACCACACACACACACACAAACATTTTTAAAGGATATACCATTACATAAATTAGTAAGTTTTCCTTTTTTGTTTGCCTTCACACTACCACACACAAACACAAATCTTATGTAATGGTATATCCTTAAAAATTCTCTATGTGTGTGTGACAAAGTGAGTTAATTTAGTAAATATATTACATTTGATTGCATTGAATAGGCTCATTGATGAGGTTATCTTAAGTTTTGCACAAGTATGAAAATGTTCAAGTGTCATTAAAGAAGGATAGCATACATGCACATGCATATTTAATCATCCACATGCAAAGAAATGAAGGATTGAAATCATGTTCATATGTGCGTCTTGCAATATTTAAAAGTTTTATGCCTTGCAAAGATCAAGCTTCTCACTGAAGTTATACATTTGTCAATTCGTATAAAATATCTCTCTCTTGCAATACATACCATGTGCATGCACAATTTTGATAAATGAAAGTGCATGCAATTAATGTATGATTATTGAGATATCAAACATAGACCATACATGAGAATATGAATAGATAGATATGCAGGAATTGAATTGACAAGTTTGTGTCCCAATAGTTTTGCATATTTCTAATGTTTCCATAATAAAATCTCCATATTACCTACTACATCACACTATGTTCTATAGACCCCATCTTTGAACTGCAAAAGTATGTTTGGTGCAAACAATGGCTACAATGAAAGCTTATTCCATCATTACCTATACATGAATTAGTGTGTTCTGGATGAAAAACATGCAAGAGGAGATTGAGACATAAGCTACACTAATAACTCTCCTATACTTGGCAACATAGGTTGAGGCACAACACACTAGCATAACATGCTTGCAACAAGTGTTAACTTCTTAGCTTGGTTATATAAACATTATTGTTTTCTATGACTAAAAAAGTATTTGTTTGCTTTGCTATAGAGACACTTATTTTGTTTTTTTGACTTTGTATATATTTATCTAGTAAAATTAAAATACTAGTTTATATCCAAAACTTCCTACATGGTAACTAGAAAAAATTCATACATTTACTAAGTAAGAGTCATTTTAGTACTAGTTATAGCTTCATTTCTATGTAGTAAAATTAAAAACCTAGTTTGAATATAAAAATTACTACTTGCTAACTATAAAAATTTATTCATTTACTATATGCAGGTCCTTTTACTATCTAGTCTTGAGTCTAAAGTTCCTTTGCAAGCACCAACTTCACTGTGAAACCACTCCTCTACATCTTGATGAGAAGTCATTGTTGTTGCCCCAGGGATAGTAAGGGCTTCACATGATGTTATCCTTTGACTCTCCTATTGAGTTCACAGTCTGAAATCCATATTGCACGATGCAGCACCCATGGAGCTAACAGACCACCATCTGTTGACGATTCATGAGAATTATGGCATGGCATGTCAGGTCTGTCCAAGGCTCTCATGCCATCAACAAAACCAACTTTCCACACTACTGCCATCTTAGCTTACGACATTGTGTCAGTCGGCCTCCTCCATAATTGTTGCTCGCATGGCTATTCACTATGAATTACAGTTGTTGCCTGCTCATGAGTAGCTCTCTATCACTCGGTGCCCGCCATAGACGATCACTCCTCCATGCAGGTGCCATTCCACCCCCCCTTCCCTTCCTTTCAAACCACTTCAGGTATCTGAAATAATATGTGCATCTAGCAACCATTCTTCATTAGTTGGTGTTCAAACATTGGTGCAGATTACAGGATCATCCAATTCTTGAAACATAGTTTGACAAATGACATCCTTTGGCATATGAACTCCACCACTTTTCTTTGGAGCATAGATTTAAGCACTTCCATCAAAGTTTGTACACTGCTTAGGCATTTCTTTATTCGAGTTAAAAGAAAGTCCGTCTTCCGATTTAAGACTCGAATACTCATTCAAGTGAGTTTCTAGCTGCTCTGCAATTATTAGTCATCTTCCAGTATCTACCATCCTAATAGTTGGACAACCTTCAAAGCCTAAGAGAGACTTGACCAAGGCTTCAAAACATCTCAACAAGAGCTCTGAAAGAATATATCTTTGAGCAACTTCAAAAGCAGAAATTGTTTTACTTTTTGAACTACCAACAAACTCATGGCAAACAATCCACCACATTGGTGTACACACCCTTTGAGCCTTCGAAAACTAGTTTTTGTTTCAAATGTACTTGCCTTTGCTCATGTATTATGTCCTAGACTTATAAATATGCTTTTGAAAATAAACTCCATGCTCAGCCATACATACAAATTGAAGAAGTGAAAGACCAAGAATCCATGCCATGCAGTCACACAATCCATGCAATACACCAAAAAATATGGATGCATTGGAAATATAGTGCCTAACCTATCCACATGTGCCCATGCGTCATGCAAGATGCAAACACAATTCCTTAATTACTTTAGATCCTTGACCTCACATCTCATCACTTAGTAGGGACAAAAAATATTATACTCCGCTCCACCCCCCAAACTCTCATAGTCTCTCAAGAAAATAATGGTCCTCACGATGTTGACTAAGAAAAACAACCCATCTCACAACTAAGGGCATCCTTTACGACCCTCAAACTCACCCAACCACCTTTCCCACTCAATCAAAGATTCCTAGTTTAGTGATGAACATCCCAACTCTCATGCGTATAAAGAACTGTGCGTGCACAGTTGAAAGGTGCTCTCTCAAGTGCATGTGCATCTAAAATTTACTACATATAGCTACAATGGGCATCATGCCATGCTAGTGCTCAATGATGGTGCAAAATGTGCATTAACCCAATCCAAAGCATGGAAATAATTGATAAAAATCAAGAGACAACCCTCGAGTGCAATGTATTAAACAAGTACAACCGCACGTAGTATAAGAGTATCGACAAGGAAATATACGTCTTTAAAGATGACTTGCAAACACTTTCAAAGTCTTGCTCAAATTTGTCCAATCCACGACATGGAAATAATTGATAAAAATCAAGAGACAACCCTCGAGTGCAGTGCATTAAACAAGTACAACCTCGTGTAATATAAGAGTATCGACAAGGAAATATACATATTTCAAAATGATTTGCAAACACTTTCAAAATCTTGCTCAAATCTGTCCTAATCTTAGCCAATGCTATCAAGTTTCACACTCAAAAAATCCAAACAAAATGATAAAAACAATTTCTGATGTAGACAAACACAAAAAAACCAACTACACAATAATAAACAAACAAGCACACAAATAACTAAGCTAACAAAAATCCTACCTATCTAATGTCTTTCTAGGGGTTTTTAGTTTACGGAAAAATGCTTAACAATGCTCCATTGAGAGACTTTTAGTGAGTTGATCTGTAAGATTTTGGTTGGTTGAGATCTTGACTGTGAGATCTTGACAAACTTAATAGACTTGTCCTCAATGACATCTCAAATAAAGTGGTAACACACGTCAATGTGCTTTGTCTTTACATGGAAGACCAAATTCTTGGCCAACTGAATAACACTCATAGAATCTGAATGCAGTGCAAGAACCACATTAGTAATACCAAGGTCTGCCCAATCAGAGAGCCTCCTTGCAAGCCTCAATGGCTAAAACATACTTTGCCTTTGTACTAGATAGTGCATGCATTTTTACACCCTAAACATCGACGAAATAGCACCTCCAGCAAACATGAAGACATAGCCAGAGGTGGACTTTCTACTATTTGCATGTCTCCTACATTGTCAGAGTAAGTGTATCCTATAACTCTTGCATCCTGGCTACCATAACATATGCACATAGCTACCATGCCCTTTAGGTACCTCATGATACCTTTGATGGCATCCTAATGATGTCTTCCAATTGTAGCCATACAACGTGCCACAACTCCCACTATAAATGCTATGGCACGATGAGTGGCTATCATGGTATACATCAAACTCTCCACTATGGATGCATAAGGAATCTTGTCCATCTTGACCTTCAGCTCATCAAACTATGGACAATTAGCTTGACTTACCTTCACATCCTTTGTAGATGAAACTGCTCAAGGACCTTCTGGATGTACTTCTTCTGTGACAAGTAAAGGAGCCCCTTAGAGTGATCATGTGTAATGTGCATCCGAAGAATATGTGAGGCCTATCCCATATCCTTCATCTCAAAGCTCTTCTCGAGTTGACCTTTTAAGTTATCCAGCTCATCATGAGCGCTCCTAACAATCAGCATACCATTCACATAAAGTATCAAAATGTTTACCTCGTCACAAGAAGAAAGAGGAAAAAGTGGAAAAGCGTAAGTTAGGACCTAAAAGAGATGGCCCAAGAAGAAATCAGACACAACGAAAAAGACAGGAAGGAGAATGACTAAAAGCGCAAGGGCGGCCTCAAAAATCAAGTCAGAGGCAAAAGCACATTTTTAAATACAAGACGCCCCTAAAATTGTTATAAAAGAGTGCCAGCTTCCCTTTTGTGAAAATTATAAAGGTAGATGGGTGGTAGGAAGGAAGCTAGGAAAATAGGAGGACAATGGACAAAAGGGCCTAGACCAGCCATGTAAAAAGGGGATGACTGCCTAGGGCAAGAAAGAGGAGGGTACTCAATCGAGCATCAAGGTAAGCTCACTACACCCCATAGGTAAGGAAAACGTGTCGGCTATATGAGAGGTAGCCATGGCTGCTCGGCTTGAAACACATGACCAATAAGTGGTCCATAGGTCTCGGGGGTTGAGTGAGAGAGCTCCCTTCATTTTGGTTCCATTATCGGGACCAATGGATTCGAGCCTTGGAGTGCCGCATGCTTCGAATCGAGCATGGAAGTAGGGTTTCATTCCTGAATCAGTGCTTGAGGTAGATAGGAGATTTAGGATTGTTAATCTTCGAAACAAGTAAGTATTTTGGGTTTCTGATGTGTAGATGAGTAGGTTGATTCAGCCCAAGCATTGTCTTGTGATTTTTGCTTGCATTAAGGTAGGATAGGACCAAAAGATTGTGAGAAAACAATAGGGTTTTGCTATTGTAAACAGGGCACAACCAGGAGAAAGAGCTGGAAAAAGATGGGCTTCCAGGCCTAATAACTAAGGAGGGTGAGTTGGGAGGTAAGGACTGAGTAAGGCAAGTCCCTAAAACTCTAAGGATAGGGGGAAAGAGCTCATTTCTGCACACTAAGAGTGAAAGAGAGAGCTTGAGAGAGAGAGAGAGAGAGAGAGAGAGAGAGAGAGAGAGAGAGAGAGAGAGAGAGAGAGAGAGAGAGAGAGAGAGAGAGAGAGAGAGAGAGAGAGAGAGAGAGAGAGAGAGAGAGAGAGAGAGAGAGAGAGAGAGAGAGAGAGAGTTGCAGGTCAAAGAAGAGATCACACCCATTGATTTGGAGTTTTTCGGCCACCCCAAGTAGACAAGAACTTTCCTTGATGTGTATTTGCTCGATTTGGAAAGTCTTGTAGGCAACCGCAACCATCGTGTGGAGAAATTGGCCAAAACGCATCACGATGCGCCGTCAGTAGTAGTTGACCACTGTGTCCTAGTTTGACTCCTAGAATCGAAGAGTCGGACCATCCGATTGGTCTAGTCAGACCACCTATCAGTTAGATTACATGGTCTGATCGGACCCACACCTCCTGTCCAATCGGACACCCAATTCCCAATCGATGACTAGCCCAATCGATCAGACCATATGAAAAATCAGACCAAACTTTGAGTCCGACCAGCTTGGTCCGATCGAACACACCAGTCGGATTGTCCGATTCCTAGAGTCGTCGGACCACCCAAAATTGGACAGGTCTGATACTGGGAATGGAACCAATTGGGTAGAAGACAAAAAAAAAAACTAGGAATAGGATCACCTCCTTAGGGTATGATCGATTGGGACACATTCCCAAACACCCCTAGAAACCTGACCCGACTCGTTGAAGCCAAAAACCAGAGGAAATTGCAAATGTATAGTCTAGAAGCAGCCTTAGCAGCCTGCTGGCAAAGGCCAAGGGACCGACTTGACTTAGAGCTAAAAATCGACCTTTACATGGTAACCTAGCCTTGATAGGGCATAGAGGGAGCAGCATAGACCCTAGACAATCCTTAGGAGTGACAAGAGACCATGCTTAGAGCCATATTAGGTCATAGACAAGAAAGGGGGATAGCTAGAATTGCATAATCATTTTGCATGCACACCCCACAGTGATTTCTTTCACACGAGTGCACCAAAAGAACAGAAAGCTTGATTTTGCACTGTGCACAATAGAGCACCCAACACTGAGTGTACATAAGTTGAGGACTGTTTTCAATAACAAGGAGTACAATTAGACTTAATAACTTGAAGGAACCCACCAATAGGAGGAGATCCCAAAACATAGTCTGGTGCTTAAGAGCCCCATTGATAGGACCTTTTGAGATGGTGGCATGATAGAAAGAACAATAAGATTGAGGGCAAAGCACTACCAGAGCTGCTCAGACTGATCGACAAGCTCATGGAGCGGGAAGCAAGAACAATGCCAGGAGCAAAGGTAGCCCAAGGAGACAATCAACTGGACTTGGGTAAATTCATAGTCGCAGTCCAAGACATGGTCAGTGAATACGACATGGTGATCGGAACAATAACCCATAGTAGGCCAATAGAGGAGGTAGTGGCAAGCCTAGAGAAAGAGAGGAAAGCAGTTAGGAAAGCACTGCATAGCATAGTGGCCTACAACAACGAGTAGAGAGCTAGGAAGCTGCAGTAGGACATAGACATGCACGAAGCTCGACGCATGCTAGCCTTAGCTGGCAAAAGCAAGGTGGGACCAATCGTGGAGAGAGAGAGAGAGAGAGAGAGAGAGAGAGAGAGAGAGAGAGAGAGAGAGAGAGAGAGAGAGAGAGAGAGAGAGAGAGAGAGAGAGAGAGAGAGATATACCAATTTTGATGCATGGACGGCCTTTTGCAGCATGCTACTGGAGGAATGGAATGATCCTATCTACATGCCCTACCCTCGCAGACATGGAGTGGATTACGATAGGGGGTGCATGTCATGTATGAATTTTTGAAGATCTACAACGTCAACGCAGAAACTCCCGAGGAATGCATGGCCTTTAAAGTAGGGGACTTGCATCCATCCATCAACCGCTTCCTCAAGGATTTCTCTTCGTGCCCGGAGCCAACCTTCATAACTACTTATATTTACCTTAGGAACATTAGGTTTTTTCTTAAACAAAAGCCAGGAGCTGAGAAAGCCCACCTTCCCCCACTCTTTTTTGACATTAACCTAGGAATTGATAGCTGCGCTATGGCTAGATCATGATGAGGGCAACCCTGCTTTCCTCTTTTTGTATGAGGATCCTTGATGACATGAGCGATAGCCACTTTAAGAGGTGCAATCATCCTTTCTTGTCAACCACACCTCTCAATGCAAAGGCTAGTATCAAGGAATACCTGCAGACCCGTGTCTTTTTTACTAAGTCCCTAAGACCACCTCGTGAATCGTCCGAGGAAGATTAGGGTAGAGCCTAAGAGCACAACTTGCATCAAAATGATGGTTATAATTATCTACTAAAAAAAAGGGGAGAAAAAGAAAAAGAGAAAGGGTGAAAAAAAAACAATGAAAGAAAAGTGGAAACACTGAACCCCCTAAAAGCACCTTGAGCGCCACAATCACTGCACCTAGGGTTTCCATACCTAGCCCCATCCCCCATGCTTAGGGCACATCAAGGGCAGGACATTCTCCTAGACTTGTCTCCCTAAGTGACGCACCGCACATACAATGACACACGAATTGGGTCCTTAAGTGTGGGACACCACTGAGGGGTTACCCAAGGTTTGGTTAGACCTGTCTCCCATTTCCACAAGCACGCGCACCACAGACCACATGGTAGAGTAGACACCCCCAGGTAGTGCACCTTCTTTTCTTTCCAAGTACAAACAAAGGCCCCGACCACCAGCTTCAGCGGCCCCATCATCCATGCAATACGCCCCCGTCCCCCACCACCTTAACTAGTGATCCGTTCACCCCAAGCCTAATTCCCCTAAGACCCCATCAACATCGACTCACACGTCCACATTTCCTCATCAAACCCTCACCAGCTCAAAAGGCCAACGTCTTGGAACTAGCACCCGCCTAAGAAAGGGGCCATCTTATACGATAATGTTACCATGCAGGCACAATAAAGTAGGGGCAGACCGCAACAGCCCTAGTCAAAAAGTGAATGAAGAAGCTCATTTGGAATAGCACAAGAGAAGGCAACCAGAGAGAGCTAGGGAAGGAATTCATCCAACACCATATTCAATTCTAAAGATGGATCCACCCATCCGCCTCTCTCCATGCAGGGATCCGTCCAACTTTATCTTCAATTTCAAAGGACGAATCCTCTCAACACCATCAACAAAAAAGGAGCCTCCCCAATTTTATCTTCAATTTTAAGGGCCAGTCCCATCCAACACCATCCATGCAAGGGCTTGTATACAAACTTAAAAAAAACCATTTAGCTACACCAATCCCACCTTTCAACTACTACACATCAATGCCATGGGATTGGCAGTAAGCTAGGAGGGGGGTAATGTTAATCTCAGCATAATAAGAAAGAGGAAAAAGTGGAAAAGCGCAAGTTGGGACCTAAAAGAGGTGGCCCAGGAGGAAATCAGAGGCAACAAAAAAGATAGGAAGGAAAATGACTAAGAGTGTAAGGGCGCCCTAAAAAATCAAGTCAAAGGCAAAAGCACATTTTAAAATACAAGACGCCCCTGAAATTGTTGTAAAAGAGCGCCAGGCTCCCACCTATGCAAATTGTAAAGGTAGATGGGCAGTAGGGAGGAAGCTAGGAAGATAGGAGGACAATGGAGAAAAGGGCCTAGCCGGCCATGTAAAAAGGGGATGACCGCCCAAGGGAAAGAGGGTTTTGTATATAAAGTTCAAAAAGTGAATGAGAGCTCATTCTTGGTTGGCAAAAAGCTTCTTCTTCTTCGCTTCTTCTTACCTTCTTGTGTGCGCTTGAGTGAGGGAGTGAGTTTGTGAGAGTGCGGGATCGAGGAGAAGAAGCTCCCCATCTCCTCTCTTCATCTTCTTCTCTTCTCTTCTCTTCTCTTCTCTTCTCTTGTGCGGTTATGAAGGATGGAGCTTAACGGAGAGGGATTGAGGTTGGTCGAGCTTGTATCGAGGATCATGGAGCTACCAGTGTGCAAGAAAGAGGAGAGTTCTCAATCGAGCATCAAGGTAAGTTCACATCACCCCATAGGTAAGGAGAGCGTGTCGGCTATGTGAGAGATAGCCATGGCTGCTTGACTTGAAACGCTTAACCAATAAGTGGTTTGTAGGTCTCGAGGGTTGAGTGAGAGAGCTCCCTTCACAAAATCATAAGGCTACCATCATGAGCCTTCTTCATGTATAAACACAAATTCATATCACTACAGGAATATTCTTGTGAATGCATAAAAGCATCAAACTTGCGGTACCATTCCCTAGGTGCCTACTAAAGACCATAAAGGCTCTTTCTCAATTTGCATAATAGGTGGTCCTTGTCTAGTTCTGCAAAGCCTTTAGGCTACTCATGTAAATCTCATCAAGGAAGTCCCCATGAAGAAAAGTTGACTTGACATCTATTTGAAAAAGATCCAAGTCAAGCTGAGAAACCAAAGCCAGTACCAAGTGTAGGGTAGTTATATTCACAACAAGAGAAAAAACTTCATCAAAGTTCACACCATGCTCCTGTTTGAAACCCTTAGCAACCATATATGTCAGCTTGGGGTGTCTAGGGATACTTTTCAACTTGTACATCCACTTGCATGGCAAATCAGGTTTTCCACTAGACAAAGGAGCCAAATCCTGCATATTATTGCTCTCTCCCAAGAGTGACTATCACCTTTGCATATGGCCTCATCATAAGTAAGAGGCTCACCAACATCTATCATCATAACATAATCCATAGATGATGCAAAATGTCAGGCTATCATCTATCTCTAGTAGACAGCCTCAAAATAGGCTTGGGGCTTGTACATCCTGTGGAGCATTAGGGACCTTCAAAAATATCATCGTGTGTACGCTCCTAATGCTTATGCATCACCCTTGTATACCTCAATGACATGCTCAAGCTGCTTATGCATTTTCTCCTTGTGGAAAATAACATCATAGCTATAGATTACCTTCAAGCATGTGGATCTCATAGGTGATAGCCCATCTCACCTATGTCTCCATAATCAAGAAAGATACATTTCTTAGACTCAGGATCCAACTTAGTGCGCTTGTCCTTCGGAACATGGCAAAAAGTCTGATAACCAAAGACATGCAAATGAACATATAAGGGAGGTTTTCCAGACCATACCTCCTCTGTAACTCAATAGTCAAGACCAATACATAAGGACCGATTGATCAAGTGTACAATAGTAGTAATTGCCTCAGTCCAAAAATGCTCTGATAAGCTTGATTGGCTAAGCATACTATGAACTCGCTCCTAAATTGTCATATTCATGCGCTAGCCATACCATTCTAGGGTAGGATGTGCGGGGTGGTCCCCTATTGTCACAAAATTGCTTAAAGACTTTAGAGACATACTCACCCCCATTAGCTAGCCTTAGGCATTTCAGCCTATACCTAGATTGATTCTCAACCAAAGAAAGCCAATGCTAAAATGTAACCAAGGCTTCTAATTTTTGCTTAATGGAGTATGCCCAAACCTTATGTGTATAGTTATTAATGAAGGTAACAAAATACTTCGCACCACCCAATAACTTGCAAGACATGAAACCACATACATCTAAATGAATAAGAGCCAAAGGCTCACCCATGTGTATCATACCAGACTTTTTATGCATATTATGTGTTTGCCTGCCATATAAACAATGATTACAAGACTCAAAACACTTATAGTCAAAGGGCAAAAGATACTACAAATGGATAAGCATTCATTCCTTTCAAGGACATGTGTCCAATGTGACAATACCAAAGAGATACATGTGAAACTACATACACTATCAAAACATAGTCAACTGACCTATATATAAACAAGGTATAGAGAGTATTGAACTTAGCACTACATGCAATGATAAGATTCCCACAAATAATCTTCCATGAGGAATCATCAAAGGGGACAACATAGCCTGCATCATCGAAAGTGCTAGTAGAGATAAGGCTTTTCATGAGAACTGGTACATGACATACATCATGAAGAGTGAATGTGTAACTTGAACCAAACTGCAGTTAGACATTACTAATACCAACTATCTCTAATGTTATGTCATTATCCAAATGGATAGATCCAGTCAAACTATGATAGGAGTAGAACCACTCTCTATGAGGGGTCACATGAAAGGAAGCCCCTGAATTGATCAGCCAACACTGAGTATGTCCTGACAAAGCATTAGTCAACTATGAAGTATCAAGAGAAGAAGTTGCAAGTATAAAATCATCATCAAAATCGGTTTGCACGACATTAGTCTCTTTAATATTAAGACTAGACTTGCTAGGGACAATGTTACCATCATCATTTTTGTCTTGTGTTTTACCATTTCCCTTTTCCTTGTGCTTGTCCTTATACATTTTATAGCACTGTGGTAGAATATGTCCTGCTTTCCCATAGTAATGACAAGTCAATGAGGACTTCCAACCATGTGATTTACAATGAAACTATCCATGTGACTAAGAATGAGATAACTGAGAGTCTCTCCCATGGTGGTCATTACTGCTCCTACCATTATTACCTCTAACTATCAAAGCATGAGAGGTGTGGGAAGCACGTGACTGAGAATGAGACTATTGAGAGTCTCTCCCATGGCAGTCAGTACTACTCCTACCATTATTGCCTCTAACTATCAAAGCATGAGAGGTGCAAGAAGCTCTGACATTCTTTCTGTTAACCTCTTCATTAAAGAGTGCACCCTCTACATCCTGTAACTTTAGCCCTTTAGTAGGCATATTTACACACATAGCAATACGAAATGTATCCCATGATTTAGATAGTATAACCAAGAGGAAGAAGGGAGGGAGACTACCCTTAATTCAATCCCTTGCAAAGACAAATGGCTGAGAATAGAACAATGAAACTCATTTAAGATCCACGAGTTGCTTTAGTCAATACATTTGAGAAGCAGGGGCTCTGCTTGTCATAAACATTACAAATCTTATCCCATAAGTCCCATGCGAACTGCCCATCATCAGAGACAACATTATAGAAAACATGCTTAGAGAGTGATAAAATGACGGTAGAGTTACATGGTTCATCCACTTCAACCCAATTGTATGCATCAATATGTTTGGGCTTAATATCCTCATGTTTCAAAAGCTTAATCTACATTTTTTGCACTAAAACTTGCTAGATTTGAGCCTTCCAATAGTTGTAGTTGGTGCCATCCAACTTGTCAATATTAAAGATATCAGTATTCATTCATTAGAACCACTACTCATAGTGAGGCCAAGAAAATGCTCAAAAGGGAAAACTAGGTTGTTGTAACCTACAAATTAGACCCAAAATCACTACTAGATCAAGTTGAAAACAAGGGGTACATATCAAATAATGAGATGTCCATAAGCTCAATGCAAAAGGCTGTCAAATGGAGGTGACTGCTTGCATAAAGAGTGCAATAAACTGCAATTATAGCTTTTACTGAAAATAAAGTACAACATTAAGAAATTAATTCCAAAGAGGGGCAATCATTGATATAAGACAAACTACAACTGCCAATAAATAGTTGCAACTGGCAGTGAGTGAATATGTGACTAGCATCGAGAATTGCCAGAGGATCAATGTGTTAGACTGAGATACATACCATAGGCAGAACCATCATGCATAGAGTAGGTCTCATGGGTAACAAAAGAGACCAATCAAAGGCACAACCAACTTAGCAATATAACAAAATCTCAATACATAGCCAACCAAGATACATACATAACTGAGAACAGCATGACAAAGATAGTGCCAACCCAAAAGTAATGTTAGATCAATCCACTAAGCACCAACTACATAAATAAAGCATGATGAGAGCATGTACATGTCACTAAGTCCCACAATCTCACTATAAGACCCTCAAGCTCAATTACATAACCAAATGCTCAATGTAACATCCAAGTGTTAAGTAGTGACTCCCATTGGAAAAAAAGTCGAATGTTAGATGAGCAAACAAAGCTCAAAGTATCAGGTGGAAGGCATCCATACATCCAAGATCCAAGTAGTATAACCAAGAGCATCCAACCCAACTAACTTGCAAAGCTCTTATTGTGGCATCCAATGACCATACATAGCAGTGAATGACAACCGATGGCAAAAGTCAAGGCTCCAATCTTAGCTTGAGAGCATTCCGAAAGCATAACCAAGTAAGTGGCATCAACCATAGACATTAGTGAAGCATGTCGAGTAGTCAGTAAGCATCAACAAGCAATAGGCATGAAGTTTCTCTAATAAAATAGCATTCATTCCTGCTTATTACAACATTAAAAAAACCTCTATAAAATTGAACAAATGAGTGCCCAAATCAATCCCATAGCATTCCAATACATTGGCATAGCATCCCCAGGTTATCCAACCTCAAATAGACGTCTCGAGAAGCATAAGTAACCTCCAGATAATGAGGTAAGTGCTATTTTGAGATATATTACGGTAAATTGTCACAAACTTTGAGCCAATGGTTGATCCTAGGAGCTTCAAATGATGCCTAGAATCAGAAGACCGATGCCGATAGGGAAGTGTCCACAAGGTTGTGCCAAGTGCCAATAGTAATGCTAGGAGCTGAAGATGAGGTGGGATGAAACAACTTTGATCAGAAATGGGGGTAGCCCAATCAGCACAAATTGCATCTACTATCCTGGGCTCAATGTTTGTTGGGGTTGAGGTCAATAGGGCTCAAGGGGACTTAGGGGGAGCTCAATGAAGCTCCAAAACATGACAAGCTCAGAAGGAAGTAGGCAATAATATATACCACGTCAAGCTAAGCCATGGCTACCATGAAAACTATGAATTGATGGTATTCTCTACAAGCTAAAACAATGCCAAGTCGGACTCAAGCTCTCAAGGAAGATGGCTTTGATACTAGTTGAAGGGAGTGAGCCATGAAGTGGAAGCATGAGTGAAAGAAAGAGCTATGGTAGAAGAGAGAGAGAGAGAGAGAGAGAGAGAGAGAGAGAGAGAGAGAGAGAGAGAGAGAGAGAGAGAGAGAGAGAGAGAGAGAGAGAGAGAGAGAGAGAGTGAGTGAGAGTGAGAGAGAGTGAGAGTGAGTGAGTGAGTGTGTGTGTGTGTGTGAGAACTCCTACAGTCACAGTGTGTGACTGTCCTTCCCTTTATTCAAATGTCACTGAAAGAATAAAGAATGAAGTGATAGTGATGGGCGCATGCCTCTTGTAGTGTATAGGTGTGCGGGTAACTAATACATAGTGCAGGTACTATCAAAGGATATGGATATTGACACTTGGGATGACCTTGATGAGCTATGCAAGTCCATGATCAATTGTCTTTATCTAAGTGGGTATACTTTAATGTCATTTGAGACTAAGGATGATGCATGGAAATTATGGCAAAAAATATGCAATCTTTATGATAAGTAAAGTCCTACTTCATACTTATACTAGCTAAAGAAACTTGTGGACATTTGTATGAAGGAAGACACACCTATGTCTACTCATTTGAATAAGATTCACTCTATTTGTGTTCACCTTAGTTTGTAGAAGATAATATTTGATGATAACATAAAGTTTATGTTTATCACCCTTCTAGAGTCGGGATACCTTCTATACTGCTATTAGTACTAATGCTCTTGAGAATGGTTTTAAATGTTGAGATGTAGAGGGAGCCTTGCTTACCGAGGAAGTGAATAGAAAGAATGTTGATGCATCTCATGCCTCTCATGCCTCTCATGCTCTTATAGGTAGAGGCAATAATGATACTAGAGGCAGTTATGCCATCCATTAGTAGAGACCCACAACAGAATAGGTCTACATCTAGACCTCGTGGGCAAGGTTGTAGTAAATCCTATGGTTCTATCTCTTACTCGCCATTATTGTAGAAAATAGGCACATATACGACCATAGTGCCATAAGATGCACTAGGGTAGGCATGAGAAAGGAAAAGGGAAAGTTTAGGATATTGCTAAGACATTTGATGATCAACATATTACAACATCCACTATCAAGATTGAGGAGATAATGTATTGGAGCATAGTTTGGATGATTATTTTTTGGTTACTTCTTCACTTGGTTCCATTCAATTGATTGTTGATGGTGCTCAGTCTTCTTTCTCTCAGTGCTAGGTACTTGATTTGGGGAACTTTTTTTCATGTGACCCCGCATCATAGTTGGTTGTATACTTATTATACTATTTTTGATTTAGTATGCCTAGGGGATGACCATGCATGTGATATTGTTGTCATTGGTGATGTATGTTTGCAATTTTCCATTAGTACTTCCTATGTTCCTTTTGATATATGTCATGTACTTACTTTGACCAAAAGCCTTATCTCTATAGGATAGTTGGATGATGTTGTGTATCTTGTTTCTTTTGGTGATTCTACATGGAAAATCACTCATAGTAACCTCATTTTTGATAGAGATGCCATGATTAATAGTCTTTATCCTTTGCTTTTCTACAACTTAGATAGTCATGTAGTGGCTATTATTGACCTCCCTCATATATCATTGTGGCATTACTGCCTTGGGCATATGTCAAAGGAATGAGAGTTTTGACATGTTTGTAGTATCTCTTGCCCTTGGATTACTCATGTTTTGATTCTTATGATCAATGTATATATGATATGCAAACATGTAACATACATAAGTAGTCTGGTTCTACATGCATGGGTGAGCCTAGCTCTTGTTCATTCAGATTTTTGTGGTTCCATGCCCTATCATTGATGACTTGTTCCATAAATTCTGAGCCTATTCTATAAAGGGGAAGTCAGAGGTTTTAGCCATGTTTCAATGGTTTGTTACCTTGGTTGAAAACTAGACTAGGTATAGATTGAAATGCCCAAGATTTGATAATGGGGGTGAGTATGTCTCACATGGTTTTGAGCAACTTTGTGATGATTGAGGTATCAAGCATCAATTCAGTGCCCCTTACACCCCACCCTAAAATGATGTTGTAGAGTGCATGAACATGACCATTTAAGAGAGGGTCTCCAATATGCTTAGTCATGAAAGCTTACCTCAAAATTTTTGTAATTTAATTTTGGATTACTTTTGGAATGCTTATTGACATCCTTTGGTTCGTTGTAGTTTTGTTTCTAAACCATTTGACATGAAAGAAGAAATAGAGGTGTGTGAGGTGATTGTTGTCAAGATTGTGGGAGAGAAGGAAGGAGTCTCGCTTGAAGCTTTCTTGCTTGCACAATGGGGGAAGACACACAAGGGTGGAGGCTGAAAACAGTTTTCCTCTTCTTAGTTGTGTAAGCCAAAAAGAACTCTCTTACAAAGAAATAGAAGAACCCTATATATGGGTCTCAAACCAAACTCAACTAACTAAGGTGGCATACTAACTGAGCCACAAACTAGAGTAGATAAGGATAGCTATCATGTAGCTATTATTCATGGGCGGTGTACCAACCGCATCTGCAACTGACAAGTCGGTGACATAAATAGACAACGGTCACCCTGGCGTATCACGAGTGGAGCTCGATATCTCAACACTCCCCCTCGAGCTCAATCCCAATTCCTGCACACCAAGCAGGTCTCTGAACTTGCGCAGCTTCTCTGCGCCCAATGCCTTCGTGAATATGTCAGCTACCTGATCCTCTGTGCTGACATAAACTAGATCAATAAGACCTAGTAAAACCCTCTCTCGCACATAGTGATAATGCACCTCAATGTGCTTTGTTCTAGCATGATAGACTGGGTTATTTGCCAAGTGTATACTACTCATGTTGTCACAATAAATGACAACTGGCCCATCTGTAAACTGATGCATATCATAAAGTAGCTTATGCAACCAAGCTACCTCACATGCAACCATTGCTGCACCCCTGTACTCAGCCTCTGTGCTCGACAAGGCAACTGTAGGCTGTTTCTTGCTGCTCCAAGTGACTGCAGCACTCCCAAAAGAGAACACATATCCACTGGTAGATCGTCTATCAGAAATACTACCAGCTCAATCAGCATCAGTGTATCCATGCAACTGTATCTGAACCCCAGTCTCATAAAATAGTCCATACTGCAATGTGGACTTCACATACCTGAGTATGCGTCTAGCCGCATCCAAATGTGGTTTCCTTGGAGCCTGCATAAACTGACTTACCAATCCAACAGCATAGCTCAAATCTGGCCTGGTAATAGTCATATAAATCAAACTTCCTACTATGCGTCTGTACATAGTAGGGTCTTCTAGAAGCTCACCTGCATCTATGCTCAGCTTCACATTCTGCTCCAAAGGAACTGAAATAGGCTTACAGCCTATCATCCCATATTTGGACAACATGTCCAATCCATACTGTCTCTGCAAGAGCTGTATCCCACTTGGTGATCTAATCACCTCAATGCCCAAGAAATAATGCAGCTCTCCCAAATCCTTCATCTCAAACTTCTGCTTCAATAGCATTTTCACATGAAGGATATCTTCATCACTGTCACCTGTCATAATCAAATCATCAACATAAATGACAAGTAGCATAATACCTTTCTCTGTTTTTCTCACATAAAGTGAGAAATCTGCCTTGGAAATCTGAAAGCCAATAGTGACAAGGTACTGTCCTATCTTGTCAGACCATGCTCTAGGTGCTTGCTTCAAGCCATACAAGGCTTTCTTCAACCTGCAAACAAACTCAGGATGAACAGCATGCACATAACCTGGTGGCTGCTCCATATAGACCTCTTCTTGCAAATCACCGTGCAAGAAGGCATTCTTTACATCCATCTGATGTAAAGACCATCCCTTTGATGCAGCCATAGCAATGACTGCTCTTACAATTGCCATCCTTGCAACTGGACTGAATGTTTCTTCATAGTCAATGCCATATGTTTGTGCATACCCCTTGACTACTAATCTTGCCTTGTATCTGTTCACAGAACCATCTGCATTGTGCTTCACCTTATAAACCCACTTACAGCCAATTGCATTCTTACCTTTAGGCAAAGGTACTAACTCCCATGTAGCATTTTCTTCCAAGGCATCCATTTCTTCATCCATGGCTTTCTCCCATTTTTCTTTTCCCATGGCTTGCTCAAAAGATGTGGGTTCTGGTTCCTGTATTACTTTGACCATATATGCATAGTGAATGGCTGTAAATCCATCATATTTCAGCCTATCCACAGGATACCTAGCTCTCGTAGACCTGCGCAAAGTAGGTTCACTCCCAGGTGCTCTCAAAACATCCCTGGTCTTCCTTACTCCAGGTGTAACAATAGAAGGAATACCCAACTCATCATCAATGCTCTGTTCTGAGCCACTGGATTCACCATCCACATAAGAGTGACCTGCATTCACATCAAACATGGGCTGATCAACCTTCTCTTTTCCTTTTCGTGATACTTGCATACCACTATCTGCATTGCTTTGAGAAGATTCTCCTGATCTCAATCTGCCTGTCCATGGCGAAGAATGTGAACCACTGCTAGAGGACGCTCCAGGTCCACTAATATTTTGTGACTGCTGCTATGAATTCTGTGCAGCATTACCATTTTGTGCATCTACATCATCAATCACATTTACTGGTTTATACCAGCTACTCATCTCATCAAAAACAACATCTCTGCTCACTGTAAACTTACGAGTAGAAGGGTTATAGCATCTATACCCTTTTTGCTGCAGAGAGTAACCAATAAAGATGCACTTCTCAGCTTTTGGATCCAACTTGGATCTCAGCTCATCTGGCACATGTACATAGGCAATGCAACCAAAAATTTTCAAATGAGAAATATCTGGTTTCCTACCAGTATACCTCTCCTCTGGAGTCATCCCATGTATTGCTGTAGTGGGAGTCCTGTTCATTATATAGACTGCTGTAGCAACTGCTTCAGCCCAATAAAAATCTGGCAAGTCTTTTTCATTGAGCATGGCACGAGATACCTCTCCAATATGCCTGTTTTTCCTTTCTGCAATTCCATTTTGTTGTGGGGTATAACTGCATGAATATTGCTGCTTTATGCCATGCTCCTGTAAGAACTTTGCAAACTCATTTGAGAGGTACTCTCCCCCTCCATCTGACCTTAGGCATTTTATTTGCAGACCTGTTTCTTTTTCAGCCATAGCTTTAAGGGTTTTGAAAAGCCCAAAAACTTCACTTTTCTTTTTCATAAAATACACCCAAACTTTTCTGCTATAGTCATCAATAAAAGTGACAAAATAATGACAGCCTCCAAGAGATGCAGCTTTAGTAGTCCACACATCAGAGTGGATTAATTCCAATGGCTTCTCACTCTCTTGAACATGTCTAGGAAATGGTTTCCTTGCCTGTTTTCCAAACTGACAGGCTTCACATACCTTATGCATTTCTGCAACCTTGAATTTCGGCAAACCTGCAACAATATTTTGGGCCTGCATTGATTTAAGTCGCTGTACATTAACATGACCAATGCGTTTATGCCAGATATCAATATCTGCAACTACACCGGTTCCATGTGCAAACATTGCTGCACTCAATTCAGACATGTCTGCATCCAATGTAAACATTCTGCCCTTCTTCTTTCCTTTTGCTATCAAGCGACCTTTATTTTTCATATCCTCAACAAAGCATCCATGAGGATTAAATCTGACCTGCAAGCCCTGCTCAACCATTTGACCAACAGAAACCAGATTCTTGGTGATATTCGGGACATGAAATACATCGGACAGGTATTTCTTTTTCCCATCCTGCATAGACAAGGGAATTTTTCCAATCTGCACAATAGGATGTGCAGTATCATCACCAGTCTCCACAAATCCTGGTTTTTCCATTTTCCTTGCATCCTCCATCCATTCTGCATGACCTGTCATGTGGTTTGATGCACCTGAGTCAACATACCATACATCATTGCTTTCTTCTGCACTTGTCACAGAATTATTCATGTGCTGCACCATAAACAAATGCTCATTTCTGTCATCGCCCTGTCTACTAGAAGATGCATAGTTCCCTTGTTGCAGTTTTCCATTCATGATGTCATTCTGCTTTTTATAGCAGTCTTTAGCCATATGACCCATTTTACCACAGTAATAGCATTCAACATTACTGTTTGCATTTTGACCTCTTTGCCATCCACCACGACCTCTTTGGCTCCCCCTGCCTCTAGAGTTACCACGTCCTCCTCCATAGGACTGGTTTTCTTGAGTTTGCTGCATATTCTGATTTCTACCACGGCCTCCAAATCGGCCTCCTCTACCTCTGCCTCTACCTCTTCCAGCATTTGACTAGAAGACAGCTTCTTTTGAAGTTCCTCCTGAAGAAGATGCACCACCATTTCTCTGTTCCTCAGAAATTAGAAGAGCAATCAACTCCTCAAAATCAGAAAATCTTTCACGAACTGAAATGGATGTCCGAAACTATGCATAATCATTTCCTAGACCATTCAAGGTCACAGAAACTAAATCATCATCTTCCACTGGTGACCCAATGGAAGCAAGTGCATCTGCAATCTTCTTCACCTTCATATGGTAGTCGTTGATGCTCATATTTTCTCTTTGCACATTGTGCAACTCTTGCTTGAGCTGCATTTTCCTGGCTTGCGTATTTGTGCTATACATCTTTGACAGAGTATCCCATGCCTCCTTTGGCGTACTTGCATCCTGAATATGCACAATCATAGAGTCTGAAATGCTGATAGACAGCCAGTACATAACTTTCCTGGCTCTCTCATGCCATGCTTTGAATGCCTGCATTTGCTGTTGATTGGGAACATCAGGAAGAACTGGTTCTTCTTCATTTCCTGCAACAAATTCCCAATATCCTTTTCCCATAAGGAAATTCGTCATTCTAAACTTCCATGCTTGGAAGTTGTTCTTGTCAAGCTTTTCAGTGACAATCTGTGAAAGAGAATCAGATGCCATTACAGAAGACTGCAAAAAATTCTGTCACTGCAAAAACCACAGCTTCACCCTTACAAGGGAAAATTTGCAAAACTGGCGAACGTGGTATATGACCACACAGTCACTTCCTAGTGACGATTTTGCATCAACAGGCAACAGGGATGATTCTGTAGCTCCCAATGTCTCTGCGCACAAGCATACAATGCAATTTTTACAGTAACTATTCACTGACCTGTAGAATAGTGGCTGCACAGCATAAAACTGGGCCTTTTCCTGAGTGCGTGCAGAAAACTTCCGCCTCCAAAACAGGCCCCGAAACAGGCGAAGGGCGTCTCAACCTGAGACAATACACTCCTACACTTTTCGGCTGTGCTACCTGCAGAGATCTGCTCCCAAAACAGAAAATGAAAGCAACACTGCTCCTCTTACCAGAACACCGCGAGCTTGGCTTGCTTTCTTGAGCTCCTTACCACGAACAAGGCTCTGATACCATGTTAAGATTGTGGGAGAGAAGGAAGGAGTCTCGCTTGAAGCTTTCTTGCTTGCACAATGGGGGAAGACACACAAGGGTGGAGGCTGAAAACAGTTTTCCTCTTCTTAGTTGTGTAAGCCAAAAAGAACTCTCTTACAAAGAAATAGAAGAACCCTATATATGGGTCTCAAACCAAACTCAACTAACTAAGGTGGCATACTAACTGAGCCACAAACTAGAGTAGATAAGGATAGCTATCATGTAGCTATTATTCATGGGCGGTGTACCAACCGCGTCTGCAACTGACAAGTCGGTGACATAAATAGACAACGGTCACCCTGGCGTATCACGAGTGGAGCTCGATATCTCAACAATTGTGGACTACATGGAGAGTCTTTCAAGGGTAGAAATTTTAGCCTCATTACCTTGCATTATACCTTCATCTACATAATAGCTTATTGGGGTTTCTTTGAACCACCTCTCATACTCAGCGGGCATGACGTGTTTAGATATATAAAACTTCTTAGAGTGTAGATTACATAGCATGTATCCTACGGTAAGCCTTTGGTATATATATAATCATACCCAACAAAGGTATATCTTTTTGATTTTTCATCCAACTTTCTTCTATCCTCATTGGAATATGCATATAAGAACTGCAACTAAATACTTTTAAGTGTGATATATTGGTTTTTATACATGAACTATACTTCTTCTAAAGTGAGATATTTGAGAACTTGAGTTGGACTCTTATCCATGAGATAGAACGTTGTATTTGCAGCTTTGGTACAATAGTGGTTTGAAAGATTGGCTTCATCTAGCATTGCTCTTGCATGCTCAACAATTACCCTATTCTTTCTCTTTGCTATCCATTTTGTTGTAGAGTATAGGATCATGTATATTGCCTCCTAATACCTCGGCAAAAACCAAATTGTTTAAACTATTTGAACATGTACTTTCTAATGCTTTGAAATTTTTAGAACAAGAGAGAGCATTAGATTTTTGTCTCAATAAGTTAATCCATGTCTTTTTTGTCACATCAAGTCTATGTACAAATCATCTTCCACCTCATTTTGAATATGTTCTATATGTAAAAGATGATAAGAAAAAATTGTTGAGAGGTAAAGCCTTAAAGCTTGGGATTGAACTAAGTTTGTTGTTACATAAATTGATTTTATCTATTGGCTAGCCTATTTATGTATTGAGCCCTTTGATTTGCTACCATTTTCATTCTACAATCTCATGTTGGGATAAAGGGCAGTGCCTATGTCCCCCTCGTAAGGGCCAGGTTGTACATAGTACATATACCTATCTAACATCATTATTGAGGTATACTCTTCATTACCACAAATCGTGTGTCTCTATCTATTCTCTCTCTCAACCTACATCTCTACACAGAAGCTCCATTGCGACTAACTCAACAAAGTGGTATCAGAGTTTGGTTCAGGCAATCAAGAGCTTGGCATTTCTTTAGGTGTAGGAGCTTGAAGTTGAAGAAGAGTTCATTGTGAAGAGTTTGCAGGCAGCATGGCAAGGTTTGAAGCTTCTTCTTGAAGCTTGAAGCTTCCCTCTTCATTTGAGCTTGTTGGCAACCATCACTGGCCACTTGGTGATCCTCCCCATCATCTCCAACACTTGGACCAGCATTCCAATCTCTTCAAGACTGAAGGCATCATCAGCATGGGTAGGTAGATCTGGTTTTCAACATGCTTAGGATCTATAATAGCTACTCCTCCTCATTTGGCATCATGGTTGTGCTCCAAACTTTGCATCTAATTCTTAGCATTGAGAATTGAAGTGTAGTATTACACTTGGGGCTGAGATACATTCAGTTTCAAGTCTGAAATACACATTATTGAGATATGTAATAAATAGGGCAGCACTTGCTCTCTTGAGATTGATGCTCATATGCTAGCTATTTGGATGTATCTTGATGTTGGGTGCTTTGGGAACCATGTGGCATTGTCCTGAGGCCATTTTGAGCTAATCTTGGCAAGGATTTGGCTCATTTTGCAAACATATTTGTGACTAGAAACATGGTAGCAACTACTTCTTGAGTGAATAATGCTTATGATTCACTTACATGATGACTATCTGATGCCCATTTAGTGCTATATGACTTGGAGATGTTATGTCCATGATTAGAGATCATTTTGGGATGATTAGAGTCATCATTTTGCTTGGTTTTGATAGAGATTTGGTTGCTAGAATAATAGGGTTGAATGGCATTTTGATTGCGTACGCATTATGTCTTGCTTCTAGACTTGGTCTCGGGCATTCTATACCATGTATTCATTTGAGCAGTGATTAAAGCTCATTTTTGGATCAGCTTTACCTATAGGTCTACTATTGTACATTCAGGATTGTTTCCTACATATTTAGGACAATATACCTCACTATCAGGAAATTTGATAGTTTCCTACATATTTAGGACAATATACCTCACTATTAGAAAATTTGATATGTTTCTGTGCAAGAACATTATGGTGATGTTTTGAGCAGCTTTGCATGATCTTTGGAGCTCAATATCAGTCAGTATGAGAGGTTATTTTAGTTCTAAATTCTTAGGACAGATTTTTCCTGAATGTCAGGACTACGCTCTTGAATTGAGAGGACAGCCACATGTATTGTCAGGAATTTCAGGATTGCACTCTGTTTTTGTCAAGAAATTGGTACGTTTACTGTCATTGAATGCTTTTGAGGCATTTTGGGCAATGAACTAATGTATGTTCTTGCTACTACATACTTGGGGATATTCCTAACATACTATTGAGTGGATTTTGGAGCTTCCATTGCTTGGCATTAACTGCCATTTACTATCATACAATTATTTGGCTGTGAATCATGGCTAACAACAATGACAATCATCTTATGCATATCAAGAATCTTGAAGGAGTACACAACTTTTTAGTTTGGAAAAAGCAGTGCTATAATATATTGTTGTAGAAGAAGCAAGCAAAGACGATTAAAGTAAAGGGAACAAAACCAAATGATGTAGAGTAGGACGATTGGGATGAGCTGAATGAGCTTGCACACTCGACCATTGAGCTATTAGTTTATGATGCCTTGTTGTTTAACATTGAAGAGTTGGATTCTTCTTATGACATTTGGAAGCGAATGGAAGAATTGTATGCCCAGAAGAGTGCTCCAAGCAAAGTCTATTGGTTGAAGAAACTCATGGATTTTTGTATGAAAGAGGGTGCTACAATGTCTACTCACCTTAGTGAGTTTAACTCCATTTTCAGCCAGCTTGCCGCTTTGAAGTTCAATATTGATGATGAGTTCAAAGCTACGTTCTTGATTTTCACTTTGCCAGAGAGTTGGGATACCTTCAGAATGCTATGAGAAATTCTAATGCTATGATTTTGTATGCTGATGTAGAGAGTGCTCTACTCATGGAAGAAATGAATTGACAGAAAAATGCATCTAGTAAGTCTTCCAGTTCTTTGTATACTAGAGGCAGATCATAGCAGAAAGGCAAATTTGATAGCAAGGGATACATTAAATCACGTAATAAGGATGCTAAATGCCATCACTATGGCAAGAAGGGTCACTTCAAACATGACTACTATAAATGGAAGAAAGAGAAAGGGAAGGGCAAGAAGATAGATGACAGCAAGGAAGAGAAGAAAGAGAGTCAGCATGCTAAGAAGAGAAGTGTAAAGATGAAAGAGGTGAATGTAGTTAGCCATGAGAGTGACAGTGGGAATGATGTATTCTTTGTCTCTTTATGTTTTAGTGCACATGATTTGATATTCAGGATAACAACCTATACATGCAAAATTACAGGCACATATTTTAGGACAACAACCTGTAAATGCAGATTTGCAAGCCCAACAGCTAGCAAATGTAGAACCTTAATTGCATAGGTCAACCTGACCTTCAAGGAAACCAAATAGGTTTATTCCTAGTGTGCAGTATGCTACAGATTATGTCATGGTTATTACTGACTGTGGTGAGCTATCATGCTTCAAGGAAGCAATGACTAGACCAGACAACAAGAAGTGGTTCAAGGCCATGCTATTGGAAATGGAATCACTTGATAAGAATGGTACTTGGGACTTGGTGCAGCTACTTAAAGGGCAGAAAACTCTTCCATGCATGTGGGTTTACAAGATGAATGTCACTTCTGGTTCCTCGCCAAAGTACAAAGCACGGTTGTTTGCAAAGGGGTACAAGTAGGAACATGGAATTGACTTTGACAAGATCTTCTCTCCTGTAGTCAAGATGACTACTCTAAGAATCATTTTGGGCTTAGTTACAGCTGAATATATGGAACTCATACAGATGGATGTAAAGACTGCATTCTTAGATGGTGATCTACATGAGGACATATATATGCACCAGCTTGAGGGTTTTGTTGCTAAGGTCAAAGAGAAGATGGTATGTAAACTGAAATGGAGTTTGTATGGGTTGAAATAGGCACCGAGGGAACGGTATCATAATTTTGATACTTTCATGCAGTCTCAAGGCTTTCAGAGAAGTCAAGTTGATCACTGCTTGTACACCATGAAGGCAGCAGATGGCAACCTAATTATCTTGGTTCTGTATGTTGATGACATGTGGATTGCTGGTAGGGATACTCATGCCTTGGATTCATTGAAGAAAAGTCTTCATGGCAGCTTTAACATGACGGATCTTGGTGATGCCAATCACATCCTTGGGATGCAGATACTTAGAGATAGATCGAAGGGGTTACTCTATATATCTCAACATGACTATGTATCCAAGATTTTGTAGCATTTCAATATGGAGGGGGAAAACCGATCATCGGAGTTCCATTACCTCCATATGTGAAACTCAATGTAGAGGAAAATCCTACATTTGATGATGAGAAGGTTGAAATGAACAAGATTCTGTATGCTTCAGCCATTGGCAGTTTGATGTATGCTATGGTTGCTACACATCTTGACATTGCCTTTGTAGTGGGAGTGGTTAGCAGGTACATGGCAAACCTTGGCAAGAAGCATTGGGAAGCGTTGAAAGGTATTATGAGATACCTTAAGGGCACAAATGATTTGTGCATTTGCTTTGGTAAGTAGAAGACTTCTGTTGTTGGCTTTATGGATGCAGACTATGATGGACATGCATATTGCAAGAAGTCCACTATAGGGTATGTGTTTAACTTCATAGGGGGATTTGTCTCTTGGATATCTAGGCTGCAGAATTGTGTTGCATTGTCTACTATGGAGGCTCAGTATGTGGCTGCCACCATTGAGGCATGCAAAGAGGCCTTATTGCTATCACGTTTGGCTATTGAGCGTGGGATTACTGAGGTTCTTGTCCTCCACTGTGATAGTCAGAGTGCTATCATGTTAGCAAGGAACCTTGTCTTTCATGCAAAGACAAAACACATACAGGTGAAGTATCATTTCATCATAGAGGTACTTGACAACAACAACATTGAGCTAGTCAAGGTGCACATTGATGATAACTCTGCAGGCCTTCTCATGAAAGGTCTTCCAGCAGAGAGGTTTGCCCATTGTCTGCAGATGATGGGTATTGGATAGGTATAGTCTCTTCACCTTTGTACATATACTTACCTTATTCTTTTCCTCTACCTTTGGGCACATTGCCTTTAGGGGGGAGGTTGTTGGGATAAAGGGTAGTGCTCGTGTCCGTAAGGGCTAGGTTGTACATAGTACATATACCTATCTAAAATTGTTATTGAAGTACACTCCTTAGTACCACAAATCATGTCTCTCTGTCACTTCTCTCTCTCATTCGGCATCTCTACACAGAAGCTCCATTGCAATGAACTCAACAACTCCTTCCCAATGGGCTAGAATGCCAAAATAATTGCATGCTTCTTGTCTTCTTTGGTTATAGCTTCGTCCTCTTGAGTATCCATACATTCCTCTTCCTCTTTGATGTTGTGGTTGTTGTGTATTAGAAACTTCATTTTCTTATGAAAAGTTTATTGTATTATGATTTTGGCATTGACCTCTTTCTTTCTCTTCCACTTATATCTTTGAAGTTGGATCTTCCTCTTTCTTTATATTGGTAATGCTGATTCTCATTTGCTTGCTAGTTTGTATTTTTAGATTCTTTCTTATTCTTGGATAATGATGTTGTTGAAGTTCTTCACGTGAAGGAACTTTATCCCTCATAGGAATGGAGGTAAAAAAGTTATTATATTCATTTTCTTATGAAAATCTTATTGTATTACGTATTTGACCTTGGCCTCTTTCTCTTCCACTTCTATCTCTGAAGTTGGATCTTCCTCTTTCTTTATACCAATACTATTAATTCTCATTTGCTTGCTAGTTTGTCTTCTTAGATTATTTCTTATTCTTGAATAAGGAAGTGTTGAAATTCTTCAAGTGAAGGTAATTTCTCCCTCATAGAAATGCAGGCAAAAAATTGTTTATATTCATTTTTGACTCCCTTGAGAATCACCTATGCAATCTCTTCATCTTTGATAAACTCTTCCCATGCCATTAGTTCATTTGAAATATCTTTAATATTTAAAAGATAATCATGAATTATTTCACTTGTGCTTTTAGTAATTTCATTCAACTTGACTTTCAAATGTATTTCTCTAACAATACTCTTACCCTCTAGCATATTTGATAGGAAGTCTCATGCCTTATTTACACTTGTTGTATTTTTTATATAGCCAATCATGTTGCCATTGACATTAATATTGATGGGGCCTTGATCTTGAGTTGCACTTATATCCCAATCAATCCTTTTTTCTCCTCCGTGAGATGGTATTTCTTCTTCACTTGTGAAAATCTTCCACATATTCTTAACCATTAAAAGAGTTTGCATTTTTCCATGCATGGTAGTTGATCTTGTCAAGCTTGGTTTCATTGTTGAGTGTTGAAATGACTTGTTTTTTGGCAGATTTTTGTTGTTTTTGAGAGCTGAATGGTTGATTTTATGAGATGATTGTTGGAAGTGGTTTGAGAGTGTTTTGGATGATATTGATTGTGTTTTGGAAGTTCATGATGTTTATTAGTGGTTTTGTGATGTTTTGATAGGTTTTGATTGGTTCTGTATAGCTTCTGTATAGCTTCTGTTTTGTTCTGATTGTCTTCTGTAAGGAGGGATGGAGTATAGATTGATGAAGATTGAGATCTTGTGAAAGCTTATTGAATAGTTTTTGAGAGTTTGGAATGGTTTGAGTATGAGTTATGTGGTTTTGATGACCTTCTATAACCTTCTGAAGGTCTTCTGTAGAGCTTCTGTCTCTGTTCTGTTCTGTACTGTAGCTGTTCTGGTACTGTACTGTGACTGTTCTGTATGCTTCTGTATGTGTTCTGTTGGATGAGAGTGTAGTTTGGGAAAGTTTTCTAGCCTTGGAAAGAGGTGAATACAAGTGCAAAAGAGCTGAAAGAAGTGAAAGAAGTAGCTGCTGAAGACTCAAGTAAAGACTAGAGTGAAGTGACAGTAGTGAGCTATGAAAGGACACTGTAGTGGCTCTGGTGACTCTTCATATCAGACATACCTCTTGGGAGGGGTATCTACGACCTAAAAAGGATTATTGAGAGTGATTTTGAGAGATTTTAGTGAGGATATGATGTATTATTGATGGAGACAGAGAGAGAGAGCCAGAGATAGTCAATTCTACTCAAACAGAGTGATTGTATGTAAGAGATTGAGAGAGAAGACTATGAAGATATTGAAGATGAATACTATGTGATGTATTTCCATTCAAAGATGGTGTATTCTTTTGCTTTCTTTGTTATATTGATGGATTTTATGAAGATATTGAAGAATATGGTTGATTCTATCAAATCCGTGGGAGGTCTACATGATGCTGCATGAAGATTTGTTGTGCCTGGTGTTCTTTTCTTCATTGTGATCATATGAAACATAATAAACAAGATTGTTGATGTTACAATATATATTTTCTTGCAAGAGAATTCCCTTTTCCTTGGTGTTCCTCTTGGGGCTCCATGTTTTTGGTGCACAGCCGGGGAATCTTGCCATCAACAAGCACCAGAAGAGGCTGAAAATGAAGGAATTGGCATTGCCAAGAAGAGAAGAATTCAATGGATGTTTGTAAAGTTCCTTCTTCCATTGAAGAGTTGGAGTTTCTCATAATCAAAGCCACTTTCCACAAGAATTTCATCCCACAATGGCAGAAACACATCACCATCATGATGCATGCTCTATGTGGTGGACAGTTTCCTCTTCCTGTTGAAGTAGCAGAAACTTGCATCTTGGTGGCAAAGTGTTTGGGGGCAAACTGGAAGTTGGTAGACAGAGTGTTTTTCACAACATACACTGTTGAAACCATCAGAAGTTGGTATTACTATGATGATGGCACCACCACAATGCTTAGACGGATGCATTTTGACACCTTCAGAATCGAATACCTTCCTCTGTGCAGTGGCATGAAAGCAGAATTCAGAGAAGGTGAAAAAGAAGAAGTAGAAGAAATGTTGGCAAGAGAGTCCTCCAGAGACTGAAGCCTTCTATTAACCCTCTGTGGAGCACTAACAACATAGTGGAGCCAACCCCCTAATGAATGACGCAATAAAGAGGCAAGCGTTAGAACGAGTCCAGAGGTATGTGAGAAGAGAGAAAGCAAAAATCAAAGCCGAGAACGAGCTCGCAGCAGAAGCCGCCTTTGACGCCCTTGTGGAACTCTTTACAGAAGCCCCAATGGCACATCAAGCCCTTCCTCCTCCTGCTGGAGGTCCACTTCCAAGCCAGATCCGGTCCTGGAAATATTGATGATAGGCCAGCGAATGTAGTCGCGTTGCCAGTTTTTAAGGGAGAGTACAATGAAGACTCCGATCTTCATGTAGCAGAGTTTATGGTAGCATGTGTGGCTAACAATGCCAGAACCCCTGAGCATTGGTTAGCAATATTCCCCGCCACTTTCAAGGGCGCGGCGTTTCAGTGGTATGAGAGACAAGCAGTAGGAACTTTTGGCACATGGGACGACCTGAAGTTGGCCTTCCTCACTAAATTCAGGCATGAAGGTTTTGAAGAGCGGATGCGAGAGGAATTTATGAATTTAAGTCAGTCCTCTGGAGAAAGAGTAGAAGCTTATGTCTCACGAATGGAATCCATCCTAAAGAGATGGACTAACCATAATCTAGATGATGGCATTCAGAAGGGGGTGTTTCTCAGAGGATTACAACCAGAAGTCCGTAAGTTTGTGGAGCTGCAAAGACCAGCCACACTGCAAGCTGCAACAGAAGGTGCAAGACTGTACAATGAAGTGGAAGCTAGATTGGCGATGAATCCAGGAAGAGGAGTCCTACCTCCTCTGATGCCAGGAATGATGTACCCACCAAATGCAATCCCAGGAACTATCCCCTACCCTTACCCACAGATGCCCCCAGTATCACAGTACAGTGCACCAAATCCACAGTGGCCACAATCCATGCCTCAAATGATGGTTCAACCACAACAACAATGGTCCCAACCAATTTCCTCAATGCGAAATTAGCAGCAACAGTGGAACCCTGCTAATTGGAGCCAACAGCCACCAATAGTTCAAACAGGAGCTCTGCATCAAAATCAGAACAGAGATCCCTCTGCACCAGCCCAACCTGTTTATGCAGTGATTACAGAGACTCCTCAAAACCCTACTACCAGTACCTCAGGAGGAGAAAGCTTGAAGGATTACTTATCCAACTCAGTTGCAAATATCAAAAAGGAGTTGATGGATGTGATTACAGAGCATCTACAGACACTGTAAGTGAATACCGCTAGCATATCCAACGTTGCAGGAGCAGGAAGAGATGTGATGCGGTCAAATACTTGGTGTGGTAAGTGTCATCAAGCAAGTCATTTAGCCACCACTAAATGTATACGAAAACCAATCATTCCTGGAGCCTTCTGTTCCTACTGTTTGCAGAAGAACCATACAGAGGACATTTGCTCTCTGAAGGAGATGCATGATAGGAGAAGGAAGGAAGAGGACGCAAGATTCAACTTGCTGGAATCCAAAATGACAACACAGGATATTGGACCCAAGCCTAGAGAGTTTGGTCCTAATTTCGGACCCAGAAGATTTCCCTCTCAAAGTTACAGAAGAAGACAGTCTGGCGGTGGTCAGAGATCAGAAGTGGAGTGTTACAGATGCGGAGAAAAGGGACACATCTCACCAAATTGTCCAAATCCTAGAAGGCCAGTGGATTACAAGCCCTTATGCAGTTGTTGCAAAGGAGAAGGCCACACTGCAAAAGACTATCCAAGCCCAGCCCCAGTGAAAAACAGTGCTACTGATAGTCTGGCCAAGGCCCAAGAGCCTACCTCCAATTTAGTGGAATTGGAAGTTGCTGCCATCACGCATACAAAGAAGAAGGAACCACCTATCCAGAAAGAAAATAATCCTCCTGCCAGAACAGTGAAGTTCAATCTTCCACCAGAAGAACAGAACAGAACAGAGCATGACAGTGCCGTACAGAGCACTACAGTGCCACAGAGAGTTACAGAGACAGTTCCAGAGACAGGACCAGAGGTCCAGGAGATAGAAGAGGAGGAAGTGCCACAAGTGGCAGAAGAAGTTCCCATGATTCCTATGTTGGAAGAAACAAGGAAAATGAAAATGGGTGTTGCCCCATTCCCTAACCGGTTAGAGAAGCCAATGGATCCTATTAAGGAATACGATTTGGTTAGAGATCTAGATACCTTTAAACCAAATCTCACGTTTCGACAATTATTGGTGTTGTCTCCCAGTTGCCAAAAAAGATTCAAAAGTATACTGACAAGAAGACGTGGCTTAAGGATTGCTCCCTCAACAGCAACAAAGTCCAATAAAGCTCCAGAGCTTATAAAAGAAGCGGATGTGGCTAACGCCTTCCTAGATCCGGGTACCCCAGAGACTGGCGTGTGGATAGAAGGCTGCTTCATTGAAAATGCACTAATTGATGGTGGTTCATCAGTGAACATTATGACGGATGTGACAATGAAGGATCTAGGCCTACAAGGTGTGCAACCAACCCAATGGCTCATCAGATTGGCGGATCAGAGCAGAATCAAGCCTTTGGGCATTCTCCCATATGTGAAGACTACAGTGGCTGGAAGAGATTATTGGCTAACCTATTTGGTATCGAACCCCATTTGCACATCGAATAACCCCCAACCACTCACAAAATGTTATGTTGCTAGCCCTTGGGCACCTCGACTCATGTGTGCTTGGGACTAGCACCATAGGTTGCATGCACCTGCACTAGATCAACTACCTTCAACTATGATCAAACATTGCAAGCCATCCATATTCCACATCTATCTAAGAATTTCATGTTAGATATGATCAATGCCCCACCCTCATTAGGTGCTACCAATGATCCATGGTGCTCAAAGTTGTAAGGCCCCCATTATGAGGAGAAGCCAAATGTGAGCCCGGACATTGGTTGAGTCCTGACTTGTATATCAGATGAGGTCTATGTGACCGGATGGCAAAAAGGTGACTGTTGTGGGTCTAATCTTTGGGTTAGACAGAGTGGTTAAGCTGGTAGCAACTCGAGGCACATTGCATTGAGTTGCGTGGTAAGGGAGTTAAAAGGGGCCCCTATTGTGGGGTCCGGGGGCCGCGGAAGCGGCCCCTGGCTGGGGGGTCCCAGGGGGGCCAGCGGCCCCCCTGGCGGGGGTCCGGGGGCAGCGCCCCCGGCCCGATGGTAAAGGGAATATTCCCTAGAATATTCCCTGGCCGACTAGTGGAGGCTCATATGGTAGGTCGGTCAGCAGGCCGACCTAACGACCTTCACGGGCTATAAAAGCTAAACCCCTTCGCAGCCATCTTACACTCATCTTTCACCCAGTCAGAGTTGTTGTTCCAGCTAGCCTTAAGCTCTTCGCCTATCTTCTGTCTAGATCGCCATCTAAGCTTCACTCAGTGGAAGCGCACGGGTGGACAGAGCCATCTTTGTATCAGTTGTTTGGAGTTAAAGAATTTTACTGATTCTCCTCTTATCTGTTGTGTACTCTCTATCTCTTTCTCAGATTCTGTTCGCTGCGCCGTGTAATATTTTACATGGTATCAGAGCCCAGGGGGCTCTAGAGATCGGAGAGCGTGCAAGAGGCAAAGGCTTCAACAGCAAAGAGAAACGATGTCGACTCCGGGAAGCAGTTCTGGCGCATCAGGAAGCGGTGCAGGAGGTGGTGCTGCTGTACCGGCTATTCAAACACTGAGGATTCGTCCACCAACCTTCAGCGAAGGCAAGTTAGATGGTACAAACTACACCTTGTGGAAGTTCAAAATTACAACTATCCTTGATTCTTATGAGCTTCTGGAGACTGTGCTGGGGACTGACGCAGAACCACAGCCTATCCCCGACCCATCAAATCCTAGTGTGATGATTCCTCCGAATGCAGATCTTCTACGAGCTTGGAAACGAAGGAATGCAGATGCATTGTGTGCCTTAGTTACAAGCTGTTCTGACAGTGTTTTGACTCTGATTCAGCATACAACCAAAGCGTCAGAGGCTTGGAATGTACTAAGGAGTCAGTATGAAACACGAAACCAAACAAGGATTCAAAACTTGGAGAATCAACTAGCAGCGGAGAAGTTTGCTGAAGGAGAGACGGTTGAAGCATTCATCACTCGGATTAAGAATCTGCGCGACCAGATGGCTGGCGCTGGGATACAAAAGACTAGCGAAGAGCTAGCTCGGAGGTGTCTTCGAATTTGTCCACAAAAGTTTGATGGACTAGTAACTGCCCTTAATACTCAGGTGAGACCTCAAGCTTTGACTTTTGAGGAGTTTTGTGCATTATTAATGGAGGAGGAGTTGAGGCTGAAAGCCCGAGAAGGAAGCAACAATGGAGATGCTGCATTCTCTGCCAATGCAAAAGGCAAAGGTGTTTCCTCCACCAAAAATGATGGTGACAAAAAGAAAAAGGGCGGCAAGAAGAAGTTTCAAGGAGAGTGCTTCTACTGTAAGAAGAAAGGACATGCAATTGCAGATTGTCGTGTCAAGAAGGCAGATGAAAAGAATGGTACCCTTAAAACTAAAGGGAAAGAGACAGCCAATACGGCTGAAGCAGAGTTGGAATTATTCATGGCGACCATTGAGGAAGTGTGCTCCTCGGCGCAAGAAGAATCTACCACTGACTCTTGGGTGTTGGATAGTGGGGCCTCCCGTCACATGACCAACAAGAAAGGTCTATACAGTTCTATGCAGCCTCTACAAGAATCCATCACTGTGACGGTTGGAAATGATGCTAAATGCCCTGCTGCGGGCACAGGTACTATTTCTTTTGTTGCTGCAAATGGTGAAGTCAAAAAGCTTTCAAATGTGTTGTATGTTCCCGAAATCAGAAGAAATCTCTTATCAGTTGCTGCCATAACTGATCTTGGTCATGAAGTAAGGTTCAAGAAGACAGGTGCAGAAATTATTGATAGTGCTGGCACAATTGTTGGCAAAGGAGAAAGGAGGAACAACCTGTATGAGCTAAGTGCTCTTACAGCCACCGCTGGAGTGGGCACAAGTAAGCTTTGGCATGAAAGGTTTGGACACATCGGATTTGCAGTATTGGAGGAGATGCAAAAGCAAGGTATGGTTGCTCACCTACCTACAATAACTGAATTGAAGGAACCATGTGAAGCTTGTATGATGGGCAAGCAACAGAGAAAGGCATTTCCACAAGAAAGCAAGAATAGAGCACATGCTCCTCTAGAGTTGGTGCATGCTGACTTGTGTGGTAAGATGCCTACACAGGCCTTGGGGGGATCTTCTTATTTTATGTTGATTGTCGACGACTACAGTAGGAAGATGTGGGTGTACTTCCTTCGTGATAAGGCTCAAGCTTTTGGTAAGTTTAAAGAATGGCTAATACTTGTTGAGAATGAAACAGGGAAAAGTGTGAAGAAATTTAGAACAGATGGTGGTGGTGAGTTCAACTCAAAGGAGTTTGAAGGCTTTTGCAAGAGCAAAGGGATCAAGCGTCAATTGACGACGCCTCACACACCTCAGCAGAATGGTGTTGTGGAACGCAGGAATCGTACCATTGTGGAGATGGCAAGATGCATGCTAAAGGGCAAGGGATTGCCTAACCATTTTTGGGCTGAAGCTGTTAATACTGCAGTCTACATTCTAAATCGGAGCTACACAAAGGCTCTCAAGGGAAAAACACCTCATGAGGCTTACACTGGTAAGAAACCATCTGTTTCACATTTCAGAATTTTTGGATGTGAATGTTATGCACATGTTCCAGATGAGAAGAGAAACAAGTTACAACCAAAAAGCAGAAAATGTATCTTCTTGGGTTATAGTGATGAGCAGAAGGCTTACAAGTTATATGACCAAGAGGCAAAGAAGATCATTGCGAGCCGTGATGTGGTGTTCAAGGAGGAGCCGCATACAGTGGAGGAGGAGAAGGCAAGGTCTTCCACTTTATCATCAAGCGAAGAAGTAGTCAACTATGAACCTGTCCCGAGAGCTATCCCTATCCTTAAGGAGGAGGAAGCATCATCTTCAGATGATGAGGAAAAAGTTCACCAACCTGACATCACCCCACCGGAAAAGCCATTGCCGCGCTGGGTGAAGCAGCTCTATGACCACAATAATCCTATGCCTGCATCTGTTGAGGAGAAGGCAGACGGACCAAGGAGGTCTCAGAGAATAGAGGAGCAAAGGAGGGCTTCTGCTCACATAGTCAACATGGCCTTGATGGTTGAGATTATGAGAGAAGTAAAGGAGCCAACTGACTTAGAAGAAGCACTTGCAGATCCATCATGGAAGGCTGCTATGCAGGCGGAGTATGACAGCATAATGAAGAATGACACTTGGGAGCTAGTGGATCGGCCAGCAAAGCGGAAGATTATTGGCACCAAGTGGATCTGGAAGGTAAAGTACAAGGCTGATGGTACCTTAGAAAAGTACAAAGCTAGACTGGTTGCCCAAGGATTTTCACAAGTTGAAGGGTTTGATTTTCAAGAGTCATTTGCCCCAACTGCCAAAATGACCACTATTCGCACGGTACTTGCAGTGGCTGCCCACAAGAAGTGGCCAGTGTACCAAATGGATGTTAAGTCAGCGTTCTTAAATGGTGACCTCAAGGAGGAGGTGTACGTGGCTCAGCCACCAGGGTTTGAGGCCCCCCATTCTGAGAACAAAGTGTGTAAACTGAAGAAGGCATTGTATGGGCTGAAACAAGCCCCCAGAGCATGGTACCAGCGGATAGATAGGTTCTTTTTAAACCTAAACTTCAAAAGATGTGCCTCAGATGCTAACTTGTATGTTTACAGGGATGGTAAAAAGTCTGTAGTGATTGTCCTATATGTGGACGACCTTCTTATTACAGGTGACTATGAAGATATGATCAACCAAACTCGAAAGGCTTTGAGTTCTGAGTTTGAAATGATAGACTTGGGCTTGCTGCACTATTGTTTGGGGATTGAAGTCTGGCAAGAGCCAGGAAAGATCTTCATCTCTCAGAAGAAGTATGCATGGGAGATCTTGAAGGCATTTGGCATGACCGAGTGCAAGGAGATAGCTACACCTATGGAGGTGAATGCAAAGTTATCCGTCGAGGATACATCAGCATTAGCAGACATTGGGAGGTATAGGAGGTTGGTCGGCAGTCTGATCTACTTATGTAACACCAGACCAGATATCAGTTTTGCTGTTGGTGTTTTGAGCAGGTTCTCAAAAAAACCTCATGAGAGTCATTGGAAGGCTGGGATGCGGGTGCTCAGATACTTGAAGAAAACTCTTGACTATGGTATCACATACAGTTTCGGAACTTCTCTTGTGGGGAACTGTGACTCAGATTGGGCAGGAGACATTGATTCCAGGAAGTCAGTTTCTGGTTATTGTTTCTCTTTGGGTTCAGGAATTTTCTCTTGGATTAGTAAGAAGCAACCAACAGTGGCATTGTCTTCTACCGAAGCAGAGTACAAGGCAGCTTGTTTTGCTGCATGTGAGGCCGTATGGTTGAGAAGGATTCTATGGCATATGGGAGTGCAGGATGAAGAACCAACTGTGCTGAGATGTGACAATCAGAGTTGCATCGCCATTGCCAAAAATCCAGTGTTTCATGCACGCACCAAACATATAGAGATCCAGTATCACTATGTGCGTGATTTGATGGAGGATGGGATAGTGGAATTGGTCTACTGTCCAACAGAGGAGAATGGAGCAGATATCTTCACCAAAGCACTTACGAAGGATCTGCTTCAAGTTCATCTTCAGAGACTCGGCATTGGGCCGAGGAGATAGTTCACCTATGGGTGGACATTGAGGGGGGGTGTTAGATATGATCAATGCCCCACCCTCATTAGGTGCTACCAATGATCCATGGTGCTCAAAGTTGTAAGGCCCCCATTATGAGGAGAAGCCAAATGTGAGCCCGGACATTGGTTGAGTCCTGACTTGTATATCAGATGAGGTCTATGTGACCGGATGGCAAAAAGGTGACTGTTGTGGGTCTAATCTTTGGGTTAGACAGAGTGGTTAAGCTGGTAGCAACTCGAGGCACATTGCATTGAGTTGCGTGGTAAGGGAGTTAAAAGGGGCCCCTATTGTGGGGTCCGGGGGCCGCGGAAGCGGCCCCTGGCTGGGGGGTCCCAGGGGGGCCAGCGGCCCCCCTGGCGGGGGTCCGGGGGCAGCGCCCCCGGCCCGATGGTAAAGGGAATATTCCCTAGAATATTCCCTGGCCGACTAGTGGAGGCTCATATGGTAGGTCGGTCAGCAGGCCGACCTAACGACCTTCACGGGCTATAAAAGCTAAACCCCTTCGCAGCCATCTTACACTCATCTTTCACCCAGTCAGAGTTGTTGTTCCAGCTAGCCTTAAGCTCTTCGCCTATCTTCTGTCTAGATCGCCATCTAAGCTTCACTCAGTGGAAGCGCACGGGTGGACAGAGCCATCTTTGTATCAGTTGTTTGGAGTTAAAGAATTTTACTGATTCTCCTCTTATCTGTTGTGTACTCTCTATCTCTTTCTCAGATTCTGTTCGCTGCGCCGTGTAATATTTTACATTTCAATAGTTCAATGACCCTTTGCAATTGAATGCCGTCTATAGTGGGTTTCTCTCTCTTCCTCTCCTCTCTCTATCTCCCTTTGCCATGCTTAATATTGCTTATAAGCCCGTAGGCACCTCCATTCCCCCTACCCAAAAAAGAAAACCAAATGAGTTTTTCTCTCTCTTTCTCCATGTATATTAATAGGTCTTAACCTTTATTTTATCTTCAAATGCATAACTTTAAATTATTTATATGTAATCACACACACACACACACATGATTAGTGCTTTCATGTATGTGTGTATATTAAGGCTTGAACATGGAGTTAAGGGTGAATTTGTGTGCACTTTTATTTTTGACTATGTATATGTGTATCTTCATCACTATATTATACTATACGTATTGATCAAACTATATGTTTGTAAATTTTCTTGTCATTTATTGGTTGTACCACTATATTGTAATACCTACTATTTAACATTAATACAATAATGATATTTTCTCTCTCTTTAATATTTTTATTAGTTTTTAAGTGTGTCTTTATTTTGTATATGCATTTAATTCTATATTATATGGTGCATAACATGATTAATGCTTCTCTCTAGGGTTCAGTTTGCTTGGGTGATGATAGGTCACTTGCTATTGTTGGCATTGGGGATGTATGGCTGCAGTTCTCTACTGGAAGTACTTCTTTGTTACAAGATGTATGTCATGTACCTACGCTTACACGCAGTCTATGTCTGTAGGCCAGCTTGATGATGCTAGATTTCATGTTTCATTTGGAAATTTTTCCTGGAAGATTACTTGTGGTAGACTTGTGCTTGCTAGAGGTGCCAAGACTGGGCAACCTCTATCCTCTTGTAAATGATGGGTCCTTTAGTACATCCTACCCTCTGTTACTGGGCAGACCATGGCTTTTTGAAGCCAGAGCAAGGACGGATTGGTTCAAAGGAACCTTGACCTTGGGTAGAGGACCCAACAAAGTGGTGCTGAAGTTATATGGTTCTCAAAAAGGACATGGATCCACCTCCTTGGAATTATCTTCTGACTCCCCTAATGAGGCTACAGATGGAATATCAGCAGACGAAGTTGCTGTCAAACAAATCCTTCCCAAGAAAATAGTGGCACGTTCCTTAACAGTGGATACTGTAAGCCAACTCCCAAAAGATGCAAAGCCATTATCAATGGGTGAATACTTCCTGCCTGAACCAGGAATGATTTCCGAAATCACTTCTGACAGTGAGATAGAAGCATGGATGTATTGCTCTCCCTGTTACATGGCCATAGCAAAGCCAGAGACAGAGGCAGAAGATGAAATAGAGAACCTGTTCTTCTCTTACAGAGCTCCCACAGAGACAGAGACAGAAGCAGAGACAGAGACAGAAGCAAAGACAGAGACAGAAGCAGAAAGAAGCAGAGACAGAAATAGAGACAGAAGCAGAGCCAGAGACAGAAACAAAAGAGGATGAATATGATATGGACGAAGAAGGTTATGAAAGTGAGCCAGAAGAATCTATCCCACCTGCAGAGGATACATATGAAGAAGAAGGTCCAGAAGCATCAGAAGCAGACGAGCTCATGCTATGGGACAGAATGGCGATGGTACCATTTGGTCTGGTAAAAGGATATTCTCATATGCAAAATCTTTTTAAGAAATGGATTAAGAAGACTAAGCCGTCTTTCAACAGTGGCGCTTGCCGTCCTCACCCATCCTTGCCAAAGAAAGATGATGATGATGCACCGTGCCAACAAGCACCAGTCCCACAAACCCAACAGAAATCAGAGGGTCCCTGTTATGTGACGTTCCTGGACGCGTCATCAGAAGATGAGTCTTCAAGCCAAGAGGTAACTAATCGTAAAACCAAACCCGAAACGGCCCTAATCCCATTCCAACATCTCAAGGAGCAACGTAAGTCTCCACAAAAAGAAGAAGTTGGGTCTAGTGGGACATCAGAAGAGGACATCACTCCCTTGAAGGAGTCGGATCTGTATCCAGAAGCAGTTTGCGGGACCTTCATCCGTGAAGTAGAAGGTGAAAGGCAGTTAACCTTTGTGGATGCAGATGGCACTGAACGCCGTTTGAAGGTGGGTAGCAGCCTCCCAGAAGAGGAGTTTTCAACCTTGTATAACTTGCTGAAAGAAAATTTGGACGTGTTTGCGTGGTCCTACAAAGATCTAAAGGGGATTGATCCCACAATATGTCAGCATCATATTGACTTGGAGCCTGATGCCAAGCCAGTACGGCAACGACAGAGGCGAATGAACCCGAATTATTCCACATTGGTGAAAGCAGAGCTGCTGAAGCTTCTGGAAGCCGAGTTCATCTATCCAGTGGCAAATAGTGAATGGGTTTCACCCATCGTGGTGGTACCCAAGAAGAATGGCAAATTGCGAATTTGTGTGGATTTCTGCAAGTTGAATTCCAAGATGAAGAAGGATCACTTTCCTATTCCTTTCACAGACCAACTGTTGGACACAGTGGCAGGACATGAGCTTTATTCCCTTCTGGATGGATTCAGTGGATACAACCAAGTCCAAATCGCAGAAGAAGACCAATCCAAAACAACCTTCACTATACAATGGGGGACCTACGCTTACCGAGTGATGCCGTTTGGGCTCTGCAATGCCCCTGCTACTTTCCAGTGAGTCATGATGGCCGCATTCCAAAATCATTTGCACGACTTTATTGAGGTATATTTGGATGATTTCTGTGTCTACAGTTTGATCCGTGAACACTGGGGACACCTGGAACAATGCTTTGACCGATGCCGGGAGTATGGGATTTTCCTCAACCCCGACAAATGCATCTTTGGGGTCTCTTCTGGAGTTCTGTTGGGCCACATTGTCTTTGCACAAGGGATATCAACAGACCCTGCAAAGATCGAAAAGATTGCAGCTCTGACAGCACCCACCAACCTCAAACAGTTGAGGGGACTCCTAGGCCATGTGGGTTATTACAGAAGGTTCATAGCCCATTTTGCAACAAAGGCAACCTCCTTGCACAAGCTTCTGAGGAAAGATGCAGAGTTTACTTGGACGGAAGAATGTGACAAAGCCTTCAACACTCTGAAGCAGTGTCTGATTGAGGCACTCATTCTGCAACCTCCTGATTGGACGAAGGAGTTTCATGTGCACACTGATGCATATATTGAAGGCTTAGGTGCTGTCCTATGCCAAAAGGGCTTCTCAAAGCTGGATCAACCCATCTATTACGCAAGCCAAAAAGTCACCGATAGGGAACGGAACTATACAGTGACAGAGCTGGAGTGCTTGGCAATGGTGTTTGCCCTAGAGAAGTTCCGCCACTATCTGCTATCTACCCACTTTAAATTTTATGTGGATCATGAGGCCCTGTCCTTCCTGATGAACAAAGTAGACGTGAAAGGACGAATGATGAGATGGCTCCTTCTATTTCAGGAGTTCAACTTTGAGGTGATTACTAAGCCTGGTCATTCCCATGTTCTGGCTGATCATCTATCGCGTATCCCACAAACTGCAAACGAGGAGCAGGATGATCCAGACCTCCCTGATGCTTCCCTATTCCTGGTAGAAGCCGTAACTCCCTGGTATGCAGACATTGCCAATCTGCTGGAAACCCAACAGTACCCTCCTCGCATTTCTAGTCGAGAGAGGAAGAAGCTTATGTTAGAATCAGCCCCCTACACCCTGTTAGGCGGTGCACTGTACAAGAAAGGCAAAGATGAAATGCTTAGAAGATGTGTTGCAGGAGATGAGATTGGGATTGTTCTGAAGGCTTGCCATGACAAGCCATGTGGAGGCCACTTTGCAGGAGAAGCTACGGCCAGGAAGGCTCTGCTAGCAGGATACTGGTGGCCTACCCTTCATAAGGATGCCTATGATTACTATAAAAGATGTGATGCTTGTCAGCGAATGGGGAAACCCACGAAGACAAGTGCCATGCCACTGCAGCCTATTCTTCCCTTAAAGCCATTTGAGAAGTGGGGCATTGACTTCGTAGGTCCAATCGATCCTCCTACCAGAAGGAAACAGAACCGATACATCCTCGTATGTATGGATTATGTCACAAAGTGGTGTGAAGCTAAAGCCCTAAAGCGGGACGATGGTAACAGCGTGGCCCTATTCATGTACAAGAATATCATCACCCATTTTGGCAGTCCCTTAGAGCTGGAAAGTGACAAAGGCACTCATTTCATTAATAAAGTCATGAAAGAGTTGATAGAGTTGTATAAGATCCGCCACTGCAAGTCCACTCCTTATTACCCCAGAGCCAACGACCAAGTCGAAGTCACGAATCGAATCCTCTGCTCAATCCTGACAAGAACAATTGCCGCACATCATCGTGTCTGGGATGATCGACTTACAGAGGCACTCTGGGCGTACAGAACCTCCCATAAAGCAACAACAGGACATACACCCTTCTAGCTGGTGTATGATACAGAAGCTGTTTTCCTTGTTGAACTGGAATTACCCTCTTTGAGAGTGGCTATCAAAGAGCGTTTGGGGGACGATGATTCACTATAACGCCGTCTCCTGCACTTTGAATGTTTGGACGAAACTCGCAGGATGGCTCTACAGTGTATGGAAGCCACGCAAGCTCGACGCAAGGCTTACCATGATAGCTTCATCAAGCACAAGGAGTTCAAAGAAGGTGATTTGGTCCTAGCCTATGATTCATGATTTGGCAAGTTTCCTGGCAAGCTCCAACAGCGGTGGATAGGCCCATATAAGGTACTTGCTGTCAACCCTAATGGCTCTGTCCAAGTGCAGACCGTTGATGCCTCTGATGATCCCTTCTTGATCAATGGATATCGCCTGAAGAAGTGCTTCCCTCCTTGGGGATCTTGACAATCATGGCCACCTGATCCTTTCCCCCGTTGGCGTGGCACTGTACTTCTTATGATGCTTCTTCTGATAGCCGTTTTTCAGCTACTCCTGATGAGGTGGACACAACCCTCTGTCCCCTCAACCCCACCTTCCAGCCTTGATCTTTTATCCTCTATTTTCCACCAGCGACAGTGACGAGGTTGGTTCTGATACATGGTCTTTCTACCATTCCCTTGCTTAATTCGAAGAGAAAAAAAAAAGAAAAAAAAGAAAAAAATATACATATCGGTTATGGGAGAAAAGGACTTAGGTCCCTGTCATGCCAACCTATTCTTCGAAAAAATGTGGAAATACCCTCGGGAATAGGGGAAAACAAAGAAAAAAAAGGAGAAAAAAACAAGATAAGAAAAACAAATCTGTTATGGAAGAAAAGGAAGCAATTCCCTGTCATAGCAAGCCTCGCTCCAAGAAAAGGTGGCACACACCCTTGGGCGGGAAGCTGGCTGTGGAAAAGGTGGTAACACCCAGCAGTCCAGAAAGTGGAATCATCACTTGAAATTTCCAGGATCCAGTTCCGAAGCTACCTCCCTTGGTATGATGTGTCCTGGGTCTCTCTGTAAGAGCGTCTAACTGTCCTCTAGCAAACGACATGTTCCTATCCAACACAATGTTTGATTTAATGGCTGCCTCCTTGGGTACGCCTCTTCAGTTGACGATGCGATCTTCATCGACAAACAATTGAGTGATGTGAGCTTTCATCCTAACCGGATGGGGATGTGAGTATGGGCTGCCCTTTGTAACTATCAACAACGAGTGAGACAGAGGGTGGGGCGAGTGACCAGTCTTTTCCCTTCAAATCAAATGAGAGGTGAGTAGTGTGAATGAAGTGTTGTACGCACGGGATGGGCCTCTCAATGCACAAAGCACAATTTGTTTCTGTGCACTGCACTATAAGGCTCCCTGGCCTTCCTTCTCGCACCGTATATCGACACAGGGCGGGATGCACAGTTGCACCATCCAATGCGCACAAGACATACAACCCTTGCACAAGTGACCGTGAGGATTACATCAATGGGTTTCAGGAAAAGGTTGCCCTCCTGTATCTATCAACAGAGTGTGAGACAGAGGGTGGGCTGAGTGTGACTGGAGTTTCTTCAATCAATTACCGAGAGGTGAGATTGAGGGACGTTACGACACTTGGAGTCAGGTATGTTCTAGTTTCCCTATGCACCCACGGGATGGGTCTCTGCCGTCATCACGAGACACGTCACCCTGTTCTGTACACTGCACTGTAAGGCTCCCTTGCCTTCCTCCTTGCACTTATGCCAGCCGGGTTGGACGCACTAATGCACCATCAACTGTGCACCCTGACATACTCCTTCTGTACCATCCCCTTGTCGATTCCTAAACCGGGTATGCAATATGGGTTTCAATCCTTATTCCTCGAGTGATATTAGTCATGGGGCAAGTGACAGTTCTTTCATTTCATTTGAGTGACTGTGAGTTGAGTGCAACATTCCTTATCATCGATGCATTTCCTGTGATCCCTTCAATCAGCTACCTCCTTAGGAACTGCTGCGTGGTCCCTGCCATGAAGGACGTGTGCCGATAAGATGCCTTGGTACCTCCAGCAGCAGCCGACAACAACACCGGACGTGCCGTCGACAATCAACCTTGATTCCTGACAACATGGGCCAAGTTTTTCTAACCCTACAACTTCTGTTTCTCAGTGACGTTCATGTTTTAAGTGTGGGGACATTAGTGGATGGTTTGTTGTGTGGTTCTCGGTCCCTGTTGTTTGGTTAACCCTATCCGTTAATGTTTTAAGTGTGGGGACCCGTCCCTGCGCGTCTACATTGCATACCCTTCTGCATATGCCTCAACCTGCTAATGCCTCTATGTCATGACTTGTTTTTACCTTAATGGGGTCCCTTCCCACCCACTCGTTCATTTTTCACCCACCCTTGGGACTGTTCCCTTGCAGTTTTTCTTTATTCTCTGATTTTGTGGTCCTGCCATGTAAACGCACCCTACATTCACCGACGTCTATATCCAACCTTATAGCCATGTTGCTCTCTTTGAACTGACCATTTTTCCTTTTTACCTACCCCTGTTCCGGTGCACGGTTTTTGAGTTATTAATTTTTGAAGCATTTTATACAAATTAGCCGATTTTCCATATGAATGCGCTTTGCTTGCTTCGGAACCGTGATCTAACATCATAGCCCTGACAACCACTTTTTCCCTAATATTTTTCCTTTTTACTCTATGTCATTCCGATGCATGGTTTGTCCAATATTAATTTTCCGGTTTTTTTACGACTTTTTCGTACGTCTTTTTGACATTTTTCCATGTGAACCTGCCCTCTTTGCATCGGAATTCCAATTTGATTTGATAGATATGTCCTTGTGCCTTCCCCCACCTTTTTCCTTTTTCCTCCACCCTCTTTTGACTTCTGGATTTTTAATTATTAATTTTTACATGTGTTTTCGGGTGTATTTTTGGTGTTTTTTGCATGTGAATCCCTCCTACTTCCACCGGAACTGCATTTTGACATGACAATCCTGTACCATCCCTTCTTGCGGACATTTTTTCTTCTTACTGCATGTCATTCCGGTGAACGGTTCGTCCAATATTAATTTCTGATCCCATTTTCGGGTCTGTTTTTTGGGTTTTTCCCATGTGAACGCGTCTTATCTCAGTCGGAACTATGTTTTGATGTGATAGGATTGTCGGTCACGCCTTTCTGCACATTTTTCCTTTTTCCTGCACCTCGTTTTGATGCACGGATCTTCCGATATTAATTTTTAATTGCGTTTTTGGACTCGTTTTTCGTGTTTTTGCATGAGAACGCCCTTTACCCCCCCCCCCCCCCCCCTGGAACCCCTGTTGCACATTTTCCCTGTCTTCCCCCTGCCGTCCTGCCCACCTTTTTTTTTTTACGCCATTTCGTTTTGACGTCCGGATTGGGAGTTATTAATTTTTCTTTATTTTTATGTGTTTTTGCACGCCCCGTCCCGCGCGTAAACGCGTTCGTTTTCGATTTTCCGCGTCTTAACGCGCCCCGGTCGCATCCGCGTGCCTCGTCCCAGCATCCGGGCACCCTTTCACTCCCGTCACGGAAAATTTTTTTTTACCCCCGCCCCGCGCACGTGCGCGAGACGGGGGTACGCCTTTCCCCCTTGGGCACCTCCCCCTAGGGCCTACCCTACCCCTACCCTGCCCATTGCCCTTCCCACCCCTACCTTTCCCTATCCCCCCTCCCCTCTCACAATCCCTTCCCCTCCAACCGCCTCCCTCCTAACCTCCCTCTCCCTCATCTTCTTCTCCCTCCCTGCATACTCCTCCTCCCTCCTCTCCTTCGTGCAGGACCTCCCGTCCCCGCCCTCTGACGTCGCAGTGCTCTTGGACGCCAATCGCCAGGCCGCCTACCACGTTGCTAGCCCGCTCCTCGACGCTCGCCAGGCCCTCCCGCCGCCGTCCTGTGGCGCAGCGACCTCTGCCTCCCTCTTGCCCGCCCTGCCTGTGTCCTCGTCGCCGCCACGTCCGCCAGCGCCCTCTACCACGCCGTTGGGCCGCCTGCCTCGCCACGACACCCCGTGGGCCGCCACGACGTCGACTGCGCTCGCCCTCTGCCACGTCGACTGCGCCCGCCCTCTGCCACGCCGCTGGCCCTCGTCCGCGCCCCCTTCTGTCACAACTCTATAGAAACAGAATTTGTATCCTTTTTCATTAATTTGTCTATATAATGATTTATTGAATTTATTTCCCTTGCACTAATTAGATATAAAGAAAAGTGCATTGGAGCTGGCCACTGATGAGTGGTCACAGGTTATGGTGGACCCACGCGGTGGGTTAGAGAAAAGATAGTTCACACTTCCACCTGTATGACCCGATTGGGCGCCTGTGACTAGAACTCACGCATATCAGGGTTAGACTCGCACACAAAAAGGATTGATGCCTTGAAGTGTGGGCTAGATCCACCAGAACAAACAGTTACAATCAACAAGATGGCATGATCATGAAATGCTTGTATAATGTGCATGTGTGGGCTGAAAGCTTGAAATGCACATTTCTTTGCATAGGAAAGTCACATGAAGATTCAGATACCATTTTTGCGATGTACACGGAAAAAGCTTTCATATGACACCCATATTGGGGGGGTCCCTAAATTTTAGAGATCCCTAAAATTTCCTAAAATTTAGGAGCCTCGAATTAGCCTAAAAATGCTAGTCCTAAAAAATAGGGATGTCATTCTAAAAATAGTAAGTTCTGTACTCTGACTGTGCTTACTAAATTTGGTTGTTTCTATTATTGACAGTATTCAACCCAAAAAGGAAGGCCATAAGTGTCAAGACACTTGTCACACAAGTTTCCAAGTGTCCCACCACTTGTCACATCTCATGACATGTGGTTGGACACTTGTCTTGTGCTACTCCACTTTCCCCTTTTGTACTAGCTCTCCCCTCTCCTATAAATAAGAGCTCGTTTTTCTTCATTCAACATCATTTTTCTTTGCTGTAAACTCATGTACAGCACCCACAGATAGCCAGAAACGGGCCCCATCCATCCCCATCATCATCCCCTACTTCTCCATTATCAAATTCCTCCATATTCCCTCTTCTATCACTGTTATTTTACAGGACAACAAGCCTGTAAATTCATTACAGCACCTCCTTCTCGAGCTCTTTCTTCCATTTTAGCTACAAGAAGCAAGCCCTATCCATTAACTGCTGATCAATGATGGAGAAAGGCTGAATTCCCCTTTTTCTTCTCTCATATTGTAAAGAAATCAGTTCTTATCATTGCATAATAGATAATGCATGTGTGTTTGTACATCTTTGCATGATCTTGTGAGAGTGAGAATTACTTCTTCTCACTCTCAGGTTGATTGTAACTGAGCTCTTCCCTAAGGGACTTGGGTTGAGCAGAAATACATTCCTTCGGGGGGGGGGGGGGGGGGGTTGGGGGTTGCCCATCTTCAACCCTCAATCTTGTCTCCATTACTTTTACATTTTCATGGTTGTAATTTTGTGAGTAATTTTCATTGTCAGTTTTAAGTGTTTATTCTCTTTTATATTAAATCTCGAAAACAAGCGAATATCATAATTGTTAAGCATACTACATTGTTCGGGGCGTTTACACCTTCGCCAAGTGCCCGCCCTCCAGGTCGCCAGTGCCCTGGACGCTCGCGCCGTCCTCCAGGTCGCCCCTGCTGTTAGTGCCTCCCGCCTTCCCACCTCCTCCACGTGCCCCCCAACCTAGCCCCCTTTCCCCCCCTAGCCAACCCACACACTCCCCCCACCCCCAACCTAGCCCCCTTTCCCCCCCAGCCAACCCACACACTCCCCCCACCCCCAACCAAGCCCCCCTTCCCTCACAGCAAACCAAATCCACCATCCCCACCCAGGCCCCCAGTCACACACTACCCCACAACCCCCACTACAGCACATCACCCACTAACACACCTCCCCACCTAAACCCCCATTCCCCCCCATCACTTACCTTCCCCCCCCACTAACACACTCCCCTACACAAGCCCCTAGTCCCACCACTCAGACACACACCCCTACCCTCCCCGAAGCACCCCCTTCACACTAAACCCTACCCCTACCCCGCTGTAAACCCCTGTTCCCCCGCAGCAGCTTCCCACATCCACTCCATAATCCCCCGTCCCACCCGTCGACACCCTCGTGGCATCGACACACGTGTAGGTGTGTACGCGCGCGTGGGTGCTTGCGATCGATTGCTCGTGATCGTGCGCGGGTGCGGGAGCTAGTTAGCCGGTTGCTAACACGCAGCTGCCACACAGCTTATTTCTGGGTATTTTCCCAGCTTTTTAATTCAAACACCCGAAACCTTTAAAACACCAACAAAAATAAATAAATAAATAAATAAATAAACATTAAAAAAAACAACCAACCTTTAAAATTTTGAAAAAATTCCATAAAAATCTAGAAAAATTCCTACTATTTCTGCAACCAATTGCCTATTTTTTTAACCTGTAAATTTCAAGCAAATAAATTCAAAACATTTTAAAATTACATATTCTTTTAAAAATACCCAAAAAAATGAAAAAACATTCATTAAAATTGCAAAAAAATTCCAAATTAATTTTCAAAAAATTCCTAACAATTCCATTAATATTTTTATTTATTTTTGACATATTTTTCTAAGTTGTCACAATATTTCATTTCACACCTAAATTCCTTAAAATACCAAATAATAATATTAATATTAATATTAAATATTTTTCATCCATACACAAACTAAATATCTAGAAAAAAATCCAGATATTTTTGGATTGAGGAGAGCGCATTATTTGCATTTACATACACCCACTACCAGGTATTTTCCCTTTTATTTGTTATTTTTTCAGCTACCCCACAATCCACGGTTAATATAAAAATAAAAAACAAACAAGAAAAAAAAACCAAACACACAAACAAACAAACAAATAATTAAAAAATGAAACCCTAAACACCACCATGGCACGCGCATTCGCGCTAAACACTCCATTTTTTAAAATAAAAATAAACCCGCCGTTCACTTAGCACGCGCTAAGTACACTAAAGAGGCACTTTAATATTTTTAATTAAAATGAACTAGCCGTCACAAGAGCACACGCTGGCAAAAAAGCGCTCCACATCACCTTAATTTGTAATCAATAAACTTGCATTTAGAGACCCAGTCTGGGTATCAAAGTTCGGGATTCGAATTAAAGCACCACTTTAACATAATAATTGGTAATTAAATTTATAAGAAGGAACCGCCGTAAGGTTTATCACTTAATAAAACTTCACCCATTTCTTAATAATTTATTAAAATGAACATTTCATTAAATTAATTCCCCCTCACTGCACTTAATTCTCCTTTTTAACGAACCCGGTTTCGTGGGATGGGTATGGGCAGTCTTTGGAGTTATTTCCATGGTCAAACACCGGTTTATCAACGATGTGGTCTTGATGTGTATAGGTTGTTGTGATGTTTTGGTTCAGTGTATTTGTTACGGTTAAGGGTACGGTGTGTAGTTTTTCTTCTTTATTGCCTGATACGGGGTTTTGGGTGTTTGTATGTTGCATAGCGTGAAGCTTTCGGTCGCATATGTCTCAAGGTCATGTCGAATTTTTTTTTCTAGGCTGTGGTTTACTTGGGGATAGTTGGTCGAGTCACGTTTTATCATTTTGGTTGTTCTCTTATCCTTGGTTTTTTTTGTCTGTTGCTTTGCAGGCATTCTCCTTGATTGTCTGTGTTTGTGGTGTGTGTGTAACCATCTGAATGGTGCCTTCTCATGCTCCTCCCCCTATCCAGTATGTCCCACTAGTTAGTAGGGATTACTCTTCCCTACTCACTTTTGAGCATCTCACGAAGGCGGGACTCGTTGCTTTTGTGGCTACCTCCTTTCCATTGCTTCCAGAAGATCCATCAATGTGTGACGAGTTTTTGGCCTCCTACAGCAAGAAGTCGGGACTGGTCCAGGGTATTTCTATGACTTTGACACCTCGAGGCCTAGGGAAGGCTCTTTCTCTTCCCTTCAAAGGTGAACCTTTTGTTACCACTCGTTAGCTTTTCTCTAATGAAGAGATTTTGAAGCTATTACAAAAGCAGACAAGGGAATTGTGGATGTTAAGAAGGTGATCAACTCTTCAGGAGTTTCCTTTTCCATGATCACTGATCTCGTGTGGAAGATGGTCTGTCAGTTTCTCCAGGAAGGTTTATGCCTGCAAGAATGCCATCCCAGTACTTGTCCAAAGAGCTTTTCACAGCTTCAAGGATGGTGTTGAAGGGAGTAGCTATTGATTGGAGCACTTACCTCCTCACTAAAATGGATCAACATTTCGTCAAAGTCACCAGGGGTAATGTTACCAATGTCACATATGGATCGTATTTGTCTACCTTCTTGACCTACTCAGGTTTATAGAAGAGTGTGCCTCCACCTCCTCCATCAGATTCAGTACCTCCTCCTCCACCTTCAGATGACTCCGAACCCATTGATATAGAGGATGATGATTCTCAGCCTCCCCTGGTCATACAGCGCAAATGCTTGAAGCAGGTAGCGGATAAAGCTCCTTCGGTTCTTCCTTCAGTGTCCATTCCTGCTACCTCTGGCAGTGATCTCCCTCGTTATCTCACTTGTAATAACCTGTTCAAAGCACATCGCAAAGGTTCATTGGATATATCAATTCTCTCACTGAACAATCTAGTCTCGGGAGATGCAATTCCTTTCCTCTGTAAAGACATTCAGAGTTCCATTGAATTGTCAGTGACAGCCTGTGTTCAACAGCTGTACGCTTCCTTTTATGAAGAGCTGATGCAGTCTAAGGACCAGTTGCATAAGGCAACATCCGAGTTAGCCTCTGCTAAGGATACCCTAGCATATTTGTTTAAGAAGATGGAGCAACAAAGCCAACTGGTTACAACCCAACGAGATGAGATATCTTCTTTGAAGATCCAGTTACTAGAGGTTCAATCAGAGGTTACTAGCCTTTCATAGGAGAAGGAGAGGATGTCCAGAGAAGCGCAGGAGTTCCAAACTCTTTTAGATGACAAACTTTCAGCCTTACACACTGCTAATGACACCGTGGAATCACAAGCTTTCCAAATCAAGCAGTTGCAAGATCAATTGGCAAAGTCACGGTCTGTTCCTCCAAGCCCTAATGTTCCCTTGATCCCTTCTCTCTCACAGCAGGACTTGGCTGCTCTTCAGAGACAGGCTACCTTGTGTCCTCTATTCCAAAATAAAGTGGAAAGATTGCAGTCCAGGATGCATTTGCTATGGTCTACATTTGAGCAGTTTCAGGAATATATTCCTCCGGACCATTCTTTCTTTGTCCACTACCAATTACAGAAGTTGGCCTTCCACATGAAGCTTTCCACGATGGATTTACCTCTTCTTGAGGATGGATGGAGTGGGGCTTGGTCTGCTGAGTTGCTGACAGAGGTGGTAAGGATGGTGTTTGAAAATTCTGTCAAGACAGATACCATGTTGATGTCCTACATGTATCTACGAGGAGACTTGTTGATTCCAGATGAGGTGGATATGGCATGGTATGTGGGGGACATGGTTCTACAAGTTGTTTTGTATGTTAACCATTTGGAGTTGCGCATAGATGACATGTTCCAGAGTTACTCCTCCAAAGTGGCTAATTGCCCTGATAATTCCTGGCATAACATGATTGATTCTGTGGTCCTGAATCAAAGACAAAACACAGCCCCTACCTATGCCCAGAGTACTAATCAACTGAGGGTGGATCTCTTAGCTTATCTTTCAAAACATAATCCGTTTGATTCTACCTTTTTTTACGCCTATCATAGAAGATCTCTCTTAGGACCTTCTGTTCCTACCCTCCTATATTACCAACAAATGGCTCACCGATATGATATATATATTTCCCTTTGTCAATCCAATTCCACAACCATTTTACCCCTTCTTTTCCAACCTTCATCTTTTCCTCAAATTTCCATTTTTACATACTGCTCCTTTATTGAGGATAGAGTATTTTCCCCTTCTCCACCATGTCCTTCTCCATCCATTCATGTACCTTTTACCTTTCCTATTTATCAGTTAACACCCTTATTAAGTGATTCCATACAAATTTCTGCCACTCCTTCTTTAAATCATTCTTCCTTTTATGATTTTGCCTGATTCCCAGCAGAGCTGGATATATTGTATTTTCATGCCCTTTGTTTGCCTAGCAGATACCTTGTCCTATTGGAAAGGATGTGCTGTCTTCAGTTTTTTCAGAATCCTCCCAAAACATTTGTAGATGAATCCTTGTCTATGGATCGGTTTCCGAAATCACCAATCTTTCAAGAGGGATCATCTTCATTGATACCTTTTCCGATGTATAGTGGATGCTTTTTAATGAAAATCTCTCTTTTTGGAGGAGTCATTCAGATGGTTGTGTTGTGTGTAGTGTTTGTGTTTTGGGTTAATTTATGTAATACAAACGTGGTGATTGCCTATTGGATTGGCTTTCGTGCGAGCTACATTTTGGAGAATTGTGGTGATGGGGTCGTGGTTAGAAAGTTAAAGATGCTGATGAAGAAGAAGAAGAAACCTCTTATATCCTTTACAAGTTTGTTGTGATTTCTAGTTTGATAAGAAGTGTTAATGTATAAAGGGTTTTCCTTTCGTTGTATTTTTATATCAGATACAGGTGATAAGTTGGGGTCGTGGTTGGATGGATTGTTTTTGAAGAGATATTGAAGATCAAAGTTGAGCTTTTAAATGAACTTGTATTCCCTTTTTCCTAGGTCACGAGGACGCTTCCTTATTAAGTGTAGGGATATGTTGAGTGTTGAAATGACTTGTTTTTTGGCTGATTTTTGTTGTTTTTGAGAGCTGAATGGTTGATTTTATGAGATGATTGATTGGTTTGAAAGTGGTTTGAGAGTGTTTTGGATGATATTGATTGTGTTTTGGAAGTTCGTGATGTTTATTAGTGGTTTTGTGATGTTTTGATAGGTTCTGATTGGTTTTGTATACCTTTTGTATAGCTTCTCTTTTGTTCTATTTTGTTCTGATTGTCTTCTATAAGGAGGGATGGAGTATAGATTGATGAAGATTGAGATCTTGTGAAAGCTTATTGAATAGTTTTTGAGAGTTTTGAATGGTTTGAGTATGAGTTATGTGGTTTTGATGACCTTCTGTAACCTTCTGTAGGTCTTCTGTAGAGCTTCTGTCTTTATTCTGTTCTGTACTGTAGCTGTTCTGGTACTGTACTGTGACTGTTCTGTGTGCTTCTGTATGTGTTCTGTTGGATGAGAGTGTAGTTTGGGAAAGTTTTCTAGCCTTGGAAAGAGGTGAATACAAGTGCAAAAGAGCTGAAAGAAGTGAAAGAAGTAGCTGCTAAAGACTCAAGTAAAGACTAGAGTGAAGTGACAGTAGTGAGCTATGAAAGGACACTGTAGTGGCTCTGGTGACTCTTCATATCAGACATACATCTTGGGAGGGGTATCCACGACCTAAGAAGGATTATTAAGAGTGATTTTGAGAGATTGTAGTGAGGATATGATGTATTATTGATGGAGAGAGAGAGCCAGAGATAGTCAATTCTACTCAAACAGAGTGATTGTATGTAAGAGATTGAGAGAGAAGACTATGAAGATATTGAAGATGAATACTATGTGATGTATTTCCATTCAAAGATGGTGTATTCCTTTTCTTTCTTTGTTATATTGATGGATTTTATGAAGATATTGAAGAATATGGTTGATTCTATCAAATCCGTGGGAGGTCTACATGATGCTCCATGAAGATTTGTTGTGCCTGGTGTTCTTTTCTTCATTGTGATCATATAAAACATAATAAACAAGCTTGTTGATATTACAAGATAGATTTTCTTGCAAGAGAATTTCCTTTTCATTGGTATTCCTCTTGGGGCTCCATCCAACACCAAGTAAATATCACTTATTGTGAAATCAAGGATGATGAATTAATTTGAGATACTCACATAAACCTTCAATGAATACTCAATACTCAAGGATTTGCACAAAATAAAGTTAAAATACTAGCTCTAATGTGATTGGAAAAGTGGTCACAAACTAGATATAGCTACAAACAAATACTACTAATATAGTAAATCAACTAACATTGCATACACCACTTTATGAGTTGATCTCATACTGAGCTCTAGTAAATACAAGTGTGTCAAAGACCAATGAATGTAAAAGGTTGATTGAAATAAGGAGATTGAAACAAAGAAATCTTATGTTAGTCAATAAGAGTGCAAAAATTGGAGTACACTTTGGAATAGGCTTAACAAGTAAGAGAATTGATTCAATCCTTGATATTGAAATAATAAGACTCACATGTGCTTGCTCTTTTCTCACTCATCTTACTTTCATTGTATATATGCATCACTTGGATAGATGGTGTAAAAGAGGCAATTCTCACAGCAAACAAAATAATTGGAAAATACAAGAATACACCAAATATGCTAAAGAAACTATAGCCAAGGTGGCTAGACATGAAAATGTATTGCCATGAATGGCCGAGAATCAAAGATGAATGCTGCAACAAGATACTCACCTCTTGTTATGGTGGACATAGGTACACACGAAGGATCCCTCAATCTTGTATTCTCAAAATGGCAAAAAGATCCTTCACATGTTACATCCCCACCTTTTATACCAAACCCTAGCATATCCTAGACTAAGGTATTTTATGCTTTATTACAAGCCATCCCAACCTAGAAGAGCCTTGTCCTCAAAGCTAAATTGGGAACAAATTATAAGGATGATTACAAGGATAACTTGAAGCATATGGAATCATGCTAAAATAAAGCTCTTATGTTGATGAAGAATCAAGAAGTTGATGAAGAAATGACAATGTAAATGGAACACATTGCTGTAAGCTGTCCAAAACAGGCTGTATACAAAATTGGCCATGTCTTGAGCTAGAAATGTCCGATTTCCATGTGCTATATACAAAAATGTAGAGGACAACATGTAGTATCCAGTCATGCCTTCAAGATCAAATTTTGATGAAGATAATGCAATTAACTTTCTGACAGGAAATTATTACAACAAGTTGTTTACTGTTCTGTTCATGAACTGTCCTCTTGTAAAAGCCATGGAAATTGCTCCAACTATGATGCTTGTTGCCAAGAAGATTCTTCGATAGGCAAACCTTTCCATTTGATAATGTTAAATGATGTGGATCTAGGACATGACACAAGCTATGGTGGATCAAAGATGTAAGCCAAGTTCATAATGACATGGACAAGTAGAGACAAACTATTACACAAGTGAATTGGGTTCCAAGATAGATTAGCTTGGACTCATAAACACAATCTTGTGTAGAATCGACAATGACAGACACTTAACTGAAAGTACAAAGCATCATGATATTGTGTTCATTTCATAGTCAAGTACAATGCTTTATAGGCTTTGAGTTGTTCCACTCTCCTCACTGTGCATATGGGATTCAGGACAGCTCCTCTTGGAGCATACATCATTTGTCTATTTCTCAACACCCCCCCTCAAATGATGAGTCCCTACACTTGCTGGCTTTTGCCCCCCCTTCATGATAACATGGCCCGGAAGACTAGCTCATAGGCAGCCTAGTCAAGTTAAAGCTTGAGACTTTACATCTTGGCAAGGGTTGTACAAATCAAATTCACTAAGGAAAAGAAAGATCCACTATGGGAAAAACATATGAAAGATATAATGAAAGTTCTTCAAAACAATCTGTCAGAGTTGTTGATGGTAGTGGAACCATATTCTTCTTCTTCTCTTTCTTCCATGTATTGGTTCTGGTGATGATCACTTTGCAATTGTTGGGCTCTCTTCTTATGGAAACATTCACTGGCTACATGGCCAGTCTTACCACAATAGTGACATGTAATCCGATCCTTGTTATGGTTGTTGATGAATCCTCGACCTCTTCCTTTAGGTCCAGCAGCTCCTTTGGTGTACAAAAGATTTTCCCTAGATGATGAGACATTGTCTTTTGCATTCTTGGTTTTTACTTTGCCTTCTTCATCGAGTAGTGAGTGCTCAATATCTTTAAGTGTGAGACTTGGAACATTGCTCAAAGTGGACACAAGATTTTCATATGGATCCTTGTTTACACTTGCAAGCAGTACGGCTATTGCTTCATCTTCCTCAATATTCTTTTTAAGAGATGCAAGTTGAGTTTTTAAACTCTTAAACTTATTAATGTGTATGGTCATAGAAGCACTGTCTTTGATATCCAGTTTATAAAACTGCATGAGAAGTTTTACCTTTGAATTCTTTGCTTGAGTACCAAACATTTTATCAAGTTCCTCCCAGGCGGTTTTAGCATTTCTAATACCAGATATATGATGTAACACATCATCACTTAATCCCCAAGCAATGATGCCTAGTGCCTTATTATTCATCTTTTTCCATTCTTTGGATTTGAACTGGTCTTCTTCAACGAACCCGTCTTCATCATCTTCCTTCTTGTTATCTGCATCATCTTCAAACAAGTCCCATAAGTCCTTTCGCATCAGGTGGTACATGGTCTTTTCCTTCCAGGCATGGAAGCCTTCTCCATTGAACTTTGCTATTTGCTCAAGTTCTACCATGTTGACCAGCTCCAATTAACTGGGAAAAGACCAGCAAGGGGGATTTGTGAAGTGTCACAAGGAGGTTAGTGTCAACTGACACTAGTTGAGTATCAATAGATACTATTCTTGAGCTTAGTATTGAATGTCGGTGCTTGATCTTCTTCTTGCTTGTTGATTTGAAGTGTTAATCTTGCTGGGAACTGAGTTCAAACTCAAATAAGAGTGGCAGTGTGTGCCCTCAGTTGAAAGGAATGAGAAATTGAAGGAAAATTGAGCTTGCACCTTGATGGCTATGGCTTCCTGGATTAGGGTTTTGACCCAGGCCTGGTTTTTTCCAGATATCTAGAGCTAGAGTTGATCATTTTGGAAACTTTTTTTTATGGAAATGTAGCTTACTCCATGCTCTACAAGAGCCCCATGATAATCGTCAAGATCGGGTACTGGAGTTCGCGCGCAGATCAGCGAAACGTAACCAGGCGCAGATATGGCAGCGACGTCGAATTTCAGCAATGCCAGGCTTGTAGGTATCCAATGTCAGGCTTAGATGTGATAGGCAGAAGCTCCTTGAGTAGAAGAACAATCCTCCTGAAGAAAGCACACTGAAATGTTGCCTGATTTGAGAGATATGAGAGCTCAAAGTGAGGTATGTCCTGCAGGCCACAAACTGGGGCTATGGCAGCAACTGACAATAGTGACAATGCTGAGGTCCAGATAGACAAATCTCATGGATTGATGTGATACAAGGAAGCTTTGTGAGGTGGAGAACAACTTTCCAGAAGGAAGCTCAGAGAGATTTGGTATGTGGAGTGAGATACAGGAGCTTCAAGATGACAGGGTCCTGCTGGCTATGGCTGCCACAAGGTCCAACTAAGATTTGAAGTTGAAACTGAAGATATGAGCTGAATGTGGGCTGGTTAGAGATCACCAGAGATGAAGGGAGACTAGAGATTCAGAGTGTGAGCTGTGCCATGCCCAACTGGGCTCTGATACCATGTTAAATGATGTGGATCTAGGACATGACACAAGCTATGGTGGATCAAAGATGTAAGCCAAGTTCATAATGACATGGACAAGTAGAGACAAACTATTACACAAGTGAATTAGGTTCCAAGATAGATTATCTTGGACTCATAAACACAATCTTGTGTAGAATCGACAATGACAGACACTTAACTGAAAGTACAAAGCATCATGATATTGTGTTCATTTCATAGTCAAGTACAATGCTTTATAGGCTTTGAGTTGTTCCACTCTCCTCACTGTGCATATGGGATTCAGGACAGCTCCTCTTGGAGCATACATCATTTGTCTATTTCTCAACAGATAAGGTATTCCACAAGAATTTGGTTCGTTAGAACCTTCTCCCTCTTACCAACAATCTTTTCAGGCTCATAGATGACCAAACCATCATCTTCGAAGGGAGGGAGTTCTTCAAGAACTTGGATTTGAGGACCAACATACTTTTTAAGTTGAGACACATGAAAAACATTATGAATTCTTGTGTTTGAAGGTAAATTGAGCTGATAAGCAAGATCCCCAACTCGTTTGACAATGCAGTAAGAACCATAAAATCTATGAGCAAGTTTATTGTGCCCTCCTTTGAGAGAAGCATATTGTGACTTGGGAACCTTCAAGAATACCCAATCATCTTCCGCAAGCTCCACATGTCTTCTTTTCTCATCCACATAGGCTTTCATGGTCTCTTGAGCTTTCCGAATATTATCCTTGCATTGCTTCATAGGAGCCTCCATCTTTTCTAACTCCTCACGAGCTTGTGGATTCACATCTTCATGGAATAAGGCGGAGGGTACTTGCACTTTGTAACCATATAGAGCTTCAAAAGGAGACATTCCAATGCTCATATGATAAGTATTGTTATAGCAAAAATCCGCAAGGTAAAGCCAATGGTCCCAAGCATTTTTTGTGTTATGGCAAAAGTGCTGCAAGTATACCTCTAGCCATTTGTTAACTCTTTCTATTTTCCCATCAGTTTGCGGATGGTATGCTATACTAGGAGTCAATAGAGTCCCCATTGAAGAGAATACACTCCTCCAAAAGCTGCCCATAAACTTAATGTCTCGATCGGACACAATCTTCATTGGCATTCCATGAAGCTTGAAGATAGATTCCATAAATTGTTTAGCCACTTGCTTTGCTGTAAATTGAGCTTTGGTAGGGATGAAATGGGCTAATTTAGTCAACCGGTCTACCATCACATAAATGTTATTCCACCCATGCTTTGTTGTGGGTAATCCCACAATAAAATCCATGGTAATATCAATCCACTTACCATGAGGAATAGGAAGTGGCTGAAGTAAGCCGCCGGGTAGAAGAGAAGAGTCCTTGTTTTGTTGGCATGGAAGGCATTGCATGACAAAATCCTTAACATCCCTCCAAATACCCTTCCAATAAAAGCTCTTATGGATATTATCAAAGGTTTTGAACAGCCCATGGTGTCCCGCTAAAGGCAAAGAGTGCATCTCATGCAAAATATGGTCTTTGAAAGAAGATTGTGATGTCAAGTAGACTCTACCATGATACCATAGAAGACCGTTATGCCATTTGAAATTGGAATACTCTTCTCCTTTGCCTTGCTGAAATTCCTTCATCATTTTTTATGCTTGCTCATTAAGCAAATACTCTTCTTGAATATCATTGATCCAACCCTTATGTACAATTGAAATTATAGAGATGGAGAATGCCCACATTCTTGATAAAGCATCTGCTACAATGTTGTCTTTTCCAGCCATATAGGATATTTCAAAGTCATAGCTTTAAAGAGTAGCTAGCCATCTCCGTTGTTTAGGAGACAAATTTTGTTGGGAAAGAAAATATTTCAGCATACGGTGGTTGTTTTTAACCTTGAAATGGCGACCATATATATAATGATGCCACTTTTTAGTAGCATGCAAAATTGCCCATATCTCTTGTTTATAGACATGTAATTGATGCTCCTTATCATCAAGCTTGTGACTCTCATATGCTATAACTCCATGGTCTTGATAGAGAACAGCCCCAACTCCTCTTCCACTAGCATCCGCACATATAGTGAATTCTTTAGAGAAATCCGGGCAAACAAGAATAGGTGCTGAAATTAAGAGAGATTTTAGCTCATTGAAACTCTTGTTGACTATATTGTCCCAAAAGAATGATTCTTTCTTCAGCCTATCGGTTAAAGGAGCCGCCACATGAGGATAATTTTTTATGAATCTTTTATAAAATGATGATAATCCAAGGAATCCTCACAAAGATGTAGAAGAAGTTGGTGTAGGCCATTCTTTGACACACTTCACTTTGTTAGGATCCACTCTTATCCCTTTTTCTCCCACAATGTGACCTAGATATTCCACTTCTTCTTCCATGAAAGAACACTTTGACATTTTGGCAAAGAGTGTGTGTCTTCTTAATATGTCAAAGACCTCTCGTATATGCATCAAATGCTCCTCCTTGGACTTGCTATAAATGAGAATGTCATAAAAAAAATACAAGGACTATTTTGTATAAGAGAGGTTGCAATATTTTGTTCATGAGAGCTTGAAAAGTGGCAGGGGCATTTGAGAGCCCAAATGGCATGATCAAGAAGTGGTATAACCCTCTTTCAGTCCTAAAGGCTGTTTTATACTCATCTCCTTCCTTCATTCGAATTTGGTGATAGCCCGAACGAAGATCAATCTTGGTGAAGACCTTTGCATCCTTAAGTTCATCCAAGAGATCATCGATACATGGAATTGGGTATCTATTCTTCACCGTGGACTTGTTCAACTCTTTATAATCAATGCACATGCGGAAAGATCCATCCTTCTTCTTTACCAAGAGCACGAGAGAGGCAAACAAAGATTGACTTGGCTGAATTAGACCCATTTGCAGCAACTCTTTGACTTGTCGTTCCACCTGTTCCCTTTCAAACTTTGACAAGTGTAATAGGTTCCATTTCCAAAGTAATCAAGTCCACTTGTATGGTACATGAAGGAGATATAGTAATAGAAGTTTGTAGGCACACTTCATTGCTTGACTCATAAGCTCCATTCGCAACTTGGATCTTCAATGGTACTTACATTTGTTGAGGTAACAATTTCAGCCCATGTAAAGATTTGGTATTTATGAAGCTATGGGTGCTACCCGTGTCTATCAAGAGATGAACCACTTTGCCATTGATTAGCCCTTTAAGTCGAAGGGTATTTTCTCCCTTACAATTGGTCCATGCATCATGAGAAATGGCACATAAAGAACCACCCGGATCAAAAGGAAAGCTATCCAAATGTCATAAAACTCATAATTGGTTCCATCATCCTCATCATGCATGTCTTCGACCATAGGGTTTGCATCCACTTGAAACAAATTTGCCTCTTGATTCTCTTGTCCTTCATCTTCATCCGGTTCATCAATGATGACAAAATTGAGCTTGCTATTTATAGATTTACATTTCAACCTATGGTCTTGTGTCCATTCTCTCCACACTTAAAGTATAAACCTTTGGCCCGCATGTCCAAAATTTGATCATTAGAAAGAACCTCGTTGGAAGTGTTGTTTTGAGATCCCTTTTGTGTATTTTTAGCCCTTGTAAAATTCTGTTGTGCTTCAGCCATATTTCTGAAAAATTTCCCCTGTTTTTGTGCATAATTTCCACCCTGTTTTGAGGTATAAACAGTAGGAAAGATTGATATTTTGCTGTTATAACTGTTGGAATTGCTATACCCCCTGTTTTCTTGCCTAAAAGTGTCCTTTGGCTGGCTGAAATAAGCTCCAAACTTAGAGGACTGATTTGATGAAGAATACCCTGCACCTTTAGGCTAAAAACCCATTGAATCTTTCCTATATTTCTATCCATACCTTTCAGCATATTGAATGGCATCATGAATTCTCTTGGGCTGCATTGCACCTACTTCCGAAGAAAGGGCCGGATCTAAACCAAAGATATATTTTTTTAAATTTTTCCATATCATCAATTCCATCAATGTATATAGAGAGGTTGAGGAACATTTTGGAGTAGTCATGCACGGACATGCCTCTTTGTTGAAGATCATACCATCTTCGTTACAACTTTTCCTTTTCCATTGGAGAAACAAACACCTCAACTATTGCCTTTTTAAAATCTTCCCATAAAGCAAAAGTATGACCAACTCTTTGCATGTATCTCCACCATGTATGAGCGTACCCTTGAAGATGCAGTGCCGCAAAGTAGATCTTAGCTTCATCATGGAGAGGGAAAAGAGTGAAGTACATCTCTAGTTTGTTTACCCATTCTTCTAACTCTGTTGGAGATGCATTATTCCCCTTGAAGTTGGAAATGGTGATATTTTTTTTGTATTCCCTCTCATTATATGTGGGTTGAAAATTGTTAGAATGTTGTCCAAAAGATGGTTGTCTCCAAGATTCTCTATGCATTGAATCCCTTCCAAAGGAATTTAGCCTAGAAGCATTACCGCCTTGATTTTGTTGATTAGATCCAAAAGAATGATGCTGTCCACTAGTGGGTTGACCATAGATTGTGTTCTCTTTGTTAGTGATGTCTTGAAATGACTTTCTTTCTTCAAATCTTCCATGGAACTCTTCATTCTCCATTTCTCTTAAGTCTTCATCCCCTACATAAGCTGCCTCATGTCTTGGATTAAAATGTGGACGGCCATAATACTTTGATTTGGCTGACCATAGGTATTCTTCAATGTAGAAGGTTTTCCTCTCTCAAAAGTGGACATGATTGGTTGATCAATCCCTTTCCCTTTCACATTAGATGACTATCTTGAAGCATTTTCACCATGAGTAGTGGGTCTATTTGGAGAAGAGGCTGTATTTTGAACCTTGATGGCTAATAATACCTCATCAAACCCATTTTTCAGTCTTTGCTACTATATTTTCAAACCCATATTGCATGAACTTTACCAATTGTTGAATATTCTCATTCATTGCATTCATTGTCTTTTCCATATCCCCCATTGGCTTAGAAAGTTTTTCGAATCCATCATGCATTCCAATGCTCATCATATGTAACTCATTTGAAAGTGTAGGATCCCCAAAAGGTCCATGGAATGCTTGGTTCTCTTCATTTCCAAGTTGCACACTATGGGAATTACCAACACTTACACCATCATCATGTTGGTCTTGATTTTGGGTTTCATTAGTGTTATTTTGTTCATTGGCATACTCTCTAATGACTTCTTGAATTGTCTCCATCACTTGGTCTTTCCTTTTGCCTTTGGCCATTGGAAATGGTTGCAGTAATAATGGATTGTCAATCACAAAATCCCTTGTATCTGGAGCCCCAAGAGGAACACCAAGGAAAAGGGAATTCTCTTGCAAGAAAATCTATCTTGTAACATCAACAAGCTTTTTTATTATGTTTCATATGATCACAATGAAGAAAAGAACACCAGGCACAACAAATCTTCATGCAGCATCATGTAGATCTCCCACGGATTTGATAGAATCAACCATATTCTTCAATATCTTCATAGAGTCCATCAATATAACAAAGAAAGCAAAGGAATACACCATCTTTGAATGGAAATACATCACATAGTATTCAACTTCAATATCTTCATAGTCTTCTCTCTCAATCTCTCCTATACAATCACTATGTTTAGTAGAATTGACTATCTCTGACTCTCTCTCTCTCTCTCTCTCCATCAATAATACATCATATCCTCTCTAAAATCTCTCAAAATCACTCCCAATAATCCTTCTTAGGTCGTGGATACCCCTCCCAAGAGGTATGTCTGATATGAAGAGTTACCAGAGCCACTACAGTGTCCTTTCATAGCTCACTACTGTCACTTCACTCCAATCTTTACTTGAGTCTTCAGCAGCTACTTCTTTCACTTCTTTCAGCTCTTTTGCACTTGTATTCACCTCTTTCCAAGGCTAGAAAACTTTCCCAAGCTACACTCTCATCCAACAGGTCACATACAGAAGCATACAGAACAGTCACAGAACAGCTACAGTACAGAACAGAACAGAGACAGAAGCTCTACAGAAGGTTACAGAAGGTCATCAAAACCACATAACTCATACTCAAACCATTCCAAACTCTCAAAAACCATTCAATAAGCTTTCACAAGATCTCAATCTTCATCAATCAATACTCCATCCCTCCTTACAGAAGACAATCAGAACAAAACAAAAGCTATACAGAAGGTATATAGAACCAATTAGAACCTATCAGAACATCACAAAACCTCATATCTCCACTAATAAACATCATGAACTTCCAAAACACAATCAATATCATCCAAAACACTCTCAAACCACTTCCAAACCAATCAATCATCTCATAAAATCAACCATTCAGCTCTCAAAAACAACAAAAATCAGCCAAAAAACAAGTCATTTCAACACTCAACATATCCCCACACTTAATAAGGAAGCGTCCTCGCGACCCAGGAAAAAGGGAATACAAGTTCATTCAAAAGCTCAACTTTGATCTTCAATATCTCTTAAAAAACAATCCATCCAACCACGACCCCAACTTATAACCTATATCTAATATAAAAATACAACGAAAGGAAAACCCTTTATATATTAACACTTCTTATCAAACTAGAAATCACAATAAACTTGGAAAGGATATAAGAGTTTTCTTCTTCTTCTTCTGCATCAGCATCGTCAACTCTCCAACCACGACCCCATCACCACAATTCTTCAAAATGTAGCTCGCACAAAATCCAATCCAATAGGAAACCACCACGTTCTTTTTACATAAATTAACCCACAATACAAACACTACACATAACACAACCATCTGAATGACTCCTCCAAAAAGAGAGATTTTCATTAAAAATCATCCACCATACATTGGAAAAGTATCAATGAAGATGATCCCTCTTGAAAGATTGATGATTTCAGAAACGATCCATAGACAAGGATTCATCTACAAATGTCTTGGGAGGATTTTGAAAAAACTGAAGACAGCACATCCTTTCCAACAGGACCAAGTATCTGCTAGGCAAACAAAGGGCATGAAAATACAATATATCCAACTGCTGGGAATCAATGCTCACATTGACATTCATGCACAACTTTGGGATAGGCTTTGAATCATTATGAGAGTGCCTATGCATATACACCAAGTACCAAGCAAAGTGAGCAGTTAATCTCACTGAAGGATCTGCAGACTGTGAATACTGCTGAGCAAAATGAATATAGTTCTGATAAGCTTGATTGGCAGCTGTCCATTCTCTTGAAATTACTGGCCAATTTATCTGAGGTGCTGTAAGGGAATCATTCAAGCTCCATCCCCTTCTTCTGGAAATCTGATGATCAAACCCATCATAGTCACTAACCAACTGAGGTGGTTGAGATATAGAAGTGTTAGGAGAGGGAAGTGGAATAAGGAAAAGTGGATGAAGTGAGGGATAGGAAAAATCATAAAAGGAAGAATGATTTAAAGAAGAAGTGGCTGAAATTTGTAGGAAATCAGTTACGAAGGGTGTTAACTGATAAATAGGAAAGGTGGAAGGTACATGAATGGATGGAGAAGGGGAAAATACTCGATCCTCAATAAAGAAACAGTATGTAAAAATGGGAATTTAAGGGAAAGATTGAGGTTGGAAAAGAAGGGGTAAAATGGTTGTGGAATTAGATTGACAAAGGGAAAGATATAGATCATATCGGTGAGCCATTTGTTGGTAATACAGGAGGGTAGGAACAGAAGGTCCTAAGAGAGATCTTCTATGATAGGCATAAAAAAAGGTAGAATCAAATGGATTATGTTTTGAAAGATAAGCTAAGAGATCCACCCTCAGTTGATTAGTACTCTGGGCATAGGTAGGGGCTGTGTTCTGTCTTTGATTCAGGACCACAGAATCAATCATGGTATGCCAAGAATTATCAGGACAATTAGCCACTTTGGAGGAGTAACTCTGGAACATGTCATCTATGCGCAACTCCAAATGGTGACATACAAAACAGCTTGTTGAACCACGTCTCCCACATACCATGCCATATCCACCTCATCTGGAATTAACAAGTCTCCTCGTAGATACATATATGACATTAACATGGTATCTGTCGTGATAGAATCTTCAAACACCATCCTGACCACCTCTGTCAGCAACTCAGCAGACCAAGCCCCACTCCATCCATCCTTTGGAAGAGGTAAATCCATCGTGGAAAGCTTCATGTAGAAGGCCAACTTCTGTAATTAGTAGTGACAAAGAAAGAATGGTTTGGTGGAACATATTCTTGAAACTGCTCAAATGTAGACCATAGCAAGTCCATTCTGGATTGCAATCTTTCCACTTTATCTTGGAATAGAGGACACAAGGTAGCCTGTCTCTGAAGAGCAACCAAATCCTGTTGTTAAAGAGAGGGGATCAAGGGAACATTAGGGCTTGGAGGAACAGACCGTGACTTTGCCAGTTGATCTTGCAACTACTTGATTTGGGAAGCTTGGGATTCAACTATGTCATTAGCAGTCTGTAAGGCTGAAAGTTTGGCATCTAAAAGAGTTTGGAACTCTTGGGCTTCTCTGGACATCCTCTCCTTCTCCTCTGAAAGGCTAGTAACCTCTGATTGAGCCTCTAGTAATTGGATCTTCAAAGAAGATATCTCATCTCTTTGGGTTGCAACCAGTTGGGTTTGTTGTTCCATCTGCTTAAACAAATCTGCTAGGGTATCCTTAGCAGAGGCTAACTCGGATGTTGCCTTATGCAACTGGTCCTTAGACTGCATCAGCTCTTCATAAAAGGAAGAGTATAGCTGTTGAACACGGGCTGTCACTGACAATTCAATGGAACTCTGAATGTCTTTACAGAGGAAAGGAATTGCATCTCCCGAGACTAGACTGTTCAGTGAGGGAACTAATATATCCAACGAACCTTTGCGATGTGCTCTGAACAGGTTATTACATGTGAGATACCCAGGGAGATCACTGCCAGAGGTAGCAGGAATGGACACTGAAGGAAGACTGGAAGGAGCTTTATCCGCTACCCGCTTCAAGCGTTTGCGCTGTATGACCAGGGGAGGTGGAGAATCATCATCCTCTATATCAATGGGTTTGGACTCATCTGAAGGTGGAGGAGGAGGTACTGGATCTGATGGAGGAGGTGGAGGCACACTCTTCTGTAAACCTGAATAGGTCAAGAAGGCAGACAAGTATGATCCATAGGTGACATTGGTAACATTACCCCTGGTGACTTTGACGAAATGTTGATCAATTTTAGTGAGGAGGTAAGTGCTCCAATCAATAGCGACTCCTTTCAACACCATCCTGGAAGCTGTGAAAAGCTCTTTGGACAAGTACTGGGATGGCGTTTTTGCAGGCATAAACCTGTCTTGGAGAAACTGACAGACCATCTTCCACACAGGATCACTGATCATGGAAAAGGAAACTCCTGAAGAGTTGATCACCTTCTTAACATCCAGCAATTCCCTTGTCTATTTTTGTAACAGCTTCAAAATCTCTTCATTAGAGAAAAGCTGACGAGTGGTAACAAAAGGATCACCTTTGAAGGGAAGAGACTTCTTGCTATAGGAGGCCAAAAACTCGTCACACATTGACGGATCCTCTGGAAGCAATGGAAAGGAGGTAGCCACAAAAGCAGCGAGTCCCGCCTTCGTGAGAGGCTCAAAAGTGAGTAGGGAAGAGTAATCCCTACTGACTAGTGGGACATACTGGATAGGGGGAGGAGCGTGAGAAGGCGCCATTCAGATGGTTACACACACACACCACAAACACAGACAATCAAGGAGAATGCCTGCAAAGCATCAGACAAAAAACCAAGGATAAGAGAACAACCAAAACAATAAAACGTGACTCGACCAACTAACCCCAGGCAAATCACAGCCTAGAAAAAAAAAATCGACACGACCTCTAGATATATGCAACCGAAAGCTTCATGCTATGCAGCATACAAACACCCAAATCCCCGTATCAGGCAATAAAGAAAAAACTACACACTGTACCCTTAACCATATCAAAGACACTAAACCAAAACATCACAACAACCTACACATATCAAGACCATATCTTTGAGAAACTAGTGTTTGACCATGGAGACAACTCCAAAGACTGCGCATACCCATCCCACGAAACGGGTTCATTAAAAAGGGGAATTTAAGTGCAGTGAGGGGGAATTAATTTAATGAAAGGTTCATTTTAATAAATTATTAAGAAATGGGTGAAGTTTTATTAAGTGATACACCTTAGCAAGAAAACGGCGGTTCCTTCTTAAAAATTTAATTACCAATTATTAGGTGAAAGTGGTGCTTTAATTCGAATCCCCGACTTCGATACCTAGACTGGGTCTCTAAATGCAAGTTCATTGATTACAAATTAAGGTGATGTGGAGCGCTTTTTTGCCAGCGTGTGCTCTTGTGACGGCTGGTTCATTTTAATTAAAAATATTAAAGTGCCTCTTTAGCACACTTAGCGCGTGCGAAGTGAACGGCGGGTTTATTTTTATTTAAAAAAAATGGTGTGTTTAGCACGAATGCGCGCCATGGTGGTGTTTAAGGTTCTCTTTTTTTAATTATTTGTTTGTTTGTTATTTTTTTTTTTGTTATTTTTGAATTAACCGTGGGTTTTGGGGTAGTTGAAAAAATAACAAATAAAAGGGAAAATACCTGGTAGTAGGTGTATGTAAATGCAAAGAATGCGCTCTCCTCAATCCAAAAATATCTGGATTGTTTTTCTAGATGTTTAGTTTGTGTTTTGAATAAAAAATGTTATTTTATTATTATTTTTTATTTTCAAGGAATTTAAATGTGAAATAAAATATTGTGACAGCTTAGAAAAATAAGCCACAAATAAGTAAAAATATTAATGGAAGTGTTAGGAATTTTTCAAAAATTAATTTGGATTTTAAAAGCATTTTTAATGAATTTTTTCAAATTTTTGGGTATTTTTTTAATAGAATATGGAATTTTAAAATGTTTTGAATTTTTTTTGAAATTTACAGGTTTTAAAAAAAAGGCAATTGGTTGCAGAAATAGTATGAAGTTTTCTAGATTTTTTTGGATTTTTTTCAGAATTTTAAAGGTTTTTTTTTAAAAAAAAATCAATGTATTTTTTGGTTTTTTTTTTAAGGTTGTCGGGTATTGAATTAAAAATCTGCGAAAATACCCAGAAATAGGCTGCATGGCAGCGGCGTGTCAGCAATCGACGAACAAAGTCCCGCACCCACACACGATCAATCGCACGATCAACCTCAAGCTCCCACGCGCGCGTACACGTCGACGCGTGTGTCGATGCCACGAGGGTGTCGACGGGTGGGACAGGGGTTTAAGGAGGGGGTTGCTGTGGTTTAGCCGTGCAGCGGGGCTGCAGCGTGGGACAGGGGGCTTACAGGGAGTGCGTGTTAGTGGGGGACACGTGGGTAATGGGGGGAATGGGGGCTAGGTTGGGGGGTAAGCGTGTGTGTGTGCTGGGGGGGAATGGGGGCTAGGTTGGGGGTGGGTAGGTTTGCTGGGGGGGGGGGGGGGGGGGGGGAATGGGGGCTAGGTTGGGGGTGAGGGGGGGTGTGTAGGTTTGCTGGGGGGGGGGAAGGGGGGCTTGGTTGGGGGTGGGGGGGGTGTGTAGGTTTGCTGGGGGGGGGGGGGGGGGAGGAATGGGGGCTAGGTTGGGGGTGAGGGGGGGTGTGTAGGTTTGCTGGGGGGGGAAGGGGGGCTTGGTTGGGGGTGGGGGGGGGGGGGGGGAGGGGGGCGTGACACGTGGAGGAGGGTGGTTGGAGGGCAGGCGTGGTAGAGGGCCAGGCAACGTGGCACGGGGGGGGGGGGGGGGGGCGGGGGGGGGGGGGGGGAATGGGGGCTAGGTTGGGGGTGAGGGGGGGTGTGTAGGTTTGCTGGGGGGGGAAGGGGGGCTTGGTTGGGGGTGGGGGGGGGTGTGTAAGTTTGCTGGGGGGGGTGAATGGGGGCTAGGTTGGGGGTGAGGGGGGGTGTGTAGGTTTGCTGGGGGGGGGGGGGGGGGGGGGGGGGGGGGCGTGACACGTGGAGGAGGGTGGTTGGAGGGCAGGCGTGGTAGAGGGCCAGGCAACATGGCAGCCCACGGGGTGGCGTGGCAACGGATGGCGAAGGCGTCCTGCACGGAAGCAGGAGGTGCAACGACCGGGAGGCCTGGCGGGCGAGGATGAGGCGGCCAATGAGGCGGGCGGGCGACTTGGCAGAGGGCGCTCAAAGGGCGGGCGGGGCGCTGCAGGACGGGCGCTAACGGCAGGCAGGACGACGACCGGGAGGCCTGGCGGGCGAGGACGAGGCGGCCAGCGGGCCAGAGGACGGGGTAGGCGACGTGGCAGCGAGGCGGTGCGGAGGAAGTCGGGGGAGAAGGCCTGGCAGCGGGAGACGCCGAAGGCGGAGTAGGGGTTGGTGCAGAAGGCGATGCCATCCCGCTCGTGGTCCCCAATGATCTGCTACGGCGGCGGCGGCAGGAAGAACTACAGTGCATCACAGGCGGGCGCCAGAGGGGCGGGGAGGCCACCGGGCAGCACGTCAGAGGGCGGCAGGGAGGAGGGAGGCAGGCCCCCGGGCAGAGAAGAGAGAGGGGAAGGAGGGGAAGGAGGGGAAGAGGAGGGGAGCAGAGGAGGAGGGGATGAGGGTAGGTGGGAGAGGAGGACGCAGAGGAGGAGGGGAAAGGGAGGGAGGGAAGCGGTTATGGTGGGGAGGGACGGGGTAGGGGAAAGGGTGAGGGGTAGTGGGCGGGGTAGGGGATAGGGGTAGGGTTAGTGAGCGGGTTAGGGTTAGTGGGCGGGTTAGGGTTAGGGGATAGGGGTAGGGTTAGTGGGCCCAAAAAGGAGGCGTACCCCCCGTCCCGCGCGCGTGCGCGGGGTGGGGGTAAAAAAAATTTGCCGTGACAGGATTGAAAGGGCGCCCGGATGCGGGGACGAGGCACGCGGATGGGACCGGGGCGCGTTAAGACGCGTAAAATTGAAAAGGGGCGCGTTCATGCGCGGGACGGGGCACGTAAAAACACATAAAAATAAAGAAAATTTAATATCTCCCAATCCGGACGTCAAAACGAAATGGCATAAAAACAAAAAGTGGGTAGAATGGCAAGGGGAAGACAGGGAAAATGTGCAACGGGAGTTTTCGGGGGGGGTAAAGGACGGTCACGTGCAAAAACACAAAAAACGGGTCCAAAAACGCAATTAAAAATTAATATCGAAAGATCCGTGCATCGGAACGAGGTGTAGGAAAAAGGAAAAATATGCAAAAAGACGTGGCCGAAAATCCTATCACATCAAAACATAGTTCCGACTGAGATAAGACACGTTCACGTGGGAAAACCCCAAAAAAACCCAAAAATGGGATCGGAAATTAATATTTGACGAACCGTTCACCAGAATGACATGTAGTAAGAAGGAAAAATGTCCGCATGAAGGGATGGCACAGGGTTGTCATGTTAAACCGCAGTTCCGGTGGAAGTAGGAGGGGTTCACATGTGAAAAACGCCAAAAATACACCCGAAAACACATTTAAAAATTAATAATAATAAATCCAGAAGGCGAAAGAGGGTGGAGGAAAAAGGAAAAAGGTGGGGGAAGGCACGGAGGACACGGCTGTCAAATCAAACTGGAATTCCGATGCAAACAGGGCAGGTTCACATGGAAAAATATCAAAAAGACGCAGGAAAAAGTCTCGAAAAACCGGAAAATTAATATTGGACAAACCGTGCATCGAAATGACACGGAGTAAAAAGGAAAAATGTCAAGGAGAAATTTTTTGTCAGGGCTATAACGTCAGATCATGGTTCCGAAGCAAGCAAAGCGCATTCATATGAAAAATCAGCTAATTTACGTAAAATACTTCAAAAATTAATAACTCGAAAACCGTGCACAGAAATAGGGGTTGGTAAAAAGGAAAAATGGCCAGTTCAAAGGGAGGAACATGGCTATAAGATTGGATTTGGACTTCGATGAACGTAGGGTGCGTTCACATGACAGGACCTCAAAATCAGGGAATGAAGAAGAACTGCAAGGGAACAGCCCCAAGGGTGGGTGGAACATAAACGAGTGATTGGGAAGGGACCCCATTAGGGTAAAAGCAAGTCATGGCATAGAGGCATTAGCAAGTTGAGGCATATGCAGAAGGGTATGCAATGTAGACGCGCAGGGACGCGTCCACACACTTAAAACCTTAACGGATAGGGGTAACCGAACAACAGGGACCTAGAACCACACCATAGACCATCCACTAATGTCCCCATACTTAAAACATGAACGTCACTAAGAAACCGAGTGTAGGGTTAGAAAAACTTGGCCCATGTTGTAGAGAATCAAGGTTGATTGTCAATGGCACTTCCTGTGTCGTTGTCGGCTGGAGGTACCAAGGCATCTTCTCGGCACACGTCCTTCATGGCAAGGACCACACAGTAGCACCCAGGGAGGTAGCTGGTTGAAGGAATAGCAGGAAATTCGTCGATGATGAGGGATGTTGCACTCAACTCACAATCACTCAAATGAAATGAAAGAACTGTCACTCACCCCATGACTAATATCACTCGAGGAAGAATGATTGAAAACCCATATCTCGTATCCAGTTTAGAAATCGACAAGGGGATGGTACAGAGGGAGTATGCCAGGGTGCACAGTTGATGGTGCATTAGTGCGTCAAACCCATTTGGTATAAGTGCAAGGAGGAAGGCAAGGGAGCCTTACAGTGCAGTGTACAGAACAGGGTGACGTGTCCTGTGATGAGGCAGAGACCCATTCCGTGGGTGCATAGGGAAACGGGAACATACCTTACGCCAAGTATTGTAACGTCCCTCAATCTCACCTCTCGGTAATTGATTGAAGAAACTCCAGTCACACTCAGCCCACCCTCTGTCTCACGCTCGGTTGATAGATACAGGAGGGCAACCTTTTCCTGAAACCCATTGATGTAATCCTCACAGTCACTTGTGCAAGGATTGTATGCCTTGTGCGCATTCGATGGTGCAACTGTGCATCCCGCCCTGTGCCGGCATACGGTGCGAGAAGGAAGGCCAGGGAGCCTCATAGTGCAGTGCACAGAAACAAATTGTGCTTTGTGCATTGAGAGGCCCATCCCGTGCATGCAACACTCCATTCACACTACTCACCTCTCATTTGATTTGAAGGGAAAAGACTGGTCTCTCGCCCCACCCTTTGTCTCACTCTCTGTTGATAGTTACAGAGGGCAACCATACTCACTTCCCCATCCGGTTAGGATGAAAGCTCGCATCACTCGATTGTTTGTCGATGAAGATCACGTCATCAGTTGTTAAAGAGGCATACCCAGGGAGGTAGCCATCAAATCGAACATTGTGTTGGATAGGAACATGTCATCTGCGAGAGGACAGTTAGACGCTCTGTAGAGAGACCCAAAACACAGCGTACCAAGGGAGGCAGCTTCGGAATTAGATCCTGGAAATATCAATTGATGATTCCACTTTCTAGACTGCTGGGTGTTGCCACCTTTTCGACAGCCAGCTTCTCGCCTAAGGGTGTTTGCCACCTTTTCTTGGAACGAGGCCTGCTATGACAGGGAATTGCTTCCTTTTCTCCCATAACAGATTTGTTTTTCTCTTTTTTTTCCCTTTTTTTTGTCTTTGTTTTCCCCTATTCCCGAGGGTATTTCCACCTTTTCTCGAAGAATAGGTCGGCATGACAGGGACCTAAGTCCTTTTCTCCCATAACAGATATGTATTTTTTCCTTTTTTTTTTCTTTTCTTTTCTTTCTCTTCGAATTAAGCAAGCCATGTATCAGAACCAACCTTGCCACTGTTGCTGGTGAAAAATAGAGGATAAGAGATCACGGCTGGAAGGTAGGGTTGAGGGGACAGAGGGTTGTGTCCACCTCATCAGGAGTGGCTGAAGAACGGCTATCAGAAGTAGTATCATAAGAAGTACAGTGCCACGCCAACGAGGGAAAAGATCAGGTGACCATGATTGTCAAGATCCCCAAGGAGGAAAGTACTTCTTATATGGGCCCATCCAAACCGTTGTTGGAGCTTGCCAGGAAACTTGCCAAATTGGGAATCATAGGCTAGGACCAAATCACCTTCTTTGAACTCCTTGTGCTTGATGAAGTTGTCATGGTAAGCCTTGCGTCGAGCTTGCGTGGCTTCCATGCACTGTAGAGCCATCCTGCGAGTTTCGTCCAAACATTCCAAGTGCATGAGACGGCGTTGCAATGAATCATCGTCCCCCAAACGCTCTTTGATAGCCACTCTCAAAGAGGGTAATTCCAGTTCAACAGGGAAAACAGCTTCTGTACCATACACCAGCTGGAAGGGTGTCTATCCTGTTGCTGCTTTATGGGAGGTTCTGTATGCCCAGAGGGCCTCTGTAAGTCGATCGTCCCAATCACGACAATGTGCGGCAATTGTTCTTGTCAGGATCGAGCAGAGGATGCGATTCATGACTTCGACTTGGCCGTTGGCTCTGGGGTAGTAAGGAGTGGACTTGCGATGGCGGATCTTATACAACTCTGTCAACTCTTCCATGACTTTGTTAAGGAAATGAGTACCTCTGTCACTTACCAATTCTAAGGGACTGCCAAAACGGGTGATGATATTCTCGTACATGAACAGGGCCACGCTGTTACCATCGTCCCACTTTAGGGCTTTAGCTTCATACCACTTTGTAACATAATCCGTACATACGAGGATGTATCGGTTCTGTTTCCTTCTGGTGAGAGGATCGATTGGACCTACGAAGTCGATGCCCCACTTCTCAAAAGGCTTCAAGGGAAGAATAGGCTACAATGGCATGGCACTTGTCTTCGTGGGTTTGCCCATTCTCTGACAAGCATCACATCTTTTACAGTAATCATAGGCATCCTTGTGAATGGTAGGCCACCAGTATCCTGCTAGCAGAGCCTTCCAAGCTATAGCTTCTCCTGCAAAGTGGCCCCCACATGGCTCGTCATGGCAAGCCTTCAAAACAATCCCAATCTCATCTCCTGCAACACATCTTCTAAGCACTTCATCTTTGCCTTTATTGTATAGTGCACCGCCTAGCAGGGTGTAGGGGGCGGATTCTAACATAAGCTTCTTCCTTTCCCGACTAGAAATGCTAGGAGGGCACTGTTGGGTTGCCAACAGATTGGCAATGTCTGCATACCAGGGAGTTATAGTTTCTACCAAGAATAGGGAAGCATCAGGGAGGTCTGGATCATCCTGCTCCGCGTATGCAGTTTGTGGGATACGCGACAGATGATCAGTCAGAACATGGGAACGACCAGGTTTGGTAATTACCTCAAAGTCGAACTCTTGGAATAGAAGGAGCCATCTCATCATTCGACCTTTCACATCTGCTTTGTTCATCAGGAAGGATAGGGCCCCATGATCCACATAAAATTTAAAGTGGGTAGATAGGAGGTAGTGGCGGAACTTTTCCAGTGCAAACACCATTGCCAAGCACTCCAGCTCTGTCACTGTATAGTTCCGTTCCCTATCAGTGACTTTTCGGCTTGCATAATAGATCGGTTGATCCAGCTTCGAGGAGCCCTTCTGGCAGAGAACTGTGCCTAAGCCTTCAATAGATGCATCAGTATGTACATGGAACTCCTTCATCCAATCAGGAGGTTGTAGAATGGGTGCCTCAATCAGACACTGCTTCAGAGTGTTGAAGGCTTTATCACATTCTTCCGTCCAAATAAACTCTGCATCTTTCCTTAGAAGCTTGTGCAAGGAGGTTTCCTTTGTTGCGAAATGAGCTATGAACCTTCTGTAGTAACCCACATGGCCTAGGAATCCCCTCAGCTATTTGAGGTTGGTGGGTGCTGTCAGAGCTGCAATCTTTTTTATCTTTGCAGGGTCTGTTGATATCCCTTGTGTAGAGACAATGTGGCCCAACAGAACTCCAAAAGAGACCCCAAAGATGCATTTGTCGGGGTTAAGGGAAATCCCATACTCCCGGCATCGGTCAAAGCATTGTTCCAAATGTCCCCAATGTTCACGGATCAAACAATAGACACAGAAGTCATCCAAATATACCTCAATAAAGTCATGCAGATGATTTTGGAAGGCGGCCATCATGACCCGCTGGAAAGTGGCAGGGGCATTGCAAAGCCCAAACGGCATCACTCGATAAGCGTAGGTCCCCCATTCTGTGGTGAAGGTTGTTTTGGATTGGTCTTCTTCTGCTATCTGCACTTGGTTGTATTTGCTGAATCCATCCAGAAGGGAATAAAGCTCATGTCCGGCCACTGTGTCCAACAGTTGTTCTGTGAAAGGAATCGGGAAGTGATCCTTCTTCGTCTTAGAATTGAGCTTTCGGAAGTCAACACATATTCGCAATTTTCCATTCTTCTTGGGTACGGCCACGATGGGTGAAACCCATTCACTATTTGCCACTGGATAGATGAACTAGGCTTCCAGAAGCTTCAGCAGCTCTTCTTTTACCAATGTGGAATAATTCGGGTTCATTCGTATCTGTCGTTGCCGTACTGGCTTGGCATCAGGCTCCAAGTCAATATGATGCTGACATATTGTGGGATCAATCCCCTTTAGGTCTTTGTAGGACCATGCAAACACGTCCAAATTTTCTTTCAACAAGTTATACAAGGTTGACAACTCCTCTTCTAGGAGGCTGCTACCCACCTCAAATGGCGTTCAGTGCCATCTGCATCCACAAAGGTTAACTGCCTTTCACCTTCTAGTTCACGAATGAAGGTCCCGCGAACTGCTTTTGTATACAGATCTGACTCCTTCAAGGGAGTGGTGTCATCTTTTGATGTCCCACTAGACCCAACTTCTTCTATTGGTGGAGACTTAGGTTGCTCCTTAAGATGTTGAAATGGGATTAGGGCCGTTTCGGGTTTGGTTTCAAGATTAATTACCTCTTGGCTTGAAGACTCATCTTCTGATGACACATCCAGGAACGTCATATAACAGGGACCCTCTGATTTCTGTTGGGTTTGTGGGACTAGTGCTTGTTGGCACGGTGCATCATCATCATCTTTCTTTGGCAAGGATGGGTGAGGGTGGCAAAAGCCACTGCTGAAAGACGGCTTAGTCTTATTTATCCATTTCTTATAAAGATTTTGCATATGAGAAGATCCATTTACCAGACCAAATGGTACCATCTCCATTCTGTCCCACAGCATGAGCTCGTCTGCTTCTGATGCTTCTGGAACTTCTTCTTTATATGTATCCTCTTCGGGTGGGATAGGCTCTTCCATCTTGCTTTCATAATCTTTTTCTTCTATATCATCTCCCTCCTCTTCTGTCTCTGTCTCTGTCTCTGCTTCTGTCTCTGCTTCTGTCTCTGTCTCTGTTTCTGTCTCTGTCTCTGTAGGAGCTCTGTAAGAGAAGAACAGGTTCTCTGTTTCATCTTCTGCCTCTGTCTCTGGCTCTGCTATGGCCATGTAACAGGGAGAGCAGTACATCCATGCTTCTATCTCACTGTCAGAAGTGATTTCGGAAATCGTTCCTAGTTCAGGCAAGAAGTATTCACCCATTGATAATGGCTTTGCATCTTTTGGAAATCGGCTTACAGTATCCACTGTTAAGGAACGTGTCATTGTTTTCTTGGGAAGGATCTGTTTGACAACATCTTCGTATGTTCCATCTGTAGCCTCATTAGGGGAGTCAAAAGATAATTCCAAGGAGGTGGATCCATGTCCTTTTTGAGAACCATATAACTTCAACACCACTTTATTGGGTCCTCTTCCCAAGGTCAAGGTTCCTTTGAACCAATCCGTCCTTGCTCTAGAATCTAAAAGCCATGGTCTGCCCAGTAACAGAGGGTAGGATGTACCGTAAGAGTTTGGCTTCACCACCAGATAGGTTAGCCAATAATCTTTTCCAGCCACTGTAGTCTTCACATATGGGAGAATGCCCAAAGGCTTGATTCTGCTCTGATCCGCCAGTCTGATGAGCCATTGGGTTGGTTGCACACCTTGTAGGCCTAGATCCTTCATTGTCACATCCGTCATAATGTTCACTGATGAACCTCCATCAATCAGTGCATTTGCAATAAAGCAGCCTTCTATCCACACACTAGTCTCTGGGGTACCCGGATCTAGGAAGGCGTTAGCCATGTTCACTTCTTTTACAGGCTCCGGAGCTTTATTGGACTTTGTTTTGCTGTTAAGGGAGTAATCCTTAATCCACATCTTCTTGTCAGTATACTTTTGAACCTTTTTCGGCAACTGGGAGACAACATCAATAATTGTCGGAATGTGAGGTTTGGTTTAAAGGTATCTAGATCTCTAACTAGATCGTATTCCTTAATAGGATCCACTGGCTTCTCTAACCGGTTAGGGAATGGGGCAACACCCATTTTCATTTTCCTTTGTTCTTCCAACAGGGGCATCTTGGGGACTTCTTCTGCCACTTGTGGCACTTCCTCCTCTTCTATTTCCTGGACCTCTAGTCCCGTCTCTGGAACTGTCTCTGTAACTCTTTGTGGCACTGTAGTGCTCTGTACGGCACTGTCACGCTCTGTTATGTTCTGTTCTTCTGGTGGAAGATTGAACTTCACTGTTCTGGCAGGAGGATTGTTTTCTTTCTAGATAGGTGGTTCCTTCTTCTTTGCACGCATGATGGCAGCAACTTCCAATTCCACTAAATTGGAGGTAGGCTCTTGGGCATTGGCCGGATTATCAGTAGCACTGTTTTTCACTGGGACTGGGCTTGGACAGTCTTTTGTAGTGTGGCCTTCTCCTTTGCAACGACTGCATAAGGGCTTGTAATCCACTGACCTTCGGGGATTTGGACAATTTGGTGAAATGTGTCCCTTTTCTCCGCATCTGTAACACTCCACTTCTGGTCTCTGACCACCACCAGACTGTCTTCCTCTGTAACTTTGGGATGGAAATCTTCTGGGACCGAAATTAGGACCAAACTCTCTAGGCTTGGGTCCAATATCCTGTGTTGTCATTTTGGATTCCAACAAGTTGAATCTTGCGTCTTCTTCCTTTCTTCTCCTATCATGCATCTCCTTCAGAGAGCAAATATCCTCTGTATGGTCCTTCCGTAAATAGTAGGAACAGAAGGCTCCAGGGATTGTTGGTTTTCGTGTATATTCAGTGGCTAAATGGCCTGCTTGATGACACTTACCACACCAAGTATTTGACCACATCACATCTCTTCCTACTCCTGCAACGTTGGATATGCTAGCGGTATTCACTTTCAGCATCTGTAGCTGCTCTGTAATCACATCCATCAACTCCTTTTTGATACTTGCAACTAAGTTGGATAAATAATCCTTCAAGCTTTCTCCTCCTGAGGCACTGGCAGGAGAGTTTTGAGGAGTCTCTGTAATCACTGCATAAACAGGTTGGGCTGGTGCAGAGGGATCTCTGCTCTGATTCTGATTCAGAGCTCCTGTTTGAACTGTTGGCTGTTGGCTCCAGTTGGTAGGGTTCCACTGTTGCTACTAATTTGGCATTGGGAAAATTGATTGGGACTAGTGTTGTTGTGGTTGAACCATCATTTGAGGCATTGATTATGGCCACTGTGGATTTGGTACACTGTACTGTGATACTGGGGGCATCTGTTGGTAGGGGTAGGGAACAGTCCCTGGGACTGCATTTGGTGGGTACATCATTCTTGGCATCAGAGGAGGTAGGACTCCTCTTCCTGGATTCATTGCCAATCTAGCTTCCACTTCATCGTACAGTCTTGCACCTTCTATTGCAGCTTGCAGTGTGGCTGGTCTTTGCAGCTCCACAAACTTACGGACTTCTAGTTGTAATCCTTTGAGAAACGCTCCCTTCTGAATGCCATCATCTAGATTATGGTTAGTCCATCTCTTCAGGATGCATTCCATTCGTGAGACATAAGCTTCTACTCTTTCTCCAGAGGACTGACTTAAATTCATAAATTCCTCTCGCATCCGCTCTTCAAAACCTTCACGCCTGAATTTAGTGAGGAAGGCCAACTTCAGGTCGTCCCATGTGCCAAAAGTTCCTGCTGCTTGTCTCTCATACCACTGAAACGCCACGCCCTTGAAAGTGGCGGGGGATATTGCCAACCAATGCTCAGGGGTTCTGGCATTGTTAGCCACACATGCCACCATAAACTCTGCTACGTGAAGATCGGGGTCTTCATTGTACTCTCCCTTAAAAACTGGCAATGGAACTACATTCGCTGGCCTATCATCAATATTTCTAGGACGGATCTGGCTTGGAAGTGGACCTCCAGCAGGCAGGAGGAGGAAGGGCTTGATGTGCCATTGGGACTTCTGTAAAGAGTTCCGCAAGGGCGTCAAAGGCGGCTTCTGCTGCGAGCTCGTTCTCAGCCTTGATTTTTGCTTTCTCTCTTTTCACGTACCTCTGGACTCGTTCTAACGCTTGCCTCTTTATTGCATCATTCATCAGGGGGTTGGCTCCACTATGTTGTTAGTGCTCCACAGAGGGTTAATAGAAGGCTTCAGTCTCTGGAGGACTGTCTTACCAACATTTCTTCTACTTCTTCCTTTTCAACGTCTCTGAATTCTTCTTTCATGCCACCGCACAGAGGAAGGTATTCGGTTCTGAAGGTGTCAAAATGCATACGTCTGAGCATTGTGGTGGTGCCATCATCATAGTAATGCCAGCTTCTGATGGTTTCAACAATGTATGTTGTGAAAAACACTCTGTCTACCAACTTCCAGTGGGTTGCCAATTGAACAAACAGAAGATTATCAGTGCACCAAGCATCCCACGTATCTTGCTGTTGAGCATCTACGAACAAATTCCAACTCTTTTCCTTCTTGTCTTTGTGAACCTCTACAGACCAAGACTCCTGAAGCTTCTTCACAATCTCCCACTTGATGTTGTCTGGAAACTTCTCAATGAATGCCAAATCTTCCATGGATGGTCATTCTCTCTGTTTCTGCTCTTCAATTTATTCCCAAACAGTTTGCCACCAAGATGCAAGTTTCTGCTGCTTCAACATGAAGAGGAAACTATCCACCACATAGAGCATGCATCATGATGGTGATGTGTTTCTGCCATTATGGGATGAACTTCTTATGGAAAGTGGCTTTGATTATGAGAAATTCCAACTCTTCAGTGGAAGAAGGAACTTTACAAACATCCATTGAATTTTTCTCTTCTTGGCAATGCCAATTCCTTCATTTTCAGCCTCTTCTGGTGCTTGTTGATGGCAAGATTCCTCGGCTGCGCACCAAAAACATGGAGCCCCAATAGGAACACCAAGGAAAAGGGAATTATCTTGCAAGAAAATCTATCTTGTAACATCAACAAGCTTTTTTATTATGTTTCATATGATCACAATGAAGAAAAGAACACCAGGCACAACAAATCTTCATGCAGCATCATGTAGATCTCCCACGGATTTGATAGAATCAACCATATTCTTCAATATCTTCATAGAATCCATCAATATAACAAAGAAAGCAAAGGAATACACTATCTTTGAATGGAATTACATCACATAGTATTCATCTTCAATATCTTCATAGTCTTCTCTCTCAATCTCTCCTATACAATCACTCTGTTTAGTAGAATTGACTATCTCTGACTCTCTCTCTCTCTCTCTCTCCATCAATAATACATCATATCCTCACCAAACCTCATATCTCCACTAATAAACATCATGAACTTCCAAAACACAATCAATATCATCCAAAACACTCTCAAACCACTTCCAAACCAATCAATCATCTCATAAAATCAACCATTCAGCTCTCAAAAACAACAAAAATCAGCCAAAAAACAAGTCATTTCAACACTCAACAGTATCCCTCAAAGTATTGCTTCAATATCAATATGTAATAGCTCCAAAGAAACCTTATGATGTAGGGATATACCATATTTGAAGAGATTTCAACTTGAGATGAAAGTCTTAGGTGAATTACTGACAAACAGTGAGTCCCTGTTATGCTATCCAAGTGTTGTCCAACTGTACCCACTGTCACTAAAACTGAAATATCTTGAGCTATAGATGTTAGATCGATGAATTTATAGATTCAAATAGAAGCTTATTATGCCATCTATCCAAGCTATCAAGCTCCAATTATGGATATATACAGAATTTTTTGTAATAAGATATTTATTGCTGTCCTGGAATTTCCTCCAACATGTCAACAACTTGTAAGTGCCCTGTTTGGACCTGTAGGAGTTCCCTGTGTAAGGAAACCCATGTATGTACTTGGAGAGGGTAGTGGGGCACTTGTAGGGCTCAAGAATGACTTGTAAATAGTGGGTACCTGCTGTATAAACTTGTGAAAACTGTTGTAGGTATCAAGAGAGTATGAAATGCCATGTTTTTGTTTGTGCCAATAGAACTTCTAACACCTATAATTCCCTAATGTAATTGAAATGTCTCTGCTAATCACTGTCAAATGGATGTACCTACACTTGCATCTAAACTTGAAAAGTATGTGGACTCCGAGACTATGGGAGGTGTGCAAAGTTCCTCCCGTGCCGGGTTGTGCACCCCATTAGGGTCATAATCAGGAAGGGAGGGTCACCTCTCTTTTGTCTTCCCAACTCACATGGCATCCACTTTTCCTCACGGGTATCGACATGGCAATTACATTCTAGGCTAAGAAAATAGTGATGCTATGCATAGACAGAAAAAGCCTTTGATTCTTTGATGAAATGCAAGTGGGAAATGGGAAAATTTGCTAAAATTGAAAGAGCTATGGATAGGGAAATACCCTTGGTAGTGACTCACTACTTTTACAATATCCCACTTACCATTTTCATTGGCATTTTTTGGTCCTAAGCATCAATGTTAGCTCAACCAAGTCAAGTACAAGTTAGGCACAAAATATGAGTAATGAATCACTCTATGCAATCATTTGGGCATCAATTTATGAATGGACAGAGCTAGAAATCAGTAAACTACATCAATCAGCCCTAGGTAAGGTACTATATGATCATGACATCAATGATTTACTCTTAATTTCTTCCCTTTCAGCAATTGGAAGGCTTGAACAAGTGGATTAATAGGGGAATTAAGAGTAGTGAACAAGAATTACCCCTTGATTGTTGTTGAAGAATGGTAGATGAACCACAATCGATCAATACTCCATAAAATCCATAATCGAATTGATCCAAAATTGAAAGGTATAGGCCCAACTTTAAGCAAAAATTTGTCCCATAATGGTTGCTTCCATGTAACATAGGCATTACTTCCAATAGAGAGCTCCAATGATTCAAGAGAATCCAATGCTTGAAGAAATATCCATAATGCTTGTAGGAGAAGATGCTTTGAGCCTTGAAGAATCCAAATTCTTGGTAGAATCAAGAATTGATGAAGATACCATACACTCAAGCATTCAAGAGAGTGAAAATGTTATCAATCTTGATGAAATGCCCAAATGTAGACCGATTCTTGATGGAATAGCTTCAATCAAACCTTCTTGGAGTTGTAGAGCACAAAAGCCCCATGAAATTGAAGAAGATAATCCAATAATTGGATTCTTGAAGCTTGCTTCCTTGTTTTGACTCCATAGCCACCATATTTTGAAGCTTCACGTCCAAAAAGGCTTCAATGTTGGTCCCTTGAGTGTTGAGGAAGCTCCAGAATACTTGTTAGAGTAAAAGCTCTTTGGTTCTTTGAAGAAATTTCAAGAAATTCACAACTATCCTGAAATCTGCCATAGCGAGGGTTTGAGAGCTCAAGAATGCTCAAGAGAATGACCTTCAGCTGAGTATATTAGAATAGAAACTCAGAGGTTGATGATTACTATTTGCTCAAGCCATAGGTAATGCCTTTGACTGCTGGGAACAGGGAGAAGTAGAGCAGGAAATTTAGTGCAAAATGCACTGATTCAGCTTGCTGTCCTGGCTGATCACAATCATGAAAAGTGAGTAAGATGCTACTCAATCTGGAGCCCTTGGCACCAAGAATCAGGCTATGATGTCCCTTCAGGAGGAAATAGATCTTAAAAGAAGATTTTAGCAAGTGACTCCATGGATTCTTGGAGAGAAGCTTGAAAGGAAAAAGAAGAGAAACTATCCCAAAAAGTAATCTCAGTTTAACCACAGTAACCTCACTTAGACTTCAGTTAGGGCCAAAAGCCTTCAAAATGGACCTCCATTTGACCACGTCTTGCTATTTCGGGCAAGAACCTCCATCTTCCTCAAGATCTTCTTCAAAAATCCTTCAAAATTAGTCCCCACTTGTTGCAGAGAACTCTGACTAGTCACGGTTTGAACTGTACCAAACCATGTGACCAAATCTTGGTGCTCCAATTAATTGGTTCCTATCACAATGACTAAATTCTCCAAGAACATGACACTTCACATGGATCAAAGTCCATGCTCTTATACCAATGTAAAAGAGACAATTCTCATAGCAAACAAACTAACTGAAAAATACAAGAATACACCAAATATGCCAAAGAAACCATAGCCAAGGTGGCTAGGCATGAAAATTTATTGCCATGAATGGCTGAGAATCAAAGATGAATGTTGCAATAAGATACTCACCTCTTGCTATGGTGGACATAGGTACACACCCCTATGATAGGTGGGACGAAGGATCCCTCAATCTTGTATTCTTGAAATGGCAAAAAGATCCTTCACATGTTACATCCCCACCTTTTATACCAAACCCTAGCATATCCTAAAGATAATATAATTTCAATGGAGGAATCCATTGATCATGAGATATTGTAGGGATGTTGAACACATCATTGGCTACAACCTCATAGTTCAATTCAAAATTAAATTTTGTATTCTTTGAGAGGTATTAGCCACCCAAAAGTAGTTCAAGTTTGTGATGTGCCTGCCCGAGCTGCTTTCTCACTGGCATGCTCTTAGTAGCCCATCAAGAGATATCCTAGACAATGCCATCCGGGCTTCCATGAAATACCTCAGAGTTTGCGATCTAAGCTCACTCGAGTCTACCCCATAGTGGAAGTTCTGGCCATTCCCATGAGGATTGACCTGAGTTTTAGGTTCCTAGTATGGGTCAAACAACCTACTAATGGTCGATTTAGTGTCAATAATTCGAGTTTCCACTTCTTATAGGATTACTCAAAGTTTAGCGAACTTGCATTGCACTTGGTTTAAAGAGAATGGGAGACGAAGGGGAGTGTGGCACCTCGACCCTTCTGTCCATGGGAAAAAATCCAATTCCAACCCCCTAAAATGATGCAAGTCAAGTTTCCTAATATCTAGCGGTCATTCATTTACCTATTTATGAATGCAAAATTTTCCTTTTGAGAAAAGCTATTGGCTTACCGAGTCCACCCAACCGTAGGTCTAGACCTGTCGAGGATCCATCCTCCTAGTTCCCTCGATGGAGTATTTTTAATTACCTAATTATCTACCACTTTAGGTTCGACGCATAAAAATTGCTTCTTTGATTATCTCTTGACACAAATTCATTACACACCCTTATTTCACAACACAAAAACAATGTAAAGCAATTCCTTCTCAATAGTTCCTTTAAGAAAAATATATTTTTACAATGTTTTCTATTGTGTTTGGATGTAATGTCGACCTGAAGGTATTATTCTCACCAAGTTCAGTTCCTAGACTAGTATTGGAACTTCCAAAATATTATCTGGGTTCGAAGGGTAATTGACAGTTTGTAAGAGTCTAAGGAGTTTGTGACTAGATCCCCCTAGTATCCTCACCTCCTCATGCCAACTAGAGTTCCCTACGATAAGACCTTTTGTGCCGTTATTGGTCTATACTCACTAATGCGAAAACAAAAACCCCTTGGAGTAGTTTTATTCATGGTGGCATTGGAGAGGTCTAGCACCATCAGAGAACACTGCCTCAGTTGGCGTTCTGTGCTCATCGAAATATTGCCTCGATTGGTGATCTGTACCTGATTATCCATCTTTTAGCTCGATGATTTTGGAAAAGATCAGTACCTAACTTACAATCACAACCATCTTACTTCAAATGCATAGTACACAAACTTTTAACGAATTTGTTTCAAAGGCAAACATTTTTTCTAAAAAAATATATCATGGCTAACTTAGCGTAAGTGGCAATACCTTCCAATAATCCTTTCAGATTACTCTCCCCTTGGGATTTAGTGTGGGTTAAATGTAAATAAAAGTTTATTCTTCCTAGACTTCTATTTTTGAGAGTAACTCCCATAATGATCTTTTTCTTTTTTTTTAACAAAGTTCAATGGGTCCTTGTCTAGCAATAATTCAAAATCCTTGGTTAGTTTTGTTACGAAAAGTATTTTTAACAATTTCATCTCTTTTTTTTTTCAGAGAATAAGTATTAGTGTTTATCAATTAGAGGTTCCGTTAGTTCAATACAAATCAAAATTTTAACTTTTTTAAGAAGCGATGTATCTTCCTTGCACCTTATTCCTGGTGCACCTCGTACAAACCCAAATTATTCCTTGGAATTTGTAGTTAAGAATTTCTCTAGGATTACTTTCTTTATATTTTATGTAGGAGATTTAAAGAAAGTCCTATTCTACGAATGCAATCTTTTGATAACAACCCATAGGATGATTATCTATTTGTTGCCTTTAATATTTAAATTAATAATCAAATATGATACCTGGGGATTTATGATGAGTGCTTGGTTGATGGTATTTGCAGCTTCATTTGTAATTCCAGTACTCGCCATTCCATTTATAATGGTCACACCTGTAGTGTTATTGGCAACTCCTGCCTTTGCGGCCTTCATAATTTTCTTTTTCAAGGCCATGGTCTTTAATCATGAGATTGTAGAGAAAATTTTGAAAATAGATCTTTGGTTCATCACAATTGGATTGGCGGAGATGATGATTACTAGAAATTGAGAGAAAATTGAGTAGAGTCTCGATTCTATAAGGAAGTGAAAGTAGAAGAGCTGGGATTCGAGTCCAAGAGCCGATAGAGTATGCTCCTTGTCTTTGTGATGGCAAGAATTCCCTTCCTCGTGCTCCTCTTACCTCTCTCCCTCTTACTCTTCTCTCTTGGTTTGAGAAGAGTCTCTTCTCTTAGTTCGTGCTGCCTCCCAATAGCTCCTCATGCCCCATATTTATAGTTAAATTGAAGAGGAGGGGGTTGGCCAAGAAGAGGAGTTCTTTGTGGAGGGCATCTTGCCAATCTAGCTATCTGGAAGCTTTTAAGATGCAATATGATGCTAGTGATTTGATCTTTGAGGTCCAGAGAGGCTGCCAAAGATGCCATGACTGATTCACTTGGCTCTCGGGTGATCTTGCTCCAATCTAAGCCTCTTGTCAAATTGAGAAAAGGGGGAGATTGCTGGAGTCTCATGATGAGATTGGGAAGGAGAATTCATGTGTTTTTCCATGTTTATCGATTTCTCCCAAATTGGAAAGGATGCACCATTTTTTTTAAATGAAAAAGCGGGGGGGGGGGGGGGGGCGGCAGCTTGATTTGTTGACTCCTTCATAATAAGCTTTTTATTAAAGCTTAAAGCTTTTTTCTTCTTTCTTTCTTCCTTAGTCTCCCAAGTTTTAAATCTACTTAGCCTTCTGAATTATGAGTCATGACCATCGTGCGTATGGCAATTTTTGTAAAAAGATGTTTGCAAATTTTATCGGTCTCATGGAAGGTGCCGAATTATGAAATATGGATCATTTTATTCGAGACTCTGCTTTCTAATGGTCTAAACTCTCAAATCCTAATTATGAGAAATTGAGAAAATAAGAAATAAAAGTCAAAAGATCACATCCTCTTCCCCTTAGAGGAATCGAGATGTCCTCATGTCGAATGAAACTGGGGATATTGGTTACATGGTGATTTTTCATTAACCCAAGTGGCATCCTCTTCAGGGTAGTCTTTCCACTGGATGAGACACTCCCTAAGGGTTTTGCTTCTTAGAGTCTTCTCTCGCATGTCAAGTATCTTTTCTGGTTGAAGTTCGAGGACTCCTTGACTTGACATCATAATTTGTTGGTTGTTAAGTACATGGTTAGGGTTGGGAACATAGGCTTTCAGTAGACTGACATGAAATACATTATGCACTTTCAAGTTGTCAGGGAGTTGCATCTTGTAAGCATTGGGTCCTAGACACTTTAGCACCTTATATGGCTCACAATACTTGGGACTTAGCTTCTTGAATTATCCTAGAGATAATAAACTTTTCTTTGGGTGAACTCGAATAAAAACCATATCACCTTCTTTGAAAATGCGTTCTTGTTTCTTCAAGTATTTTCTTAGATACTTCTACCCGTAGAATAGGATCAAAAAAATTTAGTGGTGTTAGACAACCTTGCCCATACAATGCCTGAAAATGAGTCATTTGAATGCTTTGATGGTATGATGCATTGTAGGCAAATTCAACTAAGGGTGGATATTATTAGAAAGACTGAGTAGTACAAAATTCCCTTCCTAAATTAATGAGATAGACTAAGCAAGTTAACATCTTTTTGAATATTAATATTTGAGAAAAATTTGATCATGAAAATTGCTTAAATCCCTGGGAAGTCACCTCAAACCTCAATATTACAGAAGCTCAAGAGAAGAAATTTCTTCTCAAGCAATACAAGCCACTTAAAATTTTCTTGGTAAAGGAAAGGATATTCCAACCGAGGTAGAAACATGGATAGAATCTATGGAAGACTATTCCATTGCTGCGAGGACTGCAACGTCAAATCAAGCAATGATCACGAAACTAAAACTCACAAGAGATGCCCGTCTTTGGTGGAAACAGTGATGCAATGACCAAAGAATATCTAAAATCACTATCACCTGGGACAAGCTTAAGGATGTTTTGTTGGGAGATACCTTCCACCCACGTATCAAGCCGAGAAGATGAATGAATTTTTCAACTTAAAATAGTTAAGCCTAAAAGCTTACTACTCCAAATTTCTAACATTTCTAAACTATACACCTACGATGGATGTTTCATAGCAAGTATCCAAATTTTGGAATGGCCTAAATAAGCCCCTAAATACGTGCCTTGAATCAATGAGACCATAACATTTACAAGATGCACTGATTCAAGCAGGCCCAATAGTTCAGGAGATGGAACAGAGGCCAAGAAATGCAAAAATTTGGAACAAAAATTGTTAGAATAAGGGCAACTTCCAAGGATATGCAAAAAGATCCTAAGGATAGTATCAACCAAACATGGCAAAGAGAGCCAAGTCAAACACAATGGGAAACATTTTACCCACAGGAAAAGACAATGAGGCTCCAAGGTGTTTCTATTGCAAGGAACCAAGACATTTCAAGAGGCAGTGCCCAACAAAGCTGCTAGGGGCAAAGTTGTTGGAATAAACTCAAAAGAGTTCAGTAACGATAAAGATCCTACGATGCAATCTGATATGGAAAGATCAAGAGTACACGCCACTTTCAGTAAGAAGGGTCCAAATTGCCAAATTTCAATAATCCAGACACCAGCAAATTATCAAGGTAAACCCTTTTGAATTCTAATCAATTGTGGAAGCATCCACTCTTTCATATCACCAAATTGTGCAAAAAGGCTAGGCATAAACACTACTCCTACACCTAGATTGCTTGTGGAGTTAGAAATGTTAAAGAAGTTCTTTCAACATAGCAAACTAGCAAGGTAAAATTTGGCTTGGGTGGCAATTATTTCAAAATGAGTTTTCATATTATGAACCTTGGGGATTATGAATGCCTGCTAGGTATGGATTGATTAATTCCAAATAATGCCTATATCAATTGCGAAAAGAGTCAAATTACATTTCAAAACTCAAAAGGAGAACAAGTAACCATTCAGGGAAAAGCAAGGAATCCTAAGGTTCAACTGGCTAGAGCTTCACGTATAGTAAAAGGGCTAAAGAAAGGATTACCTATCTATCTAATTAAGCTCAACAAGGCTGAGCAGAATAGTGAAGCCAAGGACCAACCATCTTGGCTAGGAGATTATGTAGATGTTTTTCCAAAAGACCTGACAGAGCTTGCACTGACAAGAGAAGTAGATCACAAAATCCAACTCATTCCAGGCGCTGCCCTCGTCGCTAAGTGGCCCTATCGGATGTCAATTCTTGAAGCCATTGAGCTAAAAGAATAATTTTAAAAGCTATTAGACCAATGATACATTTGGCCAAGTAATTCACCATGGGGAGCCTCGGCACTATTTTAGAAAAAGAAAGACGGAACACTCTACCTTTGTATTGATTATCGTGGATTGAACCAAGTGATATTGAAAAACAAATATCCAAATTTCGAGGATAGATGAGTTGCTTAACCGATTCCAAGAAGAAAATATCTTTTCAAAGATCGACCTCAGATCACACTATTATGAAATAAGAATCAAAGAGGAAGATATCCCTAAGACTCCTTTTAACACAAGGTACAATCATTATGAATTTATTGTGATGTCATTTGGATTAACGAATGCTTCTACCACCTTCAACAGGTTGATGCAAGACATTTTTAGACCCTACCTTGACGATTTTCTCCTCCTCTTCTTTGATGATATCTTAACATATTCCAAGAATGAAGAAAACCATGGACCATAGCTATGAATAGTTCTTGAAACAATGAGAACCCACAAGATGTATGCTAAAAAGAATAAATGTGCCTTCTTCAAAAAGCAGACTGAATATCTAGGATTCATATTATAAGCAAATGGCATTTCAATGGATCTTGCCAAGGTCCAAGATGTACAAGATTGGCCACCCCTAACAATGGTCAAAGAAGTGCGAAGCCTTCTAGGGTTGATAGGTTGGTATAGAGTTTTCATTAAAGACTATGCTTTGATCGTTGTGCCTCTCACTGACCTTCTCAAGAAGGAGGTCTCCATTATATGGATGTTCACTGAACAATCCAGCTTTGAAAAGAAAAAGCATAGTTTGGTAAATGCCCCTATTTTAAGGCTACCTAACCTAAGCAAGGAGTTCGAAGTCATAATTGACATGAGCTCTCTTGCGTTGGTTTGTGTGCTTATGTAAGAAGGACATCCAGTAGCCTATGCTTCAAGGAAATTAAAGATCCATGAAAGAAACTATGCCACACATGATCTAGAATTACTTGTTGTAATTCACGCCTTCAAATTATGGAGACATTATCTACTTGGTAACAAGTTTTCCTTAGTCATTGATCATAAAATCATGAAGTGGATTTTTACGCAACCAAACCTCAATATGAGACAACACTAATGGATTGAGATCTTGCGGAAATTTGACTTTGAAATCAAATATAGACCAGGCAAAGAAAATGTGATTGTAGATGCCCTAAGCCATAAATCATTTCTTAATACTCTAATCCTAGAGGAATCCTCTAGGGCAGAAACTCTTGCTACAATAATTTCAATGTGCCCAATAACCCTATCATAGAAATGGCCAAAGAAGAAGTAGTAAAGGATCCAAGCTATCAAAGAATGTTAAGAGAAATTTCCATTAAGGATTCAAGTCCAAAACTCAAGTCTAAGTATCAAGATTTTTCCATAAGCGAGGAGCTTGCCTATTTCAAGACAAGACTATGTATTCCTGCAAGCCAAGAACTCAAGAAGAAAATAATCTGAGAAGCTCGCAATCTCCATTTTCGAGTCATCTTGGATATGCTAAGACTCTTAATATAGTCAAAAGAAGCTTCTATTAGGAAAGATTCAAGGGTGATGTACTCAAGTATGTTAGCAAATGCCTAAACTGCCAACAAATTAGGGTCGAATGTATCAAGTTGTCAAGAAAGCTCCAACCACTTAACATCCCTCAAATGAAATGAGAATATATCAGCATAGACTTCATGTAAAAACCAATTACAAGGCTTTTGATATCACCACGCTTTTCATTAAGGAAATTTTCAGATTATGTGGATTACCCCAAAGAATCATCAGCGATTGTGATTCTCTCTTCACATCAAATTTTTGGAAGAGTTTGTTCGAAGCTCTAGAAACCCAGCTCTACTTTAGTACTGCTTACCATCCCCAAACTGATGGTCAGATAGAACGGGTCAATCAAGTTATTAAAGATATACTTAGAGCTTATTGCAACAAGGAGCCCAATTGGTGGATCCTTTGTCAAAAATTATTTCAACTTATTACCCATGGATCTCTGGTAACTAGGCAGACCCCATCGGTTGGAGTTATGGCATGTATATCCATATTTTGATATTTTAGTGGGAAGGTCTAGATATCCTTATGATGAGGGTTACTTCCTAGAATATCAATTCTATTGATCAAGATGAGCTTAGTTGGTTCTCTACTTACACGATGATTTCAGTGATCTAGTTAGTCATTAATATGAAGAAAGAAGGGTCTCTGGGCCATCACAAATGGCAAAGAAAAGAAACCTCGAGATGCAGACCTTACAGTTACTTGGTAGAAGAATGATGACAAGGCACAAGCCATCATTAAGCTAGAATTGGATGGCAGCTACATCCATCATGTGGATGCCTGTGACACGTCCCATGACACTTGGGACAAATTGGATACCTTATTTGGTGCACAGTCAAAGTCGTCTAAGTATGGTCTATTGATTGAATTTTTCCGACTTGATATGAAGCCTCATACATCCCTGGCATCCCATCTTAACTACATGGAAATCCTGCTTACTCAACTTGCAAGGATAAAGCTAAAAATGGATGAAGATGTTTGTATTGGTGTCTTGTTAAAAAGTCTGCCTCTTGCCTATGATAATGTATCAACCACTCTAATCAATATGCCTGATCCTCAACTTGTTGATATTAAAGCCTCTCTATTAGAGGAAGAAAAGAAACTTAAAAGCAAAGAAGATCCTAGCACTTCAAAGGATGAACAAATGTTATATGTAAACAACAGATACAAAGGTAAAAAGGAACCGCTCTTCTGTGACTTCTACAAAAGGACCAGACACACTGAGAAGTTTTGTCATGCTAGGAAGAGGTCCCAAAAGGCCTATCTTGCAACTGTGAAAGAAGAAGAAGACCATGGACCAAAAGATGAAGATGAAGATGAAGATGAAGACCACCAGGATTGGAAGGACAATCCTCATCAGTCCTTCTACTCTCATTACTCTGATAGACTGTTTTAAAAGCCTTGTATTTCCTTGCCCTAATGCTTCTTGTCATAAGCTTTGTAAACTCCTCATGTAACCTAGCACTACAGTCCCTGTACACTTTGTGAGGCCTCTATTATAGCCTCTGTATGTCCATCATGTTTTGGTGCCCACACTTAGCCTTTTCTGCGACAGCCTTTGGTGTCTACCGTGTTTGTGGTGTGCCCACACTTTGCAGGTGGTTCTCATTACAGCCTCTACACACTTTGTGCCTTTCTAGTTGTGATTGAGGAGGGGTGTTGAGATTCAGCAATCACATTCACTGACAGCCTCTTTGTATGGAGCTTCAGGGCCAAGGACATGTAGGCTTACCTATCCCATATGCACAGTGGTGCCTACTGCAGTTTCCTACTTTCCTATAAAGCATTGTACTTGCTTCCTTTTCTTAATGCAATGATAGTACTCTTTTCTTTCTAGTAAAGTGTCTGTGTCATTGTCCACACACAAGATTGTGTTTATGAGTTCAAGTCTCAATCTTGAAACCTAATTCACTTGTGTGACAATCAGCATCTAAGTCTATGTCTACATGAGTCTTCTTACCGTCTTTGAACCACCATAGCCATGCTCTAGATCCATGTATTTTCACAATTACCTACCACTTTAGATTCGACATATAAAAATAGCTTCTTTGATTATCTCTTGACATAAATTTGTTATACGCCTTTATTTCACGACACAAAAACAATGTAAAGCAATTCCTTCTCAATAGTTTCTTTTAAGAAAAATATATTTTTATAATGTTTTCAATCCTGTCTGGATGTAATGTCAACCCAAGGGTATTATTCTCACTAAGTTCAATTCCATCTGGGTTCGAAAGGTAATTGACACTTTGTAAGTCTAAGGAGTTTGTGACCACAACCCCCTAGTATCCTCACCTCCTCGTGCCAACTAGAGTTCCCTACGATAAGACCTTTTGCACCGTGATTGGTCTATACTCACTAATGCCAAAACAAAAACCCTATTGGAGTATGTTTTATTCACATTGGCATTGGGGAGGTCTAGCACCATTAGAGAATGCTGCCTCAGTGTTAGAGTTTTGTGCTCATCGGAATACTGCCTCAATTGGCGATCTATACTCGATTATCCATCTTTTAGCTTGATAATTTTAGGAAAGATTAATACATAACTTACAATCAAAAAAATCTTACTTCAAATGCATAATACACAAACTTTTAACAAATTTGTTTCCAAGACAAACCTTTTTTCTAAAATAATAATATCATGGCTAGCTTAGCGTAAGTGGCAATACTTTCCAATAGTCTTCTTAGATTACTCTCCCCTTGGGATCTAGCTCGGGTTAAATTTGGACAAGAGTTTGTTCTTTCTAGAATTCTATTTTTGAGAGCAACTCATGTGATGATCTTTTTCTTTTTCTTAACAAAGTTATGTGGGTCCTTGTCTACCAAAATTCAAAATCCTTGGTTAGTTTTATTATGAAAAGTGTTTTTAACAATTTCATATCAAGACTTTTTTTCAAAGAATTAGCGTCTGTGTTTTTCAGTCAAAGGTTCTGTTAGTTCAATACAAATCAAAATTTCAAATCTTTTAGGAAGTGCTATATCTTCCTTACACCTTATTCTTGGTGCATCTCGTACAAACCCAAATTATTCCTTGGAATTTAGAGTTAAGAATTTCTCTAAGATTACTTTCTTTTTATTTTATGCATGAGATTTAAAGAAAGTCCTATTCTATGAATGCAGCTTTTTGTTACCAATCCATAGGATGATGATCTATTTGTTTCCTTTAATATTTATATTAATAATCAAATATTCTACTTGCAGATTTATGATGAGCGCTTGGTTGATGGTATTTGCAGCTTCGTTTGTAATCCTAGTACTTGCTATTCCATTTGTAGTGGTCACACCCGTAATGTTATTGGCAGCTCCCCCCTTCATGACCTTCATAAATTTCATCTTTGGGGCCATGGTCTTTAATCACAAGATTGTAGAGAAGATTTCGACTATAGAGCTTTGGGTCGTCACAATTGGATTGATGGAGACAACAATTATTAGAAATTAAGAGAAAATCGAGTAGAGTCTCGATTCTATAGGGAAGTGAAAGTAGAAGAGACGGGATTCGAGTCCAAAAGCCGACAAAGTATGCTCCTTGTCTTTGCTACAAGAATTTCCTTCCTTGCGCTTCTCTTACCCCTCTCCCTCTTACTCTTCTCTCTTGGTTTGAGAACAGGCTCTTGTCTTACTTCGGCTGTCAAAACGGCTCCTCATGCTCCATATTTATATTTAAATTGAAGAGGAGGGGGTTTATGGGTTGTGGCCAAGAAGAGGAGTTCTTTGTGGAGGTCATCTTATCAATCCCGCTAACTGGAAGCTTTCAAGATGCAATCTGATGTTGGCAGTCTAATCTTTGAGGTCCAGAGAGGCTGCCAGAGATGCCATGACTGATTCGCCTGGCTCTCGGGTGATGTTGCTCCAATCTAAGCCTCTTGTTGAACTAAGGAAAGGGGGAGATTGTTGGAGTCTCACGCTGAGATTGAGGAGGAGAATTCATGATTTTTTCCATGTTTATTAAGTTCTGCCAAATTGGAAAGGATGCGCCATTTTTTTAAACGAAAAAGAGGGGGTTTTTATTAAAGCTTAAAGCTTTTTATTAAAGCTTAAAGCTTTTTTCTTTCTTTCTTCTTTAGTTTCCCAAGTGTTAAATGTGCTTAGTCAATTTCTGACTTATGAGTCATGACCACTGTGCATATGACAATTTTCGTGAAAAGATGTTTGCAAAATTTATCAATCCTGGAAGGTGTCGGGTTATGAAATATGGATTATTTTATTTGATACTCCACTTTGTAATGGTTTAAACTCTCGAATCCTAATTAGAGAAGTTGAGAAAGTCGAAAATAAAAGTTGAAATATCACAATGTTGTTATTTATTCTATCGTGGAAGTTTGGATTGAATTTAAGATTGTCTATAATTTAGGCACTAAGTGGGTTTGATTGATACTTTTGATAAAAACAATATATCCATAATCGGATATATTTATATCATATCATCTTGTGATGATTTGGTGTTAAAAAGTGGGATAGCATGGGAAATACGAGAAATACCTGATCACATTGATGAGGTATAAAATGTGTAAAACATCTTAGTTAGGCATTCAAAAACTAATGGACGAAGTCTCTTCACCTTCCTCACAACTTTCATGGCATCTCTTCCTTTTTCATGTCTTTTCGTATCTTTCTCTCTCCTTCTCGTCTCTCTCCTCTAGTCTCTCATGTCTCTCCTTTCTATAGTCTTATCTCTCTTTACTTCTCTCTTCTCAGTCCTCTTCATTATATTTTGCCTTGAACTAGGAATTGGAATCATTCTATACATTTTTCCAAAATGTAACGTGCCTAGGTCGTGACACATTTTAGTAGTCCATTGGGAATTTGATCTAAAAGACAATGCCTAGCACTCCCACGGAATGTCACAGGGTTTGTTGGATAGTAAACCCCGAGTCTACTCTGCAACAAAGTGTATCGGCCAACCCTATCAGGATCAACTTGAATCTTTCTTGGTTTCTAATGGTCAAGTCATACTACAACCGTCTAGTGTCACTCTTCAAATGATCTACTTTGCGCAGAGCATCTCAAAAGAGGAAGACTCATATTGTACTTGGTTCAAAGAGAATGGGAAACGAGAGAGATGCATCGCTCAACCTCTCTACCCGTAGGGTAAAGTCCCATTTCGGTCCCCTAAAATGATACAAGCTAGGGTTCTACCCTACATTAGCTAAGGTCAATATGTTATCATGGGTTGAATGTTGAGAAGCCTCCAAGTTCTTTGGGACCACCCTGCATAGGATGGAACCGTCGGGGGTTCCACCCACCCATTTCCCTTCATAGCTTTAGTTTTCTACTTACCTAAGAACACATTAGTGGTAACACATGCAAGTAGCTTCCTTAATTAACCCATTAGCCACATGTTCCTTTACGTAATTTTATACACTGACACAAAAACAATTCAGACAAGTTCCTTTGGAAGTAAACTTTATATTAACATTTTAGCTGAGATACAAGTCTCGTCCAAAAGGAAGATTCTTGTAATCCATGGGGATGCGTCTTATTTTCCTCTGGGTTTTTGCCCTTGCACTAGTAATAGGGCCTCGAGAATCCATCTTGAGTCACGTAGGCCATTTGAGTAGGACCAAGTGGTAGAGAATTTACAACTAGAGCCCCCCTGGCATCCAAGCATCCTCCTACATTCAAACTAATCCACGGAGAGACCTCTCGTTGCAGATTCGGTCCATATTCCCATCATGGTTATTTAGAAACCCCTTGGATAGGGTTGGCGGCCAGCTGGGGGTGGTTTGGCATGCCCCTCTATGAATTTAACCTAATTCATTATACAAGTTTCTTACGAGAGCTTGGGTCAAACAATCCTTTCACAAGCAGTGCTCCTAAAATTACAAGCACAAATAATAATGTAGGCAAGTACTCAGAACACCTACTAAGGTGGAGTTCCCTTTTGAATGCTAAGCATTCAACCATCGGATTTTTCTTGCCTTGGAGAGATTGGATATGATGCGCTTGCATTGAATCCTCGGTGTTATTATCCATATCTCTTGCGTGACAGAGGTATTCTAGATACAAGTCCTCTTACTCTTGGATGAGTAATCTACACTTTATCCCTCGATTATCCTTGCAATAGGAATTGCAATTTGATGTTACTAGGAGCTACCCTCCCCATTATTATCCCCACGAAACCCTACCCCAATCCTCGAGGATTTAGAGTTTTCATGTAAGTCGAATTATGCCATTCTGGATCACTCTATGCCCTATTTAGGGTCCCTCCTATTCTCATTATCTTGCTCCTTAGATTTTTCCTTGTGGAAATCATTATCAACTACCTCATGTACGATAAAAATAGCTCTATTGTAGTTTGGAGGACCACCACTATCATGGGATTTTATTTTTCCATGATAGCAACCCTAATTTGCTATGAGTAGTCGCATGTTTGTGGGCAACTATGCTCTCACCAACGAGTCTGAAAAGAGAACTTAGTGGTCCTATGGGCCAGTGTTTCCATCGTTCTGATGGTTGGGTCATAAATATTGCTCTAAGGTTTATCTATTGATCAAAAATCCTTGGGAATAACCTAAGTGAGCTTAACTTCATACTTGGATAATTTTAAATAGTCTAATTATCTGTGTCATTACCTCAAGCAAATCGGAGCTTGTATGTCTTTCAAGTATTGATTATTGTAGATACAATTTTTTATGCTTCGGTGAATGCAAGTATCCTAATTCAAGTTCGGGACATTTCCTTTTGAAGTGCCTAGGTTCCTTGTAGTATAAACATTGCAGGCTTTGGTTGTTTCTTTGAGTGGGGAGTAAATCACTAGCTACATTTGCCATCGGCTTCTTCCATTGGCTTTGACTGTGTCCTTGCGCCCTTTTTAAATTGAGCCTTCAAGATCCCTAGATTCTAGTCTTTGTGAGACTAGGGTCTATTACTCCTGGGCTTTGGCTGGACTTCTTAGGCAATAGATCTTGCTCTTATCAATGCATCTTGTAAATTTTAATGACACATTGATTCCAATCGAGTGTTCATCGGTGGATTCAGCCCATCTCAAAACTTAGAGACTTGTTGGGAAATACTCATTGTCGGGGTGTATTTTTACAAGGAGACAAATTTTGAGTAGTATGCCTCCAGAGACAAACCCAACTGTTTCAACTTAAAGAACTCATTCATCTTCTGATTTCTATATGCAGATGGCATGTACCTTCCATGAACTGCTTCTTTTAGCTTATCCCAAGTTAGTGTGCTTTTTGTGACCTGCTTGATCTTTACACCACTGCTTCCACCAAAGCCTAGCTTCGTCGGTGAGTTTGAGCTTGGCAATCATAACATGGTTTGCAGGTGTTGTTCCTACTGCACTGAAGTAATCCTCCATGGATTCAATCCATACTTCAGCATTGGCTTCAATAGTCTTCCCTTTCCCATCAAATTTCAATGGTTTGATTTGTTTGAGAAGAAACGTCTTCTCTTGTGCCTCTACCGGGCTTAGTGCGGGAACAAGATTCTGATTCTGCATTTGGGGTTGTATCTGGTTTCAATTTAAACTTTCACATTAATATTACATTTACACATCTCTTCACAACTTATCTCAATGCACAGATTATTTTCATCAATATTGTGCAACAAATCAAATACTTTTAAATTTCTTATTTATCCATAAAGAAGCATAAGCCTAAAGTACAATTATTCGAGGATAGATAGAGATAGACTAGGCTGGGATGATTTTTCTTTCAAGAGATACATCAGGGCTAGGTTAATAATTCCTTATTGGTTTCAGCTACATGAACATAATAATAATATGGATTTGGGGAACGAATTCCCAGGAAGTGGTAAGTCATGGGAAGTCCAGGAAATCCCCGTTTTTGATAGCCATGACATTCATTTCGCCCCATTACTTTGATTATATCTAGTGGCAAGACTTTGATCACCTCCTCATAGATGTAGTGGGTCTATTCTACTTGTCCGCGATCAATGTGTAGGATCAAGTTCACATGTGCTTCATGAAGATGAATAACTTGATAATCTTCAAGTCCTCCAATCATTTTAGCCTATTCATATTTTTTTGAAGATGGGCAAGCCGGTTGGCATCTATGTAGCAGTAACCTGCACTCCAAGTCCAATGCCTCTCCCCATACATCGGTGAGGGGTTGTAGAGGTGATCTAGGGTCCCCATCATGTTGATTCTTATGCAATAACTTGAATAATTCATAGCCGTCCTGAACATAATATGAAATATGAGGAACCTTCTCCATACCTCATAGGTTTGGAAGCAACAACAATCTAGAAGTGAGTAAAAGAAAAGAAATGTTTTCTAATGAAAACATCACCTTACTCTTCCTGATTTATTCTTATATTGATTGTTTTATTCATTGGTTTGTTATGATACCAGCTTTAACGTGACTGGGTCGTGACATATTTTAGTATTCCATCAAGAGTTTGATCTAAAAGATGTTGCTTGGCACTCCCACGAAATGTCACAGGGTTTGTTGGATAGTGAACCCTAAGTCTACTTCACAACGAAGTGTATCGGCCAGTCTTGCTAGGATCGACCTGAATCTTTCTCAGTTTCTAATGGTCAAGTCATGCTACAACCTTCTAGCGTTAGTCTTCAGATGATCTACTTTGTGCAGAGCATCTACACTGAGGTGGACTCATGTCACACTTGTTTCAAAGAGAATGGGAAATGAGAGGGATGCATCGCTCAACCTCTCTACCCCTAGGGTAAAATCCCATTTCAGTCCCCTAAAATGATACAAGCTAGGGTTCTACCCTACATTAGCTAAGGTCAATATGTCATCATGGGTTGAATGTTGAGAAGCCTCCGAATTCTCTTGGACCACCCTACCGTAGGATGGAACCTTCGGGGTTCCGCCCACCCACTTCCCTCGGTAGCATTAGTTTTCTATATACCTAAGGGCACATTAGTGGTAACACATACAAGTAGCTTCCTTAATTAACCCGTTAGCCACATGTTCCTTTATGTAATTTTATACACTGACACAAAAACAGTTAAGACAAGTTCCTTGGAAGTAAACTTTATATTAACATTTCAGCTAAGATACAAGTCCCATCCAAAAGGACGATTCTCGCAATCCATGAGGATGCCTCTTATTTTCCTCCAAGTTTTCGCTCTTGCACTAGTAACCGGGCCTCGAGAATCCATCTCGATTCACGTAGACTATTTGAGTAGGACCCTGTGGGCAAAGGATTTATAGCCAAATCCCCCCTAGCATCCAAGCATCCTCCTACGTTCAAACTAATCCACGGAGAGACCTCTCGTGGCGGGTTTGGTCCATATTCCTATCAAGATTATTTAGAATCCCCTTTGATAGGGTTGGCGGCTAGCTGGGGGTGGTTTGGCGCCCCCCTCCATGAATTTAACTTGATTCATTATACAAGTTTCTTATGAGATCTTGGGTCAAATAATCCTTTCACATGCAGTTCTCCTAAAATTAGAAGCACAAACAATAATGTGGGCGAGTGCTCAAAACACCTACTAAGGTGGAGTTCCCTTTTGAACGCTAAGCATTCAACCATCGGATTTTTCTTGCCTTAAAGAGATTGGTTATGATGCAATTGCATTGAATCCTTAAAGTAATCATCCATATCTCTTCATGACAGAGGTATTCTAGGTACAAGTCCTCTTACTCCTAGATAAGTAATCTATGCTTCATCCCTCGATTATCCCTGGATGAGTTTTCGTGTAAGTTGAATTATGGCATCCTAGATCACTTTAGGCCCTCTTTAAGGTCCTTCCTATTCTCGTTATCTTGCTCCTTTGATTTTTCCTTGCAGAAATCATTATCAATTACCTCATGTACGATAAAAATAGCTCTACAATAGTTTCGAGGACCACCACTATCATGGGGTTTTATTTTTCCATGATAGCAACCATAGTTTGCTATGAATAGTCACATGTTTGTGGGAAATTATGCTCTCGCCAACAAGTGTGGAAAGAGAACTCAGTAGTCCTATGGGTCAAGTGTTTCCATCGTTTTGATGGTTGGGTCACAAATATCGCTCTAAGGTTTATCTATTGATTGGCAATCCTTGGGAATAACCTAAGTGAGCTGACCTTCTTACTTGGATAATTTTAAATAGTCTAATTATCTGTATCATTACCTCAAGCAAATTGGAGCTCGTATGTCTTTCAAGTATTCATTATTGTAGATACATTTTTTAATGCTTCGGTGAATGCAAGTATCCTAATTCATACACATTGCAATCATGGGGTGGAAACACAATTTTGTGAAACAAAAAGAAAAACGCTTTTATCTCCTTCAATTCCTTCCTCTTTGCAAGTGAAGCGGAAATTGAATACACTACTTATGCAAGCGAAGAAGAACTTATCTCTTTGCTCATGCATTGAAGCAAGAATTTACTACTTTTCATGGATGCATTTATTACTTGCAAAAACGAATGCAAATATTTCTTTATTAACTAAGATACTTAGGATCCTGCCTTTGCAATCATATGACACAATTTTCCTAGATGCAAGTCTCCTTCATGATATCTTAGATGTAAAATGTCAATCCCTGACAATCGGTATCATTTTTCTACTCACTCGAGTGCAAACATATATCAATTCCTTTTATCTCTCATGCATGCCAATGCTAGCGCATAAAATTTAATGCTCCAATAATAAAAACCAATACAAAATCCTCTAATTTATGTGTGCACCAATGCGAAGTCTATTATGCAACCTGTTACATTCTATAACATGCTTTTAGTGCAATAAAATCCATAATTTTTGCTAAGATGAATATAAGTACAATCTCCAACATGATTTTTAATGCAACATAATTGGCGGCTTATTATCATAAATTTTAGCATGAATAACTTTTTCCTACTTAATGTAGTCGATCTGCGTTTATTGTTCCTTTAAGATGATTTCTACTAGGGTAAAATTAATGAAATGCACTTGGCTATTAAGTGTTGCGGTTCCTTGACCTATAGCTCTGTCATTTGATGCGGGATTAGCATTCGCTTAGACCTTACTTCACTTTGGAGCCATTGTTTAGCTCGGGCCTTCTTCACAGATGCACGCACGGACTACCAGGGAAGCTAGCTTCTTGCAAGAGACCGGGCGTGGGAACCCCTCTCAAGGGGGGAAAAACTTGGAAGCTTCTTAGAAGTTTCCTCCTCTCTCTCTCTGTCTCTCTCTCTCTTTCTCTCTCTCTGTCTCTCTGTCTCTCTCTGCATAGTTTTGGCAGGGGGAAGAGGTGATATCCCTTCGTTCCAAGGAGCTTGCTTGTTTTCCAAATTGACAGGCTTCACATACCTTATGCATTTCTGCAACCTTGAATTTAGGCAATCTTGCAATAATATTTTGGGCCTGCATTGATTTAAGTCGCTGTACATTAACATGACCAATGCGTTTATGCCAGATATCAATATCTGCAACTACACCGGTCCCATGTGCAAACATTGCTGCACTCAATTCAGGCATGTCTGCATCCAACGTAAACATTCTGCCCTTCTTCTTTCCTTTTGCTATCAAGTGACCTTTATTTTTCATATCCTCAACAAAGCATCCATGAGGATTAAATCTGACCTGCAAGCCCTGCTCAACCATTTGACCAACGAAAACCAGATTCTTGGTGATATTCGGGACATGAAATACATCGGACAGGTATTTCTTTTTCCCATCCTGCATAGACAAAGGAGTTTTTCCAATTTGCAAAATAGGATGTGCAATATCATCACCAATCTCCACAAATCTTGGTTTTTCCATTTTCCTTACATCCTCCATCCATTCTGCATGACCTGTCATGTGGTTTGATGCACCTGAGTAAACATACCATACATCGTTGCTTTCTTCTGCACTTGTCACAGAATTGTTCATGTGCTGCACCACAAACAAATGCTCATTTCTGTCATCACCCTGTCTACTAGAAGATGCATAATTCCCTTGTTGCAATTTTCCATTCATGATGTCATTCTGCTTTTTATAGCAGTCTTTAACCATATGACCCATTTTACCATAGTAGTAGCATTCAACATTACTGTTTGTATTTTGGCCTCTTTGCCATCCACTACGATCTCTTTGGCTCCCCCTACCTCTAGAGTTACCACGTCCTCCTCCATAGGACTGGTTTTCTTGAGTTTGCTACATATTCTAATTTCTACCACGGCCTCCAGATCGGCCTCCTCTACCTCTACCTCTACCTCTTCCAGCATTTGAGTAGAAGACAGCTTCTTTTGAAGTTCCTCCTGAAGAAGATGCACCACCATTTCTCTGCTCCTCAGAAATTAGAAGAGCAATCAACTCCACAAAATCAGGAAATCTTTCACGGATGGAAATGGATGTTCGGAACTGTGCATAATCCTTTCCTAGACCATTCAAGGTCACAGAAACTAAATCATCATCTTCCACTGGCGACCCAATGGAAGCAAGTGCATCTGCGATCTTCTTCACCTTCATGTGGTAGTCATTGATGCTCATACTTTCTCTTTGCACATTGTGCAACTCTTGCTTGAGCTACATTTTCCTAGCTTGTGTATTTGTGCTATACATTTTTGACAGAGTATCCCATGCCTCCTTTGGCGTACTTGCATCCTGAATATGCACAATCATAGAGTCTGAAATACTGATAGACAGCCAGTACATAACTTTTCTAGCTCTCTCATGCCATGCTTTAAATGCCTGCATTTGCTGTTGATTGGGAACACCAGGAAGAATTGGTTCTTCTTCATTTCCTGCAACAAATTCCCAATATCCTTTTCCCATAAGAAAATTCGTCAATCTAAACTTCCATGCTTGGAAGTTGTTCTTGTCAAGCTTTTCAGTAACAATCTGTGAAAGAGAATCAGACACCATTACAGAACACTGCAAAAAATTCTATCACTGCAAAAAACACAGCTTCAGCCTCACAAGGGCAAATCTGCAAAACTAACGAAAGTGGTTCTTGACCACACAGTCACTTCCTAGTGACGATTTTGCATGAACATGCAATAAGAATGATTCTGTAACTCCCAATGTCTCTACCCATAGGCATACGATGCAATTTCTACAGTAACTTTTCACCGACTTGTAGAACAGTGGTTGCACAACATAAAACTGGGCCTTTTCCTGAGTGCATGCAGAAAACTTCCGCCTCCAAAATAGGCCCTGAAATGGCCTCAAATCAAAAAAACAGGGATACCTAGGGCTAAAGCCCTATCCCGCAACGTATACTGCCCTCTTGCCACACCGCGAAGGGCATCTCAATCTGAGACAATGCACTCCTGCACTTTCCGGCTGTGCTACCTGCAGAGACTTTGCTCCCAGAACAGAAAAATGAAAGCAACACTGGTCCTCTTACCAGAACACCGCGAACTTGGCTTGCTTTCTTGAGCTCCTTACCACGAACAAGGCTCTAATACCATGTCAAGATTGTGGAAGAGAAGGAAGGAGTCTCACTTGTAGCTTTCTTGCTTGCACAATGGGGGAATACACACAAGGGTGGAGACTGAAAAACAATTTTTCTCTTCTTAGTTGTGTAAGCCAAAAAGAACTCAAGTACATAGAAATAGAAGAACCCTATATATGGGTCTCAAACCAAACTCAACTAACTAAGGTGGCATACTAACTGAGCCACGAACTAGAGTAGATAAGGATAGCTGTCATCTAGCTATTTTTCATGGGCGATGTACCAACCGCATCTGCAACTGACATGTCGGTGACATAAATGCACAACGGTCACCCTGACATATCACGAGTGGAGCTCGATATCTCAACAGACCATGGCCAATAAGACCCTTGGCCCAACAAAGCCAATGCTCAATCATTAAAGTCTTGCCCTATGATTTTCAACCCTCCTACCTACAATTTGGCCAAACGTGGACTATTCCTTGGCCCTTATACAATTCACTTCCTTCTTGACCATTCCATGTCAATCAAGGCCTCGTTGACCCCCCTCGACCCTTCACAAAGGCTCATTTGGCACATGTCATGTGTTCATCTAAGGCCCTGAATGGCATGTTTGGCCATTGGACATCAATCACTCTCTGATGTGATCTAAATAGGACTAGAAACACATTCATCCATTGCTACAAACTAGTTTTGCCTCCATAATGGGCACTTAGCCTCGAACCATACGCTCAGATAGCTATGCATATTGGACTCATTCATCCAAGTAGATCATGCACTAGGCTTGTTGAGAAATATGTCATGGGTTAAGTCTATATCCTCAATATGCGTGAAATAAAGTAAGATTATGTGTAAAATGACTTAAAGGTCAAAGAGTGTCTATCCACTTTGTCAAATACTCATTGAGTAGTACTGTGGAGAATGGAGAATGGAAGAGAATGAAGAATGAAGAATGAAGAAGAAGATGGATTGAACCTCCACATCTTCTGCCTATTTCCTTTTCATTGCATGTCTATGGTGATTCTTCTCAATTGATATTAGAGTGGGATCGAGTGCAAGCTTGTTGTCTAAATCAGGTATAAATCTTCAACTAATAGACCCAAAGTAGATATATGGACTGAAAGAGCTATTGAAGCTCAATTTGGGGGCTCTATTGTCCACATTCGATGCATTTTGGGAAGCCATTGAAGGTTGCAAATAATTAAATATAGCAAGGTTTCATTTGGTTTTGGATACAAATCAACTCATGCATTGATGCTCGGAAGCAAGGGGCCTCCTTAAGCTTAGGGCTTGCTTAATCATGGGCAGCTCCTTGAAGCACATAGCTTGCTAAAAAAAGGAGGAAGGGGCTTTATGCAATAGTGATAGGAAGAGAAGAGATTCAATAGTTTAATAGGAAGAGAAGAGAGTCAATAGTTCAATTGGATCTTGTGACCTCCAAAATCATTCGTGCAGGTATAGAAGAGAATGCTCTTGGTCAGTTTGAGGTCAACAAGAATATACCAAGTGATGGATTCAATGAATTGGCAGCAACAAATGCTTCTACCCAAGTTATGAGAATGGGCTTTCTTTATCCTTATTAAGGTTATTAAACGTAAACACTAAAGGCATATTCATAGTGCATCCTAAATTGGTTTGAATTACCTTGTGTTCACACTCAAATATGTTGAATTGGATATTTTAAGAATTGTTGAATTAGTTAAATTAGAATTGGTTCATGTATCCATATATTCACATTGTAGAAGAAGTAAACTAGTTTTTATATAGAACAAAAAGGACATTTTGTTTGAACATCAATTTTAGCACAAAAAATGGAGAAATTTAGTAGAGAAAATTATCTTTTTTTGGCTCATATTTTGATACTTTTGGGTTGCATGCAATGTTTCTTGTTGAACATCATATGTGTATCATGGGGGCATGACGTTTTGATATTTGTGATAGAAATTGGGCATGTGTATTGTTCTTAATCATTAGACTTCAATTTACATGCAACTTTTTGATCCATTTTGATATTTTTGGTCCTAAAAATTATGTAGATGATAATACTCAATTGACATATACTTCTTGAGCAGTGATCTAGCACATTGTACATTTCTAATTTTTTAAAATTACAACAATCATAATATTGAAATGCACAAATAACAAAGATTGTTAGGAATAAGTTGACAAAGGACAAACATAGTGTTTAGTCCTATTGCATGGAAAATTTCTTATGAAAAGAGGTATTTCGGAACTCATAACATGTATGGATGTATCTTCTAAGCTTCTTGATGAGCCAATAGAGGAAGAGAAGAAGGCCTATAAGGATTGAAAAGGTAAAAACATGCATTGGATTTCCATATGCATTTTAGAGACCTTGATTCCACACATAAAAAAGTACATGTAAGGATGCATGGGAGATAATTGAAGAGATGTACAACACTTGCATGGAGACATGGAAGTTATAGTTGCAACAAAGGGTACATGGTGCATAGCATGGGAATTGAAGCATTGGTGATTATGTTGTGAAGATTAAGCAAATTGCAAAGGATCTTGCTTTGATTAATGCATAATTATGAGTTGGTTTTAGTCGCTTTAAATGGGCTTGGCCCTACATACAAGTTCTTGGATACTTCTATTTCAGTAAGGGTGGCTCTATGCTTAACTTTGAGGAGTTGATTGTTAAGAAAAATAGCTTGACCTTAATGCATCCATCAATGGGAAAATCACTAATGGAGATAGTGTGTTTTATCATTAGAGAGGACATGGCAGTCCTTCAAGAGGTAGAGGATCTTCTTATGGTCAAGGAGATGCTTTTACTCATGGCCATAGCTCTTCTAAATGTGGCATGGAGCATGTGCTTGGTAGTATGAGTCATCCACCTAGTAATGAAGATTGGTTCTTGGATTTAAGGGCTATGGACCATATAACACATCATGACGAATGGTGTGACTGAAAGTAGAAGATGCATAGTGAAGAGTATGTAGCTATTGAGGATGATACATTATATGAAATTATGCATATTGACAATATTCCATTGGTCACTAGAGATGGGATTGAGAATAAACTAGGAGATGTATTATATGTGTCTATTATAATAAAAAATCTTGCTTCTTTGGACAAATGGGCTGATCAAGGTTTGCAGGTCAAGTTTAAGAAGTTTGGTTGTTTTATTAAAGAGTTTAGAAATGGAAAACCTAGTAGATTAATTGCAAAAGGACAAAAGAAAGAAGATCATTTGCATTGGATGTTGACACTCCCATTGTACAAAGCTCTATGTACGTAGAGGCAAGACATGGACAAGATAAACATGTGAAACTATGGCATAGACATATTGGACATGTAAATTTGCAAAGGTTGAAATAGATGCAATCTAGATATATAGTACATGATCTTCCACATTTTGGATATGTGAATTATAAGCATCAATGTGTGACTTGGAAGCATTTAAGAAGTTTTTAGACTCCAAAGAAATGGTAGAAAAGCAATTTGGGTCATACATAAAATATCTAAGATCAAATAATGGGGATGAACATATGTCTAATCAGTTTTTTGATTGCTTGAGAGATCATGGGATCAAAAGTCAAGTTACATGTCAATATATACCATAGCAGAATTATGTAGCAAAAAAGAACAAGTCAAACTATTGTTGAAGTTGCTAGAGCCATGATTAACCTAATGCACATGCCATCATTGACTTATTGGGATGAAGCAAAATATATTGCAGTTTACATTATGAATAGGACACCCAGTAGACTCACACATCATATGTCACCCTATGAGAAAATGTATGGGAGGAAACCTACAGCTACTTACTTCAGGGTGTTTGCTTATGAATGTTATATGCATGTCCCTAATGATTTGAGAAGGAAGATGGAAAAAAAGGTAGTTATTACTTATGAATAATGTACTCTTAATATAAATAATTTTATAAATAGAATTCCTTAAAGAATGAATGAGATATTGATTTTTTTGAAACAAAACAATACCAATTGATTTAGTAACAACAACAAGCCTTGCAATGAACAAGAGAAACCTTGAAGATAATGGAGGTCTCACTCCAAGAATATTTATAGAGCCAAGGAAGGTCTCACCACTAAAAATTAGTATATTGTCCTCTTAAGAGAACCTATCGTAACCCATACATGAAGGGGACTGTGACAGGTAGGGTGGTAACTATGAAACGCTCCTTTGCAATAGGTTTTAGTCCCATAGTACACATCCAATAAACCTAATAAGTCCAAGATTTTTTTTTAATCAAGTCAAATGAGGGGATAATCTTTGGCAATTATGGTAGCAATGAGTTATCAAAGACGTGATTCGGTAAAACTATTCTTTGCAAAGTTGTTAATCAACAACTTCAAGTTTTCATAGGCAGTGTCCACATGGTTATTAGAATAAAGAATAGGTCCAATAAGGGAAATGATAACTTTGTGGGATCAATCAAAGGGGTGATTGCTTGCACGATGTATAAATTTGTTACATTAAAGGAGAGCTTTTTAGTTTAATCATAAGTTTTAATGAGGGTGAGATCATCAGTGCAAGAGAGCTCCATGCTCAAAAAGGTGGTGATAAGTGAATTAAAGTGACCGAAATCAAAGAAGAGAATGTAATTTTCTAAGAAGTACAACTCAAGTGGAACTCCTTTATAGATAGTGAAGATGGAATTGGAGCCATTACCTAGAGATATGGTAGGGTTAGGTACATTGATTAAGAGGAGATCAGCATAGTATGGAAAGGAGTGGGTAAAATGCTTAACAATGTCATATTTGTTATGAGTGGCAAAGTTTTTACAAAAGTCATATTCAAAGAATGCAAGAAAGAGATCGCACCATAGATGTGAATAGCTAAATCCCATAGGAATCCCTTTATTTTATTTTTTAGTGGTATGATCTAGAGTAATGAAGGTGTTATTAATGATCCAAGAATTGAGATGTAAGAAATCCTCAAGAGATATCAAAAGATCCTTGCAAGATGTTTTGTTAGTCCAAAAACTAATAGTGTTGAAAATAGAAAGAAACCTTTTTTTTTGTGGGAGCATTTCAAATTTTATATGGACCATGAGGCTCTGTCATTCCTAATGAACAAGACAGACATTAAAAATGATGAGGTAGCTCCTTCTATTCCATGATTTTGATTTTGAAGTGGTCAACAAACTCAGTTGTTCCCATGTCCTAGTAGATCATCTTTTGTGGATCCCTCAAAGTGAAAAAGAGGAGCAAGATGATCCAAACCTCCCTAATACTACTTTTTTTCTAGTGGAGATTGTAACCCCATGGTATGTAGACATTGCCAACCTCTTGGTGGCTACACAACAGTACCCTCTCGGCATCTCTAGCAAAGAGAATAAGAAGATTTGTTCAAGAGGTGCAAGAAAAGTGAAACAAAAAAATAGCTTAGAAAGTGTAATTTTTTAAATAAAAATTTCTTGGAATTATTTTTGTACAAGTCAACCATTGATCTACTATTCTCGGGAGGATGCCAACAAGCAAGTGGTCAATGATGTTGGAGATCAATAGGAGATAAAAGAGATGAAGGATGTCAAAGACAATGATAGCCAAATAGGCATAAATCATGTTGGCTACTCATGGGATACTACTAGACGTGGTTGAACTTAAAGCTCACTTAGCGAGGCTCAAGGCAATCCCCGAAAGGTCCCCACATGAGAGGGACACATGCTTACAAAGAGCATGAGTAGTATCCTAGCATGAGCCCCTGACAGAGCCTGCAAATCTGATTGACCGAGTCACACCAAACTAAGCCCAGCCCTAGCACCAACCCCAAGTGTCCTCACCCCACAAGCTCGAGAGCCCAAGCCCAAGCCTGAAGTGCCCCCATCTCATGAGTGTGAGCCCCACCAGCCTAAGCCTGAGCGGAAGTGATTGGAAAAGCAATGGGGCTAATGCATACCTCATTGAGTGACTACCACATGGAAGATGAGAATGAAGCTCTCTTCCCAGGTTGAAGTGAATGTCAATGAATCTCCCTAAATGCCCACTTTGATACCAGTTGAAAGGGGGAGCAAGCATGAGAGCACTTGAAAGGGGGAGCAAGCATGAGAGCACAAGTGGAAGCAAGAGCTATGGAGGTTTAAGCAAGAGAGAGCAAGACAGTATGTGGGAACTCCAATGGTTAGAATATGTGACCTACCTTCCATTATTTTATTGTCATAGAAATAATAAATAGTAAAGTGATAGTGACGGGCAGATGCCACCTGTAGTGTATAGGTGTGTGGTCATTGTGTACAAAGTAAATGTAGACGGCTATGCATAGGTGGCCTTTAACCCCCAATACTTCACATCGCCCACTCAAAATTTCCAACATTCTTTTATTTTCTTGTCTCATAATTTATTTTTCTCACTCAAAATTTCAAATGTGCTTCTATTTACTAGGATGGGATAATTGGAACCTCCATCCTCTAGCTTTCTGTAGCCACTCACTACATATTTATACACATTTCTTTATTGCATCTTTAATATAGGTTACGTAAAGAAATTTCTCTTAGAAATAACCAATAATTCATAAATAACCTTTTATATTAGTAAAATAAAAATTTTATTCACGCAATTCTCCAACCAAAATACCAATCCATTAGCCAAAAATAAATCCATTGCCAGCCTAGACTTGAATCTTCCAATCCCTAACTAGGTATGCCATAAGGGATGGCACACCTCATCCTACTTGGCTGACAAGGAAAAAATTTAATTGATTATCCTCCCCAAACCCAACACTCAACCCTTCTACCTCCTCCAAGGGGCATGTTGAGGGTTGAAATGACTTGATTTTTTGGCTAATTTTTGTCATTTTTGAGGATTGAATGGTTGAATTTTAATTGATTTTGTATGTTGATTAGTTGATTTAGAAGTTTTTGAGAGTTTTTTGAATAAGTTCGATTAGGTTTGAGAATCTCATGATGTTTTTCAGTGGAGATATGATGTTTTGATATGTTTTGTTGATGTCCTATTAGTGTTTGATTGGTTCTGATTGAGTTTGTTTGTGCTAAGCTTCTGTTTTGCTATGTTTTCTTTCTGTATGAGAGGATGGAATTATGAATGATAGATTTTGAGAGTGTTTGGAAGATTATTGAATGCTTCTTGATGGTTTTGAATGGTTCCAATTGAGCTAAATGCTTTTTTCTGATGACTTTTTGTTAACCCTCTATTTACCATCTATAGAGCCTCTATTTTTGTTCTATTTATGTTATGTATGCCTCTGTAAGTGTTATGTTGGATGAATGCGTAGTTTAGGAAAGTTTTTTAACCTTTGGAAGAGATGAATACAAGTTCAAAATATCTCAAAGAAGTGGAAGAAGTAGTTGTTGAAGACTCAAGTAAAGATTGAAGTGACAATGACACTATTGAGTTGTGAAAGGACATTGTAGTGGCTCTAATGACCTTTCATAGTAGACATATCTCTTGGGAGAGGTATCCACAACCAAAGAGGGGTTATGGATGATTATTCTTGATTATTCCATTGTACTATTGAGAGACAGCATGTATATGAGAGATGAAGAGTGAGAGATAGCAAAATCTATGCAAAACAATGTATCTATAGGTGAGAGATTGTGAGAGAAAGCTATGGAACCTTTGAAGAAGAATGCTATGTGATGATTTCCATTCAAAGTAGTATATTTTTTTGTGTTTATCTAGTTTTTTTATGAATCTTGTGAAAAATATGAAGAGCATAATCAATGTTGTTCAAGTTAAAGCTGCAGGAGAATAAGTTGCATGTGAAGATTTAAGAAAAATTGTGTTCTTTTCCTTGTCATGGTCACATAAAATATGAAATGAATACTTGTTGATGATACAAGATAGATTTTCTTGTAGTAGATTACATGCTTTCTTGGTGTTCCTCTTTGGGCTCCATGTTTTTTGTGCACAACCATCAACAGGCATTAGAAGGGGTGGAAAATGAAGGAAATGGCATTACTGAGAGGAGAAGAATTCAATGGATGCTTGCAAGTTCCTTATACCACACAAAAAATGGAAATTATTATTTCCGAAGCCACTTTCTACAAGAAATTTATCCCACAATGACGGAAACATACTACCATGTTGATATAGGCTTTATGTGGTGGACTAGTTCCTCTCCTTGTTGAAGCAACAAAGACATGCATCTTGGTGGCAAATTGTTTGGGAGCAAACTAAAGAGTAGAAATAGAGAGAATGACCATCCATGGGAGATTTGGCTTTCATTGAAGATTTTCCAAACACCATCAAGTGGGAGATTGTAAAGAAGCTTCAGAAGTCGTAGCCAGTTAACATACACAAGAACAAGAAGGCAAAGAGGAGTTGAAATCTATTCGTGGATGCTCAACAACAAGATACATGGGATGCTTGCAGCACTGACAACCTTCTCTTTGTCCAATTAGCAACCCACTGGAAGTTAGTAGAGAGAGTGTTCTTCACAACATACACTATTGAAACCATCACAAGAAGCTGGTATTACTATGATGATGACACCACAACGATCCTCAAAAGAGTAGTTTTGATACCTTCAGAACTAAACATCTTCCCCTCTATAGTGGAATGAAAGCTAAATTCAGAGATGTTGAAAAGAAGGATGTAGAAGAAATGTTGACAAGAGAGTCCTCCAAAGATTGAAGCCCTTCTGATTTTGTTCTATTGAGTACATACAAACTAGGTGGAGCTAACTCCTTAATGAATGATGCGATCAAGAGGCAAGCACTAGAATGAGTCTAGAGGTACGTGAGAAGAGAGAAGGAACAAAATAAAGATGAGAACAAGCTAGCAGCAGAAGCCTCCTTTGATACCCTAGCAGCACTCTTTAGAAAAGTCCCCATGGCGACTCAAGATCCCTTTCCCAGTCAGATCCGTCCTGGAAATATTGATGTGACACGCCAAAAAATATAGTCATGTTGCCCATCTTTAAGGGAGAGTACAATGAAGACCCTGGTCTTCATGTAGCAGAGTTCATGGTAGCATGTGTAGCTAACAATGACAGAACCCGCGAGCATTAGTTGGCAATATTCCCCACCTGCCACTTTCAAAGTCACAGTGTTTCACTGATATGAGAGATAAGCAGCATGAACTTTTGGCACATGGGACAACTTAAAGTTGTGACCTTCCTCTCTAAATCAAGCATGAAGTTTTTGAAGAGTAGTGATATGAGAGGAGTTCATGAACCTAAGTCACTCCTTTGGTGAACAAATGGAAGCATATGTCTCTAGAATGGAATCTATAATATTAAAGAGATTGACCAACCATCACTTGGATGAAGGCATCTCTAGAAGCGAGTTTTTCTTAGAGGCCTACAACAACCATAAGTTCATAAGTTTATGGAATTAAGAAGACTAGTTAATTTGCAAGCTACAGTGAAAGGTGCATGAGTATATGATGAAGTTGAAGCAAGGTTGTCAATGACCTCAGGAAGAGGAATCTTACCTCCTTCTATGGTAGGAATGGTATACCCACCAAATGCAAGTCCCAGGGACTGTTCCCTACCCCTACCCTCAGATGCAAATAGTACCACAGTACAGTGCACCAAATCCATAGTGGCTGCAGATGGCAATACCTCAAATGATGGTTCACAGCAGCAGTGGCCTCAAATAGTTCTCCCGATGGCAACTCAACAATAACAGTGGAACCCTACCAACTGGAACTACCAACCCCTAGTCTCAAATATGAGCTATGAACCAGAATCAAAACAAAGGACTCTCTCAATCAAACCAACCAATTTATGCGGTGATTACAGAGGCTTCCCAAAACCCTATTGCAAGTACTCCAATAAGTGAAATTTTGAAGGACTACCTATCCAATTCAATCATTGCAAGCATCAAGAACAAGGAGTTGATGGACATGATTAGATAGCATCTGAAGATACTGAAGGTGAATATCACCAACATATCCACTCCTACGGAAGGTGGAAGAGATGTGATGCAATCTAATACATGGTGTGGAAAGTACCATCAAGCAGGACATTTAGCCACTGAATGTACCCGAAAGCCAACCATCCCTTGAGCTTTCTATTCATCCTATTTAAGAAAGAACCATATATAGAATATTTTCTCTCTTAAGGAGATGCATGAAAGAAGAAAGAAAGAGGAGGAAGCAAGATTTAACTTGTTGGAATCCAAGATGACCACCTAGGATATCGGACCAAAGCCTAAGAAGTTCGGTCCTAATTTTGGCCCAAGAAGGTTTCCCTCTCAGAGTTACAGAGGAGGACAGTTTGGTGGTGGCAGAAGATCAGAGGTGGAGTGTTACAAATGTGGAGAAAATGGTCATATCTTACCAAAGTGTCCAATTATGCAATCGATGCAAAGGAGAAGGCCACACTGCAAAAGACTATCCCAGTCCCGGCTCCTATGAAAGCTACCCCTGATACCCAACAGAAGACCCAAGAACCTACCTCCAATTTGGTGGAATCGGAGGTTGCCACAATAACACATGCCAAGAAAAGAGAACCCACATTTCCAAAAGAGAACATTCCCTCTGCCAAAATAGTGAAGTTCAATCTTCCCAAGGAGAAACAGAATAGTACAAAGGAGAACGATGTAATACAGAGCACTATAGTGCCACAGATAGCTACAAAGACAGTTACAAAGACAAGACCACAAGTCCAAGAGATGGAGGATATTGAAGTACCTCCAGTAGTAGAAGAGGTGCAAATGTTGCCACTTGTAAAGAAAAGAGAAAAGATAAAGGTGGGGGTTGCCCCATTCCCTAGATGATTGGACAAGCCAGTGGATCCTATTAAAGAATATGACTTGGTCAAAGACCTAGATACCTCCAAACCAAATCTAACATTCCGGTAATCCCTAATGTTGTCTCCTAGTTGTCGAAAGAAATTCAAAAGCATACTAACTAGAAGACATGGCAGCCTAAGGATTACACCCTCAACAACAGCAGCTAAGTCTAACAAAGCCCTAGAATCTATAAAAGAAGTAGATGTAGCTAATGCCTTCTTGGATCTTGGTACCCTAGAGATCGGCATGTGGATTGAAGGATGCTTTATTGTATAATGATTGATGTGACAATGAAGAATCTAGGCTTTCAAGGTATGCAGCCTACATAGTGGCTTATCAGACTGGTAGACCAAAGCAAAATTAAGCCTTTGGGGATTCTCCCATATGTGAAGACAACCCTCATAGGAAGAGACTATTGGCTAACCTATATGGTGGTAAAACCAAATTCCTACACGAGCTCATATCCTTTGATGCTAGGAAGACCATGGCTTTTTGAAGTAAGAGCACGAACAAATTGGTTCAAAGGAATCCTAACCCTAGGCAAATGACCCAACAAAGTTGTGTTGAAGTTGTACGGATCGCAAAAAGGTAATGGATCCACCTCCATTCAAGTCGTCACAAACTCTTCTAATGAGATAACAGATGGCACACCAGGAGATGAAGAAGTTGTCAAACAAATCTTTCCCAAGAAAATAAAGGCACGTCCCTTGATAGTGGGCACTTAAGCCAACTCCAAAGGACACAAAATCTATGTCAATGGGTAAATACATCCTTCATGAACCCGAATTGACTTCTGAAATCACCTCTGACGGTGAGATAGAGACATGAATGTACTATTCTCCCTGTTGCATGGGTATAGCAGAGATCAAGATAGAGACCATAGCAAAGACAAAAACAAAAGCAAAGACAGATGCAAAAGCAAAGGCATAGGATACAATAGAGAGTCTGTTCTTCTCTTACAGAGCCCCTACAAAGGCAGAAACAGAGTTTGAAGAGGATGAAGATGACAGTGAAGAAGAAAACTATAAAAGTGAGCTGGAAGAATCTATCCTACTTGTAGAAAGCACAAATGAGGAAGAAGTTCCAGAGGCTATAGAAACAAAAGATCCCATGCTATTAGATAGAAAGACTATAGTGCCCTTTGGACCTAGCTAATGAGTCATATCATATGTAAAATCTTTATAAGAAATGGATTAGGTAGAATAATCCTTTCTTTAGCACTCGCTCTTGTCTCCCTAATCCACCCTTCTCAAGAGAGTATGATGACAATGCACCTACCCACAACCACTAGTCCTACAGCCCAAATAGAGATGTGAAAAGGGTCCTGTTGTGTGACATTCCTAGAGGCATCCTTGAAAGACGAGTCCTCGAGTCAAGAGATAAATAACCCTCCCACCAAACCTGAAACAGCAATGATACTCTTTCAACATCCCAAGGAGCAAATTCAATCCCCCCACTAAAAGAGGAAGTCGGTTCCAATGGAGCATCAGAAGAAGAGTAGAGCACTCCCTTGAAGGAGTCAAATCTATACCCAAAAAAATTTTGTGGGACCTTCATTTATGAACTGGAAGATGAAAAGCAATTAATTGTTGTGGATGTTGATGGTATTGAACGCCACCTAAAGGTGGGTGCCAATCTTCCAAAGGAGGAGTTGTCAGTCTTGCATGACCTTTTTAAAGGAGAACTTGGACGTGTTTGCATGGTCCTATAAATATTTGAAGGGGATTGATCCCATGTTATGCCAACACCACATTGACTTGGAGCCTAATGCCAAGATTATGAGGCAAAGACAAAGGTGCATGAATCCAAATTACTCCACCCTCATGAAAGTTGAATTGCTAAAGCTCTTTGAAGCTGAGTTTATCTATCCAATGGCCAATAGTGAATGGGTTTCGCCGATCGTGGTAGTACCCAAGAAGAATGGAAAGTTAAGAATATATATGGACTTCCGAATGCTGAACTCCAAGACTAAGAAGGATCATTTCCCTATCCCTTTTACAAACTAATTGTTGGACACAATGGCAGGCCATGAACTTTATTCCCTCTTGGATGGATTCAATGGATACAATCAAGTCTAGATCGCAGAAGAAGATCAATCCAAAACAACCTTCACAACAGAATAGGGAACGTATGCTTACAAAGTGATGTTGTTTGGGCTCTGTAATGCTCCTACTACCTTCCAATGAGTGATGATGACCACATTCCAAAATCGTATGCATGATTTCATTGAGGTGTACTAGGATTACTTCTATGTCTATAGCCTAATCCATGAGCATTGGGGACACCTGGAGTAGTGCTTTGACAAATGTTAAGAGTATGGGATCTCTCTCAACCCTGACAAATGCATCTTCGAAGTCTCTTCAGGAGTTCTATTGGGCCACATTATTTCTACACAAGGGATAGCAACAAACCCAGCAAAGATTGAGAAGATTGCAACTTTAGCAACCCTAACCAACCTCAAACAGTTGAGGGGATTCCTCGGACATGTGGGCTATTACATAAGGTTCATCACACACTTTGCAACAAAGGTAGTCCCCTTGCACAAGCTCCTAAGGAAAGATGCAGAGTTTACATGGACCATCGATTGTGATGAGGCATTCAACACCCTCAAATAATGTCTAATTGAAGCACCCATCCTGCAACCTCTTGAGTGGATGAAGGAGTTCCATGTACACACATTGATGCATGATCCGAAGGCCTAGGCACAATTTTATGCCAAAAAGGCTCCTTTTGAAGTTAGATCAACCCATCTACTATGCCAGCCGAAAAGTAACCGACAAAGAAAGAAACCATGCAGTGAGACAAAACTTGAATGCTTGGCAATGGTGTTGACCTTGGAGAAATTCTGACACTACCTAATGTCAACGCACTTCAAATTCTATGTGGATCATGAGGCCCTAACCTTCTTGGTGAACAAAGCTGATGTGAAGGAAAAAATGATGAGATAGCTCCTTCTATTTTAGGAGTTTGACTTTGAAGTGGTTACCAAACTCAGTCGCTCCCATGTCCTAGCTGATCTTTTATCACGAATCCCTCAAAGTGACAAAGAGAAGCATGATGACCCAAATCTTCTTGATGCTTCCCTTTTTCTAGTCAAAATTGTAACCCCATGGTATACAGACATAGCCAACCTGTCGGCAACTCAACAATATCCCCCTGGTATTTCCAGCCGTGAGAAGAAGAAGCTTTTGTTGGAATCGGCCCCCTACACCCTGTTAGGTGGCGCTTTGTATAAGAAAGGCAAGGATGAAGTACTACAAAGATGTATAGCAGGAGATAAGATTGGAGTAGTGTTGAAAGCATGCCATGATAAGCCATGTGGAGGTCACTTTGCAGGAGAAGTGACAACTAGAAAGTCCTTGCTCTCGCAGGATATTGGTGGCCAACCCTCCACAAGGATGCCTATGACTACTACAAACGTTATGATGCTTGTCAGCAAATGGGAAAACCTACAAAAACCAATGCTATGCCACCACAGCCCATCCTTCCCCTTAAAGCCATTTGAGAAATGGGGAATCAATTTCTTTGCCCCCATTGATCTGCCAACTAGAAGGAAACTGAAAAAATACATATTGGTCTGTACGGACTACGTGGCCCATTTTGGTAGTCCCCTAGAGCTAGTAAGTGATAGAGGTACTCACTTTCTCAACAAGATTATGGAAGAATTTACAGAGTTTTCCAAGATCTTCCATCACAAGTCCACACCTTACTACCCCCCTTACTACCCCTAAGCCAACGGCCAAGTCGAAGTCATCAATTGCGTCCTCGCTTTGATCATGACATGGATGATTGCTACACATCACCTGAAGGGGATGATCAACTTATAGAGGCCCTCTGGGAATACAAAACCTCCTATAAGGCTGCTATAGGACACATCCGTTTCCAGTTGGTGTATGGTACAAAAATCATCTTCCCTATTGAATTGGAGTTACCGTCTTTGCGCATGGCTATCAAAGACTGCTTGGGAAATTATGAGTCCTTGCAACGTCGCCTCTCCTGCACTTGGAATGTCTCGATGAAACTTGCAAGAATGGCCCTACAATGCATGGAAGCCATGCAAGCTCGAAGAAAGGCCTATCATGATAGCTTCATCAAACGGAAGGAGTTTAAGGAAGGTGATTTAGTCCTGGCCTATGACCAAAGGTTTAGCAAGTTTCTAGGAAAGCTTCAACAACGATAGATGGGCCCCTATAAGGTACTTGTTGTCAACCCTAATGGCTCTATCCAAGTGTAGTGAAAGTGATGGTGAGAGAAAGAGAGAGATAATGAGACAATGAGATGGAGAATGAACCACACGCTTGTATTTCTCACTTGCTTACACACTCCTACATTGGAATAGGTGAGAGTACACATATATATACACTAAAGGTGTGGATATGGTAGGTCTTCTTAGTGAAGTATCATCCGCATGTTCTAGATCCATCTTATCTAGTTCTCCTAAATATCTAGATATTGTCTTCATAGATATTCTCTAAGTACATGTTCATATGAGTACATTCTAATATTCTAACATTTTCCCTCTCTAGAAAAGGTTAACAATATCTTCTAACATTCTTCCTCCCTTCTCAAAAGAAAATAGGATTTTTTTTTGCAATACAAAGACTTTCTGCCAATCATTTTGGCTACAAGAGAAGTAAGATTACAATGATGACTATAGCATGAGACCTTATCCTTGTTGTTGCAGAAAATATGCATCAATATTTGCTTGCAATGATTTAAGGGATGTAAGTTGATGATGAAGATCTTTGGGCTTTGGTTGATGGATACCTTGATGAAGAGCCGATCACCATAGTTTGCTTCATGGTAGACTTTCGGCTCATCATGTAGATAGATTATGTATTTTAATTGGATCTTGATAGTTGTGGAGTAAAATAATGGTGAAAGCATGTTTGTAGATGGAAATATGATCCTAATGTCACTAAATACCATAGTAAGATAGCGATTGATAAGGTGCTTGTGACATGATCTTTGGGAAGGTTGTTGATGAATATGGAAGTGTAAAATAGCAAGTGATTGATGAGAAATTTCAAGCATATTGTCCTTGAGAGGACTCCAAGAGTTGAGCATAACATCTTTAGTAATAGCATACTCTATGTCAGTGTGCTCTTTTATACATAGAAAGTAGTTTGTGTAAATGTGCACAAGTATTTCTTTGTACTTTATCCATTCTTTTCCCCTCCTTTGGAAGGCCAAAATAGCTGGCCAATTTAAGAAATATATAATTCGTAGATGATTATTTGGGTAAGGCAAGAGATAGACCATTTCATGATGAAACTAATAGAAATTTGGAAGAGAGAGTATTGGTGAATTTGTTGATGATGAGGTTGTTGCCATGTAACGTAGAATAATGAATGAGATTTGGGTATAAATTAGAGCAAGATGATTGCAAGAGTATGGTAGGATAGGATAAGATAGAAAGAAATGATGATTTGATAGATTGGGATTAATGGGACATAAATAATATAGTGTGGATGGAATATGATGGTAGGATAACATCATGTGTAGGGATTCAGGATTGCACATTGAGAAATAGTGATGTGTAGTAGGGGAAAGCCAAGAGTGTGTGCAATTGCATTTGTTCAAGAGATAGTGGCACACAGGTGAAGTGGAGTGTATATGTGACCATTAGAATATGAGGATATTGACCCCATAGAGAGAGTGTGAGATAAGGACCAAGATGTGATCTTGAGATTAAAGTAGAGTTTAGATAAAGACTAGATGCTGAGCGACAAATGTAAGGAAATAGGATAGAACACAGAGATGTAAAAGAAGCGGAAGCAATGTACCTAATGAGGGAGTGACCTTGAAGGTTGGTAGATATATCCAATAAGAGTTGATGAGGAACAGTAGGCGTATCCACATTGTTAACTAACAAAGTGACGAGGTTTTCCCATCTTCTTGCCACTAAAGTACCATCCAAATGTGTTGAAGAATACAATTCAATAGATAGGCCACGGACAATGCCTTCTTGGGCCTCAAGATGTAAGTTATGAAGGGCATCCCCTTCTTCAACTATTGTTCCAATTGAGGTAGAGTCCTCTATTTTAGGATGTAAGAGGAGAGCCTAATAGGGATGACAAACATTGTAGTATTGAGAGTGACTGGGAGACCTAGAACATGCCAGGATGGATGAGTTGAGAGCATGAGAGCACAAAATAGAAGAGTCACAGAGAGATGGATGTGAGGGGCCTTCATTTGGTATAAATTTAGGGTTGTCCATCAGAGAATTTTCTATATATTCCACTAGTTGAGAAGAGAGAGTGAATAATGGACTTAATGAGGATAAAAGGATGGAACATATATATTGCATGATGTGATAGAAATATCTTGTGAAAAGACTTTTGATAAGGAAGAACATTCAAAGTTTAACAAAAGAGGTGAGAATAAACATGTGTCAAATGAGAGCTATCAGATGAGACACATCAATACAATTGGTAGGAATTGAGATAATGGAATGGTTGTGAGTATTATGATAGAGAAGAAGATAGGGGTTTCATGATAGGGATAAGAGATATTAAGTTTGTGAAGAGAAATAAATAGGAAATGAATGCTCTTGATGGCCAATAATAGTGTTGGCAGCTCTCCTTTCTATGTAGCTCATAAACTTAATCTTATGTTGGTCATGTGCTATTGGATTTTTGGCTCCATATTGTCTTGTAGAAGCTCAAAAACTTTGATGTGTAGCCAATGCTTCTTCACTATGGATATTTTTCTCAATAATTTAATAGAAGCTTCAAAAGATACCTTGATCAAATGCTAAACCCAAAAAATGATCATATAAATAATAGATGTATGAACTAGGGCTTAGGGAGGTCATTGGTGTGAACTGGGACTTCAAGCATATTAAGCTTTTATAAAAGCTTAAGCATCTATGTTGCTCGCCAACGAATGTGTTGGATGTGCCATCATGATTTGTGCCAGATGATGCCAATGATTATGTTGCACATGGACTTCTGGTTCACAGATGCCGTTGAGGATGACGTAGTTGATGAGCTAGAGTTGAGTATCAAAAACTATCGGCTTTTTGAATTAATGCATGTTGATTGGAGCTAATCTTCTTTGAGGTTGGATGACAAGGAGATTGAAGCTTTCTCTAAGGTTTCAAAAACCTTAATAGAGTAAAGAAGAGCTCTGTGTGTGTGTGTGTGTGTGTGTGTGTGTGTGTGTGTGTGTGTGTGTGTGTGTGTGTGTGTGTGTGTGTGTGTGTGTGTGTGTGTGTGTGTGTGTGTGTGTGTGTGTGTGTGTGTGTGTGTGTGTGTGTGTGTGTGTGTGTGTGTGTGTGTGTGTGTGTGTGTGTGTGTGTGTGTGTGTGTGTGTGTGTGTGTGTGTGTGTGTGTGTGTTAATGAAGATAGGAGTTGGTGAGAAGAGATAGATGAGAATTAAAGAGGGGAAGAGAGAAAACCAAAAGATAAAGAGAATAGGTGAGGAAATCAAGGAGTGAGTATAGCTCAAAATGCCAAAGATGGCAAGTAGGTGGAGGGAGGAGATAAGATGAGATAAGGATGATAATAATGATAAAGAGGATAAATATATTTCTCTCTCTTAAGGAGAGCTGATCATGAAGAATATAAGAGTAGGTGAAGATGATAAGAATATGCAAGAAGTAGGTGGACAGGATAATATAAGATCAAGATAATGAGGATAAGGTGCATGTGGATAAGGTTAGTTTACCTTGGCGTGAATTCAAATGCTACTATCTATACATAAAGAAAATGATGTGGATTGCATGCAAGAAATTAATCTAAGGTGTCACCGAGTAGAAAAAAGCCAAATGCTAATAACCTAGGTCCTCAAGAGCTTGGTGTGCTTTGATACCATGTAGTGAAAGCGATCATGAGAGAGAGAGAGAGAGACAATGAGACAATGAGATGGAGAATGAGCCACACACTTGTATTGCTCACTTGCTTACACACTCCTACATTGGAATAGGTGAGAATACACATATATATACACTAAAGGTGTGGATATGGTAGGTCTTCTTAGTAAAGTATCATCCACATGTTTTAGATCCATCTTATCTAGTTCTCCTAAATATCTAGACATTGTCTTCCTAGATATTCCCTAAGTACATATGCATATGAGTACATTCTAATATTCTAACACCAAGTGCGGACAGTCATTGCTTTTGATGATCCTTTCCTAATTAATGGGCTATCACCTCAATAAGTATTACCCTCCCTAGGGATCCTGACAATCACCGCCGTTGATAGCTCCTTCATTTCTTGCGTGTTGATTAGTAAGGCTTTGCCTATTGCTCTCATGATAGCCCTTCGACTCATTCTAACGAGGTGTCTTCGTTCCTCTAGCCCCTCATCACAACCACTTCCCACCCCTCCTTTTCTCTCTTTCCATCTAATCCAATAGAGGTGGTGAGGATGGTTCTGATACATGGTGTTCTTGCCATTTTCCTCTTTGTATATATATATATATATATATATATATATATCGGTCATGGGAGGAAAGGACATTGGTCCCTGCCATGCCAACCTATTCCTCGAGAAAATGTGGCAACCACCCTTGGACGGGAAACTAGCTGTGGAAAAGGTGGTAACACCCCATAGTCCAGGATAGTTGAACCACTAGGAGAACTCTTCTAGAAGAACTTCCAAAGCCACCTCCCTTGGTGTGTCGTATCTTGTGACTTCATCAGTGCTTCTGACTCCTACAATAGATGACATTTCCAATGTGCAATCCAAGTACTAGACTTGTTGCCTACCTCCCTGGATATGCCTCTTCATCAAGTGATATAAGTTGACATCATTAACCAGATGAAGTCAATCTTCATTGACAACCTTTGAGTGATGTGAGCTTTCATCCTAACTAGATGAGGATGTAAGGAATGGGTTTCCCTCTGTATCTAACAACAGAGCGTGAGATATAGGGCTGGTTGAGTGACTAGTCCTTGCCCTTTAAATCCAATAGAGAGGTGAGATGTATGAATGGAGTCTTGCATGCACGAGGTGGGCCTCTCTATGCACAAAGTACAATTTGTTCCTATGCACGGCCCTCTAAGGCTCCTTGGCCGCCTTTCTTCTCGCACCATATGCTAGCATAGGGCAGGATGCATTGTTGCACCATCAATTACGCACAAGGCATACAACCTTCGCACAAGTGACTGTGTGGCTTACATTAATGGGTATGAGAAACGGATTCCCCTCCTGTAATCATCCCCATCAATTACGCACAAGGCATACAACCTTCGTACAAGTGACAATGTGGCTTACATTAATGGGTATGAGGAACGGATTCCCCTCCTATAATCATCACCAGAGCACATGAGACAGAGAGGGGGACTAAGTGTGATCGATTTTCCTCATCACTGAGCGTTGAGTTTTGAGGGACATTCCGACAATTGGAGTCAAGTACATTCTCATTTTCCTATGCACACATGGGATGGACCTCCTCCATCATCACTACACACACCACTTTGCTTGGTGCACTGCACGATAAGGCTCCCTGGCCTTCCTTCATACACCTATGCCAGATGGGTTGGGACACACTATCATACTATCAAACTGTGCACACTGGCATACTCCCTATGAGTGAATGTCAAAATTGAGTGTTGTATACCTCGCCATTAACAATTTAACTATCTCTTCACTCATCGAAAATGCTACCTCCATGGATGTTGTTGCATGGTCCTTGCCATGCTAGACAAGTGTGATGTGGCGAGTTGTGGTACCTCCTATTGATGACTACGATTCTTCACGTGTCAACAATGATTCACCTTGACCATCTGCAAATCGAGCCAAGTTTTCCTAACCCTACCCCTTTTGTTTACAAGAGTTGGTCGTGTTTTAAGTGTGGGGACATACGGGTATGGGTTGTGATTAAGTGTTAGGCCCATGTTGATTAGTCAACTCAATCAATTAAGGTCTAGAGTATGGGGACACGTCCCTACATGTCTGTTTTGCATACCCTCATGGAAACATCCCTATCAGATTATTCAAGCATACCATGTCATGATCTTGCCCTACTGGGCTCCTTTCCCCACCCAACTGTCCCATTTTCACCCCGTTTCTAGGGCCATTTCTTGTTCGTTTGTCTTTATCCGTTATTTGCCGCTTTTCCATGTGAACGCATCCTACATTCACCGAAATTTGAAACTAACCTTACATCCCTCTTCGTCCCTTTGAACTCACCACTTTCCTTTTTATTGTCCCCTATTCCGACCCATAGTTCACTATTATTATTTTTTGAACTTTTTTGGTAAATTTTACATGTTTTTATGCAAACATATCTCTTTTTCTTCGGAACTGTGATCTGATGTGATAGCCCTAACCTCACCTTCCCCTTTATATTTTTTATTTTTATTTCTTATCCTTCGGAAGGCAATGCAGAATTTTTCGTTATTAAATTTTCTATATTTTTAGGTATTCTCACGTGTAATTTCTGGCTCTTTTTTCATATGAATCTACCCTAATCTCCTCGGAATTCAATTTTGATTAGATAGTCGCGTTTGCCCTGCTCCCCTACACATTTTCTTTTTTCTTCATCATGTTTCGATCTACCAATTTATTTTGTGCTCATTTTTATTGTTTTTTCCATGTGAATGTGTTTTTCTTCCATTGGAATCATGTTCTAATTTGACAACCCTATCGATCCCCATCCCTCGGACATTTTTCCTTTTCGTTGCCTCATATTCTGACTTACCGATTGTTGGGAATTAATTTTTGTTTAGGATTTCAGGAGTGTTTTTATGATTTTTTCCATATGAACAAGTCCTATTCTTGTCGAACCTATGTCCTGAGGTGATAGGCGTGTCCTCCTCTTCATTCCATATGATTTTCCTTCTATTCGCATTTCGTTTCGATTGCCGAATTTTGTGAAATTAATTTTCATGTGTGTTTTCGTGCTCGATTTTTCATATTTTTCCACGTGAACCCTCTTTTTTGTTGCCGAACGCCTTGTTGGCCTACCCGATTTTGGTTTTTATGGCCTCTTGATTTGATGCCCGGATCTCTCAAAACAAAGATTTTTTCATTTAATTTTGCGGTTTTGCCCCCACATGTCACGTCAATGGCCGATTTTCAATTTGATCCGCGTGTTCGATTTTTGTGGTTTCATGTTCTAGCATTTTGATTTTCTGTTGTGGTTGGTCGTTCCCCGTGACTATCTGCTCTATTGATGGGGAGGAAGGGAGCAGCATGAACTAGGACAACTTAGTGCCCAGAATACCATGCTGTCTATATGCATCCATCTATTGACTCACATTAAGATTTAGTTTCTAATGTCTTCGAGCAGAAATCCAGACAAATTAAGGTCTAGAAATGTCATGTTGTTCTCCGAATATCATCTTAGGATGAGCTTTTGCAACCTTAAATGCATGACCTCCATCTCGTTGAGGCGAACCTTCGTTACTCGATTCCAGTGGTGGTCTGTACAGCCTGGATAGAACACTGTCAGTAGGGTCATCGGAGGGGACCGATGGCTCTATGTAAAGTCTTCTTCGTCTTCTCTCTATGCTACTTCTTTTTTATTTCGTCTTCTTCTTCATCTTCTCTTTATGCTTCTTCTTTTCTATTTTGTTGCATTTGTGTCCTTCGTTGCTCTCTTTCTCTCTCCTTGCTAAGGTTGTGCCAATTAAGGAAGATGTTAACATTTGTGTTGCCATTGATAGGTAGCCTCTATCTCTTTTCAACATATTTCTACTCTCAGTACAACAAATGAAGACCACTGATAGTTGGTTGGGAGAAACTCCTATTTTTTGGCTCAAGAGAAACCTAGGAGATACGGTGAAGAGGGGTCTGTCAAGCAAATAAATAAGCATCATACAATAACCCATTCAAAACTAGGCTATAACAAGTTGATTTTGTGATGCATTGATTAATGTGTTCAAAGGACCGTGGTAGGTAGCCTCTATGCTAGGGTTTAATTCTTGATTTCTCAGGGCTCAAGTAGTGGCAACACCCACTGTGAAAGTTGGTGGTGTGGTTTTTACTTGATTCATTGAAAATTTTATAATTGAAAGCTACTAAGGCTAATAATCTTAAAGAGAAAGGGGGTTTGTGCAAACTAACTTTAAAAAAGAGATTTACTTTAATTTACAGTTGCAACACTTCATTTTTTGAGCTATAACTTAAAATCAGGGTACTTTTGTCAAGATCAAAAAGTAATAAGCCTGATATCTAAATTCGGATTGCTCGAAGGCCAAGAGAAAATTTGCAAAGGCAATGAATATTCTCATTTAAAGAATATTAAATCCTCTTTGATAGCCAAATAGGACCTTCTAGAAGTTGGAGTCATGAAAACTATCCATCCTTAAAGGTAGGCTATCAAAGTTGGAGTCATGAAAACTATCCATCCTTTAAGGTAGGCTATCAAAGTTGGAGTCATGAAAACTATCCATCCTTTGAGGTAGGCTATGTAGCCTATGAATTTCCTAGATGAAGAGACAACTGATATCCAAATATTTAAAGGTCTTCTTTATCTGAATGAGATAGCTTCCTTGATAATTAGATCTACCACCACTAGGATAAAGTCATAACCTCCTTGCACACTAGGAAGAATTGTCACAAAGTCATACTAACGAACTCCCACTTCATCTACGGTACATCCAAGGGATGGAGTTTTTCCCACATTTTTATCATTTTTCTTTTGATCCTCTATTATGACAAGCTCTCTTTGATATAGCACAGTATATCTCACTTTATCCTTGGACAATAATAACTCTTCCTCATTGCATTCAAGGACTTAGTGTAGCATGGGTAGTCTGCTACTAGGCAACCTAGATGGCTTGCTACTAGGCTATCATGTGCTTTCTAGAGAGTGATCTTCTCTACATCTTGGGCCTTAGGAATGGCTGATTGAACTATAAACATCCATTATAAGAAGAGAATTTCTTTAAACTTGAGCTTCTCTTTGTGGGAAGGTTTTGATGAATGGAGGACGGATAGTATCTATTGTTGTGCCTTGTCATGAGGTGTATCATGCCTTACTAAGTCTAACATAGGGTTATTAGGCATCAAGATTGCATTGACAAAGTCCAAGCCTAATACAAGATTATCGGGCAACACAAAGATTACTTAATTGTTACTTAATGTCAAAGTTATGTCCCTAAAGAACTCTGCCTACCTTCTCTACCTCATCTTGAGATTTGGCTAGGTGAAGATCTATCTCAAGCTCTTATGGTCTATCACAAGATGAAACTTGCAATTGAGAAGATAATGTCACCATAACTTGAGGTAGCATACATCAACTAGCCATAAGTACCATAGTTTGACTTATAGGTCTTAGGGTTTACAAGATGTGTAGGTTATAGATCTTACTTCTTGGACTAGGACACCACCAAGTGCAAATTTACTAGTATGAAAAATGACTCTGAGTCCCTTACTGAAGTCTAGAAGTTTGAGAAGTAGGGTGTTTGTGAGGGAAATTTTGATTGCTTGTCATAATATTGTCTAGATTATCTTTTAATATCACTTTGAGTAGTTCGATCAAAGGTGTTGTTATAAGAGAAAAACCTTGGATGAAGATTCCATACCAACCTGTGAGTAATAGAAACCCATGAGATTCCTTATGTCTTAGGTTCTAGCCATTCCACTAGACCTTAGCATGGTCTATAGAAATACCATCCTTGGAAATAATATTTTAGAAGTAAATAAAATGTGATTTCTCTCTTTAGTAACAAGTTATATGGGCATGCAACAACTGTGGTACCTTACAACATACTCTTTTGGTTTCTACTTTGAAGCAGGGTAAATTAGGATGTCATCAAAGAAAAGAGCATGAATCTTTCTAGCTATGACTAGAAGATACTTGCATTAGTCTATTCAATGTTGTCAAGGCATTAGTTAAGGCAAAGGACGTGATGATGAACACATAATGGCCATAGTGTATATTAAAGGATGTTTTCAAAATATCCTCTTTATTGACCCTAATCTAATAGTAGCTAGAGTTCAAGTCAATCTGCAAAAACACCTTTGTCCCATGTAACCTACCAAGAGTTCCTCAACCCGAGGGATAGGGTACTTATTCTTGACTATCACTTGATTTGAGCCTCTTTAGTCAATACAAAAACATAGGGTCCCGTTCTTCTTTTTCTAAAACAGGGCAAGAACAATTAATAGGGTGGATGAATCCTTGATCAATGAGGTCTCTAAGTTGGGTTTTGAGTTCAAAGGACTCCACAGGGCCATTTTGTAGGGTCTTGTAGAGATTAGTTGAGCTCCTAAAACTACCTCAATCTCATTATATATCTCGAAGTGATGTTAGCCTTAGAAGTTCCCGAGAGAAATATGTAAGAGAATCCTTGAAGCCATGCATGTCCTTATCCTCCTTCATCTATTGAGTTTTATTAAGCTCAACAATGAAGATGTGTTGCCTCTTATGTGCTCCTTTCGGGAGATGTTTGGCTTTCACTAGTCATACTTTGGGCAGGCCTATCTTGTCTTACACATAAATTTCTTGTACATCCCGATTTTGGAAAGTGAAGTTCCTTATGTGCATTAGATTTTGTCCATGTATTGTAATTCCCTAGTCTAAAGACGTGGCATTGTAAGTGGATAAGAGAGGGACTAAGGAGTTGAGAGTGCCCACTCAAAAAGAAACCCTATGTATGTAACATGTTAAATTGAATAGACAACTCATTCTTGCATGTGCAACTATGAAAGCCTTTGCTTCCCTATCATCCTCTTCTCCTTTCTGCATCACCACACTAGTGAGAAAGCTTGAGAGCTTGAGAGAGAGAGAGAGAGAGAGAGACTCTGTGTGTGTGTGTGTGTGTGTGTGTGTGTGTGTGTGTGTGTGTGTGTTAAGAGAGAGTGGGAGAGAGCTTGGAAGAGGCTTCCCCTCCCCTTTTTCTTCTCTTTCTTCTCCCTTTACCCAAGTGGTGCTTCTTCCTTGCTTTCTCATATTCACAAGGAGTGAGTAGGCAAAGCACCAATAATTTGGAGCTAGAGTACGAGCCGACTATGTGAGGTAACTCGAGCTTGCCCCATTGTACTGAGATCTTGTATAAGCTAATATTTTTGTTAACCCAAAAACAAGGGTAGCTACAAATCAAAAGAAAAGGAAGCAATAAAAGGACATCAAAGTTGGTCAAAGCTAGTCAAGTGCAATCAAATGGAGTCGATGGAGGCCAGTAGAGTAGGTGAAATACAATAGCATTAAACTATCAAAAATAGTCATTTTAAAAAAAGAAACTACTCAAAATACAAAGCTATTAAAAAAAGCAATTAATGTCTAGAGATTGCGACCATTAAGAGAAAGACTCAAACAATTATTGAAATAACTTTTTTAAACAATTGTAAGCTTTAACATCACTAAAAATAAGTGAGCCTTAGGTTATTTTACGAGTCATGTGGCATGTGGAGAATTCTTTTTATAAAATTTGAGTATCAAGCTCTCTTTTGTAATTTGTAACTAATATACAAACAAAAGCTCAAGTCTTGCATACGCATTAAAAGCCCTACATCAAAGCATCTCTAATTAATTTGCAAGTCCATTGCATGTAATGAAATCTCATGGGCAAGCCACAAAGGTATATGAACATTGTACATAGGCTAATGGACCAAACCACACACAGAGGTGCCTATCCATGGTACCCTACGTATTTAAGGGTCAAAATTAATAGAACCTCTCATTCTTATCTGTGCAACTTTGCGAGAGCTTGTCTTATATTCCTTCTTGCTACCACTACTTGTGAGAGAGGTTGAGTGTGTGTGAGAGAGATTGAGGGAGCTTGAGAGTGACTAAGAGCAAGAAGAGGCTTCCCCTCTTCTCCTCTTTGTTTCTTCTTTTTCTCTTGTAAATGTGGACAACAATGGATTGAATCATCATTGATTAGACTATCGTTAAGGGTGAGGTAACAACACAACCATCTCATATTTCCTCTCTTTGTTTTCTTACTTTCATGGGGTTGAAGAGGTGGTGTGGTAGAGAGAGTGCAAAGCTCTTGAAAGAATAAGCATGCATTCATTGATGTCCCATGGTTAAGGTGTGAGCCTCTATACTCCCCTAGGAAAGAGAGCCATTGGCCAATAGCAAATATACATTAGACTACCATAAGTTAATTAATATCCATGACCAATGGTTAGTGGGTTGATTAGACCACATCACAACACAACTACTAAGCACTCTTATCTACATTCATTGTCTTCCACCTAGCATACATCATGTGGACAATGTCTTTATCCATTAGTGTTATGAATTTCGTAAACCTTTTACTTTTTCCTACTTATCTTTCACTATTATTATGTACACTTTGTTGCCCTAAAATAAGGAATATATTTGTTTGTTTTGAAACTTTCTTAAACATGGTATAGCATTCATTAGATGTTCCAAATAGAAGATCAAAGTAGTGGCACTTTGAGAGGAAGTGGCACATTCACCTAGACCAAGCATATTGTCTTGTAGGTGGAGGGAGGTTGTGGGCTTATTGGAGATCTCTATGGAAATTACAATTATGTCCAAGAGAGTGGGTATGAAGGGATCTAAAGGAAGACTAGCTTAAAGATGATTGTAGGTGCACATGCATGGGAACTACATTCATTAGAGCCACTAAGCATCTTATTTTAGGAGAGCACTCTTGCTCATACACATTTTACTCAATATTAAGAGCCAATATCAATTTTTTATTTAACCAATTGTTTTGTATATATGCTATTGGCTTCTCTTTTGACACTAGCTATAAGCAATGACAACTTTTCAACGCATGGGGGTATTATTGATATATCTTTGATGTTTGACGGCTCTAATGTGCTACAAAGGACTCTGTGCGTATTTGATGGTGACTTAGAATCCATTTTAAGGTGCCCAAGTTGACTTCATTTTTGGCCTTGGGTCAACTAAGAACTTACAATATCCCAGAGGGCAATGTTCCAATTGATAGCCATTTGATGGCTTTGCACACACGAGCATGTTGCATCATATCTGACATGCAAGTTAGTTTTGACCTCGTCTACTAGAGCACTACAAATACACCATAATTAGCAAGAATTTGGCACCACACTTAAGGGTCGAAGCTCCATCTAAACAATCAGCATGCCACCACAGTTAAACCTCACATCTGCCATGCCTTGTTTGTCTTGTTGGCTTCCACGTTACAAAAGAGGCTCAGCCCTTGAGATGCTAGCTAGACATTGGAGTGGCCACTCATTGACACTTGATATGCATACATCCGTCCAACACTTTGGATAGATTGAGATTGCTAAACTTTCCATGTTCATTTCCATCAGATTCTCTAAAAGGAAAAGATGGTTTAAATGCCTAGATATATGTTGTGATTGTCAGTCAGTCAGTGACTACCAAGGACATGTCCAAGGTGTTTGTCCTAAGGAAAATGTATCATGCTGTACAATAAAGTTGTAAGATCTCAGGGATTGTTTTTAGCCATAAAATGGCAGAAGCTCAAGCTAAAATCTATTCAGCACTTCGCAGTAGTCCATGTTCATTTCCATCAGATTCTCTAAAAGGAAAAGATGGTTTAAATGCCTAGATATATGTTGTGATTGTCAGTCAGTCAGTGACTACCAAGGACATGTCCAAGGTGTTTGTCCTAAGGAAAATGTATTATGCTGTACAATAAAGTTGTAAGATCTCAGGGATTGTTTTTAGCCATAAAATGGCAGAAGCTCAAGCTAAAATCTATTCAGCACTTCGCAGTAGTCACGTGGCAACAAGTGGACATACGCAATTTCCATGAATGAAAACTCCTTGCCAGCAATGCATTGAGCAGTGTGACCAGTTAAATACATGGCTCAACTTATAACCAAGCCCTTGAGCTCAGAGATGAAATCACAATGCACACTCATGCTCTTGCCACATCAACTTGCAAGATCAGAAATGTGCATTTTCCCAATGCTCTAGCAATGTTGACATTTGCTATGTTATCATTTCTTTGCCACTCTGGAACAGAACTATATGGACTTGGATGCAAGCTTCCATGGAGAATCCCTTTAATGTTTTGAAAGGAATCACGCCAATGGGCAGAGCACGACTTTAAACCATCTGGTGCAAGCAATTATCTCATAGGACGATTAATGTTAACATACCATACACAACTTACACCACCAGAAGGCAATCAGTCTAAGAGCCCCAAACAGCTGGAATATGATGCATGCGGCATGATAAGATGAAGTGATGCAGGAAAAGGCTGCTTTACAAGAACTTGAAGTTACAGAGACCCAACAGCAGTTGCTCCAGAGTTCCATAATTCTTGTGAATGGGTCCACAGTTGACTGATAAGATTGTACAAATCTCCAACTAGTGTTCCCTAGCCTCTTAACCATGTATTCCTGAAAGATGAATTATCTCGTAGTGATGCATCATGAGGTTTGTACTCCATCACATAGCTCTGAGGTAAATGCAGATGTCGCTTGATAGAATCTCGAAGTGACATGACAGCCTGAAAAAAACAATGTAAACACATCAGCATAGTTCACTCTTTAAGCTAATTTGTATGTCATTTATAGCAGCATACAGCCTGAAAATGACTACATAAATGCATCAACATAGTCCCTCTTTAAGCAGGTACCCGCTTCATCAACAATGTGTAACAGCCAAAAGAGGATTATTCACCTGGTTATCTGATGCATTCCGATTCCAGACACTAAGTATGTCCTCACCAAAACGAATGCTCAAAACAGCTCCACAGACAGTATCACCAGCCTCCAATTGATCTCCAACAATGGCTAATACCTGTAATGACAAAGGCAAATAGTAAACATATAGCTGCTCCAAATGACTAGGATTCACAATGAAAAGGGTGGAAGGAGATGGGCCACAAACACACACACACACAACGCACCAGATCTTCCCAAAATCGCCCAGAGACAATTTTTTTAAACCGTATAATCCATTTACCACCATTTCTATTGGCAGCATCCTGCCAACCGCAAAAGAACATACATTTTTAACCACAGCAAAGATGATTAATCACAACCAAGCATTAACTAATTGGACATTTAGATACCTCCCACAAAGGCCGGATACCCTCTTTGAATAAATGAAAATCAGTGGGGTTTGGCAGAGATGATGCTCTTGCAAGATGGCAGTAGCAACTCCAAAATCCTTCAACCTGTGAGATGCTTAATTAGATGCCATGCAATGCTTAACATTATAATGAGATTATATCCTTTTCAGTAAGAAACAAAAACATGTCAATATGCTCACCGTGCTGAAGTCTGCAATCTTTTTCACACTATCTTCGTAAGATGTTTGTGAGCGTACCCCAGGGGTGCGTCGTGTATACCAGAAAACAAATCGATGCTGTGCACAGCCAGGACATCAATGTTAAGACCATAGCCACTAGAAAATGATGTCTGCCATATCTCACTAACAATATAGAAGGAAAGTGGAGAATCAGTACAAAGACAAGCCATCATATACAAATGGAACAAGGAATACATACAACTAAAAGTAGGCAGGGATTGGAGGACAAGTCCTCTAAAATATGGACATGACCAGCATTACAAGGCAGTGCACTGTTGAAGCCAGATTTTTGCAAAATCCAAAATCTAGCAGTGAGTCACACCACTCAACGCATCTAGATTTGAATTGCACATGCACACGAGCAACAAAGACACTGTAGATCTCATATAATATACATATTACCTAGACAAATATAGATACACCCATACCTGAGAGGAAGAAAACACATTGCTATCTTCTTAACCCACCTCAAACCTTTGTAAGTACAAAGATGATCAGTCCTACTTCTAACTTTGTGTGAAGTATGACTTATTTCCTACTAAGGAAGCACCTTTGTTACATCCGTAGACATCCAGATAGGCACTAGTAGCATTGGTCATGAAGTGACTTAGTGTGAATGCACAAAGGGCACTTCAGATTTAAGGCAATTGAATCCTATTTATAGGACTCAAGATCCTATTGTGCACATTCATTTGTGATTACCACTATTGGACTCGTGGACCATTGGCCAATGTATCCATACACCAGGATGGTGGTAGCGTCCCAACCCTTGCGATGTGGTCGTGACCCGGAGTGCTACTAGCTCCCAAGCTGAAGGGTGAGCATGTTTGGCTCTATGACCGAGAGGTGAGTTTGATGTCCAATAACTTTTACTTGTGGATATGGCTTGTGTTGTGTCTCATGTGTAGTTTACATTCCCCAAGGATCCAACCTGCACACGAGACTCGACACAAGCCATATCTACAAATAAAAGGGATTGGACATCAACCTCACTTTCCAACCATAGAGCCAAACAGGCTCACTTGCAAGCTTGGGAGCTAGCAACACTCTAGATCACGATCACATCCCAAGTGTTGGTGTCCCATACTACCAATCCACACTGTCCTAGTATGTGGCGTTGAGAAACCCTTCACCCGCAGTTTAGGGTTTGCAGCCCCAAAAAGGGGCGCCACCATAGACTGGCTGTGCCTATTTATAAGCCACTCTCTCATTCATTCCTTTCGACTGATTCATTCACTCTATCACCTCTTCTCTCTAACCTCTCCACTGGAGGACATTGTTGTTCGTGGTTAGTGGCTATCTTCATCATCTTCCTTGTGCTCCGGCACCCTTGCTCCCTTGTATCACATTCACTCCATGATTCACAACGTTTGGATCTCAACAACTCAGGAAATGAACAGAGAAAAGCACAATGACAAAAATAAGGAAAAGAATAACAAAGCTAACATTAGAAATTTGTGGGGCGTGGATCCTATAACCTGCAAAACTAGTCGCATCATTTAAAGAATGGTGTTGTTTCTTCTTCCTCACATGCTAACTAATTTTCTACGATATCGATTCTCTCTCTCTCTCTCTCTCTCTCTCTCAACGACACACACACACCACGTCAAATAGCAGAAGAACCTGCAGAGGATGAAGGCCCGCCCTAAGCTCACGACTCTTGCGTTCCCGCTCTTCTCCTTCACGAGCATGCCTCTCCTTCTCTTCAATCTCCTTCACGACCTTCTCATCAGGCAGGAGATCGGCCGTAAGCGGAAGAAGGGGCGGCCGGTCGCTGGGAGGAAGAAGCTCCAACACACTGTTCTCGCTTTCCTTCGTCTGATCTGCCACGCCCATGACTCTGTCTTGTCACCGTTTGAAACGAAACACGGCTTGGGCTTCGGCGTGGGAGTTTTAGTGTCGGTCTTTTACTTTTCTTTCCTTTTTTAACAAACATTTATCTCGTATACAAACCTTTAACTCCAAGTTTTAGTGTCGGTCTTTTACTTTTTTTAACAAACATTTTTCTGGTATACAAACCTTTAACTTCAAATTTTAAAGAGATTTATTTTAGAGTCAAATTTTGCATATTTGTCATTTGCATCACCAAATAATCTTGCACCGTTCAAAACATTAAGCAAATTTTCATTAGAATTTTGAAGGTGTTTTAACAATTCTTATATCACTACACCTTCGTTTTTCACGATGATTGTAGCATACTCTTTTGGCAAAGGTTTTTTTTTTAATAATGCACTGATAATATGGGAACAAAAAATGTGTCCTTCTCTTGGCAAAATAAGCCCGTGACATGCGCAAGTCAATGCAATCATTCTTTACCTTCACGTGGATAGGTGAATTCACTATGCACAGGTACAAGTGGAACTTGCAAGTATCAACCCAAGGTAAAGGGACCAATAGTTAAATGGCCAGAGTGTGTAGGTGGATCTTTATCGTAGAGGCAAAACTTGTAGGTTTGAGATTTTGAGCATGTGCGCTAGGTCTGTCTCTACTAGTGAATTTGATTTCAACTCGTTGCAATTCAAAAATGATGCTAGAAATTTTGCTCAATGAGTTCCCTTGTCACAAAATGAGCCTTGTGATGTGTGACAATTGCAAGCCTTTTGAAAAACACATATAATCTAGTTGGAAAATGGGACTTCAACCCCTATTCTCTTACGATTCTGAAAGTCACATATGCATAATATAATTGATTCCCCTTCCTAATGTTATTATGTGAGATGACCAACGATCCATTATTGACCCCTACTAGGGTCAATCAAGTCTTTTATCGAACTGAAGGTTTTGTCTAACTGAAAACAAATATTAATTCCAAGAAAAAAATAACAAAAAACCATAGCCCATAACAAAGAAAATAGCCAAGTGACCATAGCCATATCTTGCATTGAAATATAACTCATGGTATAATGAATCCATGGCTTAAATTGGGAAGATGACAACACATAGATCAAGGCACTTAATGAGGCTAAGGCTCATGCATAAGAACTTGCCATCATGCTAGATGGACATGAACATACATCTTCATGCTAAGTGGAAGGATCCAAGCTCCTCGAATGGAGAGTAATACAAATATGAATAGCCAAAGATGCGCAAATGCTAAATGTCCACCTTTTATCATAAACCCTAGTCTCCAATGTTTGGTATGAAGGCTAGGCCTAAATTGCTACATTATAAACCATCCCAACCTAAGATAGTTTTGTCCTCCAAACTAAAATGAAGAAGTATAATGGACAATGGGAGCTCATGTTGAAGGAAACGCTTGTCGTGTGGGGCCTTGATTAAGAATCATCCTCCATAGAAGAGTGAAGAAGTCTTCTAATGAAATAAACATAAATCGAAATCCAAAATGTGCATAGTAAAGAATATTACTACCTTAATAAAATGCCCATAAGTTTTGGTGGACAACTCCAATTTGTACAACTGAGATGTAATTATGCAATAGACATCAACAGGCATCCATTTGTCACATAAAATCAAAACTTTAATGGAGTTGAGGTACATTAATTTGCTATATAAATTTAATACAACAAGTTGCCTTGTGTTGAAAACTCAAGTGCCTTCGTACATAAGCCACGAAAAATATTCAAGGTATGAAGCGATCACCACCTTAACTCTTCCATAGATAGGTCATGCCATTTGATGAGGTACTCAAGCAAGGTGCAATTCCATAAAACATAATCTCTCTTGCCAATGATTCTCACAAGGTCATATATATTTAGTCTATCCTCATCAATAGGAGGTAGCTCTTCAATAACTTGGATTTCAAGACCCACATACTTCTTGAGTTGAGAGACATGGAATACATCATGTATACATATGGAAAATGGCAAATTGAATTGATAAGCCAAGCTAGTAACTCTCCTAATGATTTGGTAAGGGCCATAAAATCTATAAGCAATGCTTATATCTTCTCTACTTTTCTTTAGCTTCAAGATTTACATCATCATGGAAGAAGACTAAGGGTACTTGAATCTTATAACAATAAAGAGCTTGAAATGGAGACATGCCAATACTCACATGATGAGTGTTCTTGTAGAAAAACTTAGCAAGATGCCATTGATCCCAAGATGCTTGTGTGTCATGGTAAAAGTACCTCGAATACACCTCCAAACACTTATTAACCCTTTTGGTTTGTCCATCTCTTTAAGGATGATAGGCGGTACTTGGAGTCAAAGTAGCGGTTGTGGAAATAATCAAACTCTTCCAAAAAGTACTCACGAACTTAATATCTCTATCAATCTTCATTAGATAGCCCATGAAGCACAAAATCCCCTTCCATGAATTGATCCACTACATGTTTGGCTGAAAATTGAACATTTATTTAGATTAAGGTGGCGTGATTTGGTCAATCCTTCAATCACAATAAATGTATTGTTCCATCCATGCTTGGTGATAGAAAGCTGTGTGTTATGAAACGCATAGTAATATCAATCCACTTACCATGAGGAATGGGTAAGGGCTATAGTAAACCAATGTAAATATTGAGAGACATAATCTTTTACATCCTTCCAAAGTCCTTTCCAATAAGAGATCTTATAAATATTATCAAAGGTCTATAGCAGTCCAAGATGAGTTGCCAAATGAAAATAGTACTTTTCTTGAAGAATTATTTGCTTGAAAGTGGTTTGAGATACCAATAGACTCTACCTTTGAACCATAGAAGTTCATTATGCCACTTGAAGTTTGGAAACGCTTCCCCATCATCTTTGTATAATTTGTGCATCATTGTGGCAACATGATTATATATTTACTCCCTTTGAATGTCTTGAATCCAATCCTTATGGACAGTAGATATAATAGATATTGAGCATGTCCACATCGTAGCAAGTGCATCAGTCCACTATAATATATTTTCTAGCCATGTACAATATCTCAATACCATAACTTTGGGGAATGGCCAACTATTATCTTTACTTGGGAAGAGAAGTTGGATGGTGAAAATACATACTTCAATACTCCATGTTAGCTTTTGACCTTAAAATGACAACCATAGAGATAATGGTGCCATTTCTTGATAGCATGAAGGATAATAAGATTTCTTGCTTACATATTTAATGTTATCTCTCTTTGTCATCAAGCTTTCTACTCTCATAGGCAATCACCCCATGATCTTAGTATAAAGCATCCTTGATGCCACATCCACTAGCATCTACACATGTAGTAAACTTTCTTTAGGTGTTGAAATAAGAAGTGATTTCAGCTCATTGAAACTCTTTGTGGTTGTAGCATCCCAAGAGAAGGCTTTGCACTTCAATTAATCGATAAAAGAAGCGGCTATGTGAGCATAATTCTTAATGAAGCATCTATAAAGTGAAGAGATGCCAAAGAAACCTATCAATGAGGTATAGTTAGTAGAAGTAGACCATTGACACTTTGGACCCTCTTTGGATTCACCATGATCCCTTTTTCTCCAACTATGTGTCCCAAGCATTCTATTTGATTTCCCATAAGAGTACACTTACTTTGTTTTGCAAAGAATCTATGCTTGCTCAAGGTATTTTTGAATTCTTTTATATGTTGTGAATTGTATGTTTTTTTATTTCTATATACAAGTATATCATCAAAGAAAACAAGGAGTATTTTAAATAAGAATAGTTCCAATATCTTATTCATCGATGCTTGGAAGGTAGCGAGTGCATTAGAGAGCCCAAAAGGCATAAAGAAGAAGTGTTGATAAAGACCTCTTTTAGTTGTGAATGTTGTATTGCATTCATCCCCTTCCTTCATTCGTATTTGATATACCCCAATCAAAGAATGCATTTGATATACCCCTTCCTTCATTCTTTGATTTCTGTAAGAGGTCATCAATGCACGAAGTAGAATACCTACTCTTGCTTATGCTTTTGTTTAGTCTCTATAATCAATGCATATACAAAAAAACCCCTAGCATACATGTTGTGTCGATGCATCATACATTGAAGCTCCCCTAGCAAATTTGGTAATAAATCATACATAACCCCCAGTCTATTAAGCAACTCATGCTCGGTATCATAAACATAGAGTGATCTTTCTTGACGCTGGACATTAGGAAGCAAAGTACCTATACGGTGATAAACAGAGCCATGCACTCTAAAGGTGTAAGCATTCCCGATAACATGTAGCTCGTCAATGTTAGCTCCGAGTGATACAAATGCAAGAGCACTGTTGTATGCTTGCATGTTATTTTTAAATATCCTACTCTGAGGGTGCATACCATGCAACAAATCATGCAATGGCTAAGGTGGATGTTGCAATGGTGGCAACATTACTTTACCATTTCGACAACAGTGCCTTCCAAACAAAATTGACCCTTGCACGCGAGTCTTGCATCTCCACAACTTAGCTAAACACCTTTCACACATTACATAAAGACTTCCCATGGAATGCACATCCGGCTCTTGAAATAGCAGTATTGATGTTGCTAGGTGAACATCCATTGTAGGCAAAGTATGTAAAATGGAGCACAATCCACCACTCCGAGGATCAAAAACAACAATATTATGAACATGTGACTCGTTAACCACTGAATTTTCCACATTGCGGTGACTCGCAAAATCTAAACCAACATGTTGTTCAAGTGGCTCACTATCCCTATTTACAAATTCAACATGGCAAGACACACTCTCACAAACCACTCCATTAAGATTTCCCCCATTCTGGCTCTTAGACATTGAAACATTATTAACATGTGACTCGATAATCACATGATTAAGACCATTACAACCACCCATTGATGGCAAAGCATTCGTCAAATCCACACTAAACTGTCATCGGGCTTCAAATCCCCTAATGGTTCTATCCGTTGATGACAAAACATTAGCCACGTCTATACCAAACTATGGTTGGCCTAGTTCATGATGACCACTTAGAATCTCTTGATGAAATGGCAGGTTTTCAATATCCCTACAAATAAGTCTACCACGACCTAAAATCCCTTTTCGAGCCTTGAGCCTTGTAAACTGCCATCGCTCATACCTTGTGGATGTAAGCATGTCCCTACGAACACGCAACACATAGTCTCTGCCACTTGCTCGATGCAAACACCCCATATTGATCGGATGGCCACAAAACCTATTATCAACGTATAGACACATTTAATATTTAAATATTTGTAATATATTTGCAAGAAATATTAATGAATTTTAACCTCTACACACCCGCACAAAAGCAGCTTAAAAATATTCTCCCCGCGACTAGAAGAACCCTGGGCTAAATACCCCACCTTCAAGCATTAATAAACTCCACCCGCATGATGCATAAGAGGCCACACCTTGAAGACCGCAAAGCCGCATGAGAACACCCTTCTTGAAAAAAGGGGCAATTGAATAATGGGTAAGATTAAGGCAAAAATTTTTACATAATTACCCCCTCCCCTCAGCCGATGCATGGCAAGGGGAGAGGGAGTGTGAGAGGGAGGCGTAGTGGTGGAGTGCATGGGGAGAAGAGAGAAGTCATGCAAGTGCCACGCGGGTGGTTATCCCCCCCCCCCCCCCTCCTCAAAGGCTATATAACCTCCCCCTTAAGCTTAAGGGGAGACACGAGGAGAGAAGGAATCAAGGAAAAAACGCCACGCTGCCTGTCCGAAGGGATGCCGCCATCGCCGTCACCAATTCCACCTGCAGTCGCACTGCTGCCGCCCACTCCATCGCCATCAACATCACCTCCATAATCATCCTCTTCGTCGTCATCCTTCCCAATCATTCCCCTCCACGTCACGTTCTGTGACAAAAGAATAAGAAGGTTCTTTAGAAGCTTCTAAAGGCAAGCTCCCATAAGCCTTATGCATATGGCTTATCCCCGAGATTTAAAAACCCAAGCCTCCAAGGCCCTAATCCTGCACGGGAGAGGAAGTTCGCGGACTGTGAGTCTTCAAGACGCGCGAGTAACCCAAGGGAAGCTGCTGCAACAAAAAATACGCTGCATAAATGGCCCGAAAACAAAAGATGCAAGGCGCACGCGCGAAAGTCTCCAACCCAAGTCTACGCGTAGATATTCCTACGAGTTCTCATGCCCAGGTTCTACGAGCTTAATTCTGCATAAAAGAAATGCATTAGGCACGTTTAACTTCATGGGAAGAATGCATTTACACTTGTCTCTAATTCACGTAGTCTAGTTAAAATACATTTGGGAAATTATCTCCTTGAACGATTTACAAGGGTTAGTGCATGTCATGAAATTGGGTTGCTTGCATTCCAAGTTGAAATTCCTAAGCGCATATTGCTTAGGTTTAAAAGATGAAATTGTTTAAATGCATCTTTGATTGACCGCGGAAAAGAAAAGTGCATAAGGCATTTAGGTAATTTTCTACTTGTAGATTTGAATGATATAATCGTTGTCGATGTTGTCTAAGTAGTTGCATTGCATGGAAATGGAACCATGAACTTGCATGTTGCATGCGAAGATGCTTGTATTTTAAGACGGATTAAGTGCCGTAGAATGGATTAAGTCAGCATTAGTCCTATGACATTCGTCATGCATGAACTTCATTTATCAAAGTTTTATCTAGAAAAGGTTGCATATCATATTAAAGCTTGAAAATTCAATTGCATTAAACGAAAGGTTGTAGGTGTAGCTCCTTGATGTAAATCTATGTAGGTTTTGTGCAAGTTACTCCCCAAATTGTCAATCATCATGATTTTAACAAGGAAAAGAAATAGTTATTGCAAACCTTATAGTCGCATAGAAGTAATGAATCGCATATTTGCACATAATGTGATGTCTTGCAACTATTTACACCTTTAGAACAAATTTAGCATCTCTAAGAAGATATCATTTCTTGTCGCAAGACAAGTAGACCAATTTGGCTAGATCACTTGTAAGGGTATAACCCTCAAGGGATTCTTAAAAGCATAAGTAGTTAGCACATCGAACACCTCAAGGTGCTAGCTAGGGTTTAGCACATTAGAAATTCTGCCTAATATCGCACTTGGTCGCGAAGTCGAGACTTTCGAATCCAAAAGTCCTACCCACATTCACGGAATGTTTGTGTTAATTGGATGCCCATGCAATAACGATCTAGGATTTTACCCTAAGGATCGATCGACCTAATACTAAACTTTTGATTGAGTTTAGAATCCCTAGGGCCAAGCGTTGTGACATAGTAAGGTTAGGGATTGGGTTGGGTAAGAAGACACCCCAAACCCTACATAGGAACGTCATTGATGGAAGATTGATCCCACAAGTTAGATGCGACTCCTATACACCAAGTCGCAACATCACATGGCTTTGTGTTTAAGTCACAAGACGGATTCGCCACTCTTTAGAACAAGGGTTGGTAGGATCCAAGTACAAGCTTAAATTGCAAGACGATGAGTAGTCATCCTACTACTGAGTTGCCAAGTTAAGGTAACAAGCAATTGACAAATCAAGTTAGGGCGATGGGGACTGCCCAGGATTTACTGTCTTAGTTTAAGGAACAAGGTGTTGGTTAATTTGGATTGATAGGGTATAAACCGTAACTCAAGGATAAAAGTGTAAACAAACAAACCCTTGGGGATTTTGCCAAGTCGCAATTGATCCCGGATAGAATGTTGGACGCGTTCAGAGAGAAGAATTCACTCCTTAGCAGTTGGCCAAATAAACGACCACTGGATCGATTGTGTTTGTACAGTTTAGGAGCATTACTTGTATTGCTTTGCTCAAGGAACTAAAGATGGAAAGATAATTAATGCCTCAGGTTGAAGGCCTGGAGGGAGAGGCAGCATCAGTTACCCCTGACTGTCTGCCTGACCCTAACCAGGGGGTTGTTAGCCGCGCTGGGAATGTGGACAGAACCCGCCGCGAGAGGTCTCTCTGTTGGGCGCTACTTGGAGCAGGAGGACGCTTGGGTGCCAGGGGGGCTCTGGCCATAAATCCCTTGCCCTCCGGGTCCTGCACAAGAGGCCGACGTGACTCGGGATTGGATCTCGAGGCCCGCATACTAGTCTACGGGCGAAAACTTGGATTAGTAATCCCTATGGATTGCTGGATTGTCTTCGGGTGGATTATGGATTGCCTTCGGGCGGATTATGGATTAGCCTATGGGCTGGATTATTATGATGTATTCTAAAGACTGATTAATAAGATAATTGTTGAAAAGGAACTTGTTTGACACTATTTTTCTATGTCAGTGCTAAGATTACGTAAAGGAACCGGTGACTAATTGGATAATTAAGGAAGCTGTTTTATGCGTGTCAAACTAAATGTGGTAGATAATTAGACAACTAAAGCATCCTTGAGGAAAGTACGGTGGATGTGGCCATGGGTCCGTCCTACAGATGGGTGGTCTTGGTTGGTCGGGAACTTTTCTCGAAGGAAATGAACAACAAGGATTGTTGACCTAGAGTCTAGGTTACTAGAGTCCCGATTTATGCTATTTTAGGGGAATGGAATGGAACTATGCCTTATGGATAGAGAGGTCAAGCTTTGCATCCCTCTCGTTTCCCATTCTCCTTGAACCAAGTGCAGCATGAATTCGCTTTGACCCTGACGTTTCTGTGTAAAGTTGTTCGCATGGGATTCGACGCTAGTTACTCTCTAGGAAATTGACCATTAGGAAAAACCCTGATTCAGGTCGATCCTAAGTGAGAACGACCGGAATGCTTCCACTTCGTGGCAAACTCAAGAGGACCTAGATCGCAAACCCCGTGATTGACATTCCGTGGGAGTGTCGGGCAGTGCTTTCTAGACTTTCTTCCCGATGGGCTACTAAGACGTGTCCTACAAGTGAACAGGTGGACACGTTACAATTGGTATTAGAGCAAACCAACAAGGAACTAATGTTTACAAGAAAACTTAATAAGGAAAAGTAAGAGCAAATGTTGCTATTAAGATCGTTTCCTTACTTACTTATCAATGCTGACTTGCAGAGTCATGAAGCATGGAACATATTCTTGGTGTTCCAAGTTATGTTTATGACGGCGATGCATGCTTCAGATTATCGACGGAGAATCGATATGATGAATATCCTAGACCGCATCTACAATCCATCACCCCTGTACGTGGAACGGAGATGGATGGGTAGCCATAATAGATGCACCTACCTTGTGGAATTAGCAAATGGTCGTGAGGTCACTTGTACCATGCAAACTGCTAAGGTGGAATTCTTACTGGGAGGAAAGTTGACTTCGGTCAGATTTAGGGTTATAAACCTAGGTATCCATGAGTGTTTGCTCGAAATGGATTGGCTTAAACGTAATGATGCTCACATTCATTGTGGAAAGGGCCAAGTTTCCTTTCAAAATTCTGAAAGGGAATTGGTCACAACTCAAGGAGAGGTTAGAAAGCCAAATATTCAATTGGCCAAAGCAACTCGGATAATAAAGGGAGTTAGAAAAGGACTACCTGTCTATTTGATTAAGCTTAACAAGCTAGATCAAAATCAAGAGTCTAGTGAAGAACCTTCATGGCTAAAGAAGTACGCAGATATGTTTCCTGAAGAGCTGACAGAACTTCCGCCTCAAAGGGAAGTTGATCATGAAATCAAGCTAGCGCCTAGAGTTGTGCCAATTGCAAAGAGACCATATAGAATGTCCATTCCGGAAGCGATTGAGTTGAAGGAGCAACTCAAGCAACTGTTAGACCAAGGATACATTCGTCCCAGCAGTTTGCCATGAGGAGCTCCAGTGTTGTTCCAGAAGAAAAGGGACGGAACGCTTCGGTTATGTATTGATTACAGAGGGCTGAATCAATCAACCATTAAGAACAAGGACCCTATTCCAAGGATAGATGAACTTCTTAACCGTCTTCAAGGTGCGAAGATCTTCTCCAAGATTGATCTCAGGTCTGGATATTACCAGATAAGAATCAAGGAAGAAGATATCCCAAAGATGGCATTCAGCACAAGATATGAGCATTTTGAATTCCTGGTCATGTCATTCGGGCTGATGAATGCACCTGCCACCTTCAACAGGTTAATGCAGGATATCTTTAGACCATATCTTGATGACTTTGTACTCGTCTTCTTCAACGATACCTTAGTCTACTCCAAACAGGAAGAAGATCATGAACCCCAGCTTCGCATTGTCCCTGAGACAATGAGGGCACACAAGCTTTATGCCAAGAAGAAGAAGTGTGCATTCTTCAAACGACAAATTGAATATCTGGGATTCATTGTATCAGCGGAAGGAATTTCAGTAGATCCGCAGAGACGTTCTGGAGTGGCCAATACCAACAACTGTCAAAGAAATACACTGTTTTCTTGGATTGACAGGATGGTACAGGGTCTTTATCAAAGACTATGCTTTGATTGCAGCGCCATTGACCAATCTACTGAAGAAGCAAACATCAATTGTATGGTAACAATTTAGCTTTGATAAACTAAAGCAAAGCTTGGTATCAGCACCTATCTTGAAACTCCCGGATCTTGGTAAGGAGTTTGAAGTGATAACTGATGCTAGCACACTTGCCTTACGATGTGTGCTTATGCAAGAAGGTCATCCTGTAGCCTACTCTTCAAGGAAACTGAAGAGCCATGAGAAGAATTATGCTACCCATGATCTGAAGCTGTTAGCTGTCATCCATGCTCTCAAGCTTTGGAGACACTACCTGTTGGGTAACAAGTTTACCCTAATGACGGATCATAAAAGTCTTAAGTGGATCTTTACCCAGAATGAGCTCAACATGAGGCAATGTCGATGGATTGAAGTGCTGGAGGAATATGATTTTGAAATCAAATACCGGCCGGGAAAGGAGAATGTAGTTGCCGATGCACTTAGTCGCAAGGCATTTCTAAATTCTCTAATCTTGCAAGATCCATCAACAGCTAGATCTTTAGCCACAAAGGTATCCATGCCAAACAACCCAATACTTGAGCTAGCTAGAGAAGAGGCATGTCATGATCCAACCTATCAGAAGTTGCTAAGGGAGATCCCCATCAATGATCAAGACCCGAAGCTACATGCAAAGTATCTAGAATTCTCTATCAATGGTGGACTTGTTTACTTATAGAATGAGATTATGTATACCGGCAAGCCAATCACTTAAGCAGAAAATACTTTGGGAAGCTCATGACTCCCCTTTTTCAGGACACCCTGGCTATGCCAAGACCCTCAATGCAGTCAGAAAGAGCTATTATTGGGAGAGGCTTAAAGGTGACATTCTCAAATATGTCACAGAGTATTTATCTTGTCAATGCATTAAGGCCGAACATATCAAAATGCCAGGAAGTTGTAACCACTTGACATTCCCCAAATGAAATGGGAATTCATTAGTATGGACTTTGTTGTTGGCCTACCCCAAGTTCAGGGAGGTTACAACTCCATTATGGTTGTGGTTGATATGCTAACCAAGGCTGCACATCTTATCCCCGTTAAGACAAACTATAAAACCTCGGACATCACAAGATTATTTATCAAGGAGATATTCAAAATGCATGGGTTACCCAAAAGAATCATTAGTGATCGTGATTCACTCTTCACATCACACTTCTGGAGGGCTATCTTCGAAGCCATTAGGACTCAACTCTATTTTAGTATAGCTTACCATCCCCAAACCGATGGTCAAACAGAGCGAGTCAACCAAGTCATCGAGGATATGCTAAGGGCACACTACTGCCGTGAACCAAAAAGGTGGATTCAATACTTGCCACTGGTTGAGTTTGCCTACAATGCTTCTTATCAACAAAGCATTCAGATGACCCCTTTTTAAGCATTGTATGGGCACGACTATCGAAGTCCTTTAAACTTCTTGGATCCAACCCTAAGAGTTGAAGCTTCAAAGCAAATGCTGGAAGATATGGATAACCAAATGAAGTCAATAAGACAGGACATCCAAGCCGCCAAGGATAGACAGAAGGCATATGCGGATTGAAATGTCAAGATAGATCCTTCGCTGAAGGAGATATGGTCTTCATTCGCGTACGCCCAAAGAAGAGTTCCCTATCCTTGGGTAAATGCAAGAAGCTAAGTCCAAGGTATTGTGGACCCTACAAGATTCTCAAGTGCTTAGGACCTAATGCTTATAGACTTCAACTCCTTGAGAACCTAAAGGTTCATAATGTATTCCATATCAGTCTACTAAAAAAGTATGTACCTAACCTTACTCGTATACTTGATGATCAACAAGTTGTAGTGCCTAGCCAAGGAGTCCTTAAGCTACGGCCTGACAGGATCTTAGATGTAAGGGAGAGACAATTGAGATCCAGAACCTTGAGAGAATATCTTGTCCAGTGGAAAGATTATCCCGAGGAGGATGCCACTTGGATGGATGAAAGTACTCTCAACCAACAATACCCCCAGTTCCTCTCGAGATGAGGACATCTCGATTCCTCTAAGGGAAAGAGAATGTAATATTTTCGCAAGAAATATTAATGAATTTTAACCTCTACACATCGGCACAAAAGTAGCTTAAAAATATAGAAGAACCTTGGGCTAAATACCCCACCTTCATGCGTTAATAAACTCCACCCGCATGATGCATAAGAGGCCGCAGGTTGAAGACCGCAAAGCCGCGTGAGAACACCCTTCTTGGAAAAAGGGGCAAGTGAATAATGGGTAAGATTAAGGCAAATTTTTTTAAATAATTACCCCCTCCCCTCAGCCGATGCATGGCAGGGGGAGAGGGAGTGTGAGAGGGAGGCATAGTGGTGGAGTGCATGGGGAGAAGAGAGAAGTCATGCAAGTGCCACACGGGTGGTTATCCCCCCCCTCAAAGGATATATAACCTACCCCTTAAGCTTAGGGGGAGGCACGAGGAGAGAAGGAATCAAGGAAAAAACGCCGTGCTGCCTATCCGAAGGGCTGCCGCCATCGTCGTCGCCAATTCTACCTGCGGCCGCACTGCTGCCGCCCACTCCATCGCCATCAACATCACCTCCATAATCATCCTCTTCGTTGTCATCCTTCCCTCCTTCCCAATCATTCCCCTCCACATCACGTTCTGTGACAAAAGAATAAGAAGCTTCTTTAGAAGCTTCTAAAGGCAAGCTCCCATAAGCCTTGTGCATACGGCTTATCCCCAAGATTTAAAAACCCAAGCCTCCAAGGCCCTGATCTTGCGTGGGAGAGGAAGTTTGCGAACTGTGAGTCTTCAGGACACGCGAGTAACCCAAGGGAAGCTGCTGCAACAAAAAATACGATGCATAAATGGCCCCAAAACAAAAGATGCAAGGCGCACGCGCGGAAGTCTCCAACCCAAGTCTACGTGTGGATATTCCTACGAGTTCTCATGCCCAGGTTCTATGGGCTTAATTCTGCATAAAAGAAATGCATTAGGCACGTTTAACTTCATGGGAAAAATGCATTTATTCTTGTCTCTAATTCACGTAGTCTAGTTAAAATACATTTGGGAAATTATCTCCTTGAACGATTTACAAGGGTTAATGCATGTCATGAAATTGGGTTGCTTGCATTTCCAAGTTGAAATTCCTAAGCGCATATTGCTTAGGTTTAAAAGATGAAATCGTATAAATGCATCTTTGATTGACCGCGGAAAAGAAAAAGCGCATAAGGCATTTAGGTAATTTTCTACTTGTAGATTCGAATGATATAATCGTTGTCGATGTTGTCCAAGTAGTTGCATTGCATGGAAATGAAACCATGGACTTGCATGTTGCATGCGAAGATGCTTGTATTTTAAGACGGATTAAGTGCCGTAGAATGGATTAAGTCAGCATTAGTCCTATGACATTCGTCATGCATGAACTTCATTTATCAAAGTTGTATCTAGAAAAGGTTGCATGTCATATTAAAGCCTGAAAATTCAATTGCATTAAACGAAAGGTTGTAGGCGTAGCTCCTTGATGTAAATCTATGTAGGTTTTGTGCAAGTTACTCCCCAAATTGTCAATCATCATGATTTTAGCAAGGAAAAGAAATAGTTATTGCAAACCTTATAGTCGCATAGAAGTAATGAATCATATATTTGCACGTAATGTGATGTCTTGCAACTATTTACACCTTTAGAACAAATTTAGCATCTCTAAGAAGAGATTGTTTCTTGTCGCAAGACAAGTAGACCAATTTGGCTAGATCACTTGTAAGGGTATAACCCTCAAGGGATTCTTAAAAGCATAACTAGTTAGCACATCGAACACCTCAAAAGCTAGGGTTTAGCAAGTTAGAAATTCTGCCTAATATCGCACTTAGTCGCGAAGTCGAGACTTTCGAATCCAAAAGTCCTACCCACATTCACGGAATGTTTGGGTGAATTGGACGCCCATGCAATAACGATCTAGGGTTTTACCCTAAGGATCGATCGACCTAATACTAAACTTTCGATTGAGTTTAGAATCCCTAGGGCCAAGCGTTGTGACCTAGTAAGGTTAGGGATTGGGTTGGATAAGAAGACACCCCAAACCCTACATCTTGACTAAACATACTTCTTGACCAAGGAACATCATTGATGGGAGACTGATCCCACAAGTTAGATGCGACTCCTATGCACCAAGTCGCAACGTCCCATCGCTTTGTGTTTAAGTCACAAGACGGATTTGCCACTCTTTAGAACAAGGGTTGGTAGGATAAATTGCAAGAGGATGAGTAGTCATCCTGCTATTGAGTTGCCAAGTTAAGGTAATAAGCAATTGACAAATTAAGTTAGGGCGACGGGGATTGCCCAGGATTTACTGTCTTAGTTTAAGGAACAAGGTGTTGGTTAATTTGGGTTGATAGGGTATAAACCCTAACCCAAGGATAAAAGGGTAAACAAGCAAACCCTTGGGAATCTTGCCAAGTCGCAATTGATCCCGGATAGAATGTTGGACGCATTCGGAGAGAAAAATTCACTCCTTAGCAGTTGGCCAAATAAATGACCACTGGATCGATTGTGTTTGTACAGTTTAGGAGCACTACTTGTATTGCTTTACTCAAGGAACTAAAGATGAAAAGATAATTAATGCCTCAGGTTGAAGGCCTAGAGGGAGAGGCAGCATCAGTTACCCCCGACTGTCTGCTTGACCCTAACCAAGGGGATTGTTAGCCGCACGGGGAACGTGGACCAAACCCACCGCGAGAGGTCTCTTCGTTGGGCGCTACTTGGAGTAGGAGGACGCTTGGGTGCTGGGGGGGGAGGCTCTAGCCGTAAATCCCTTGCCCTCCGGGTCCTGCACAAGAGGCCGACGTGACTCGGGATTGGATCTCGAGGCCCACGTACTAGTCTATGGGTGGAAACTTGGATTAGTATTCCCTGTGGATTGCTAGATTGCCTTCGAGCGGATTATGGATTTCCTTCGAGTGGATTATGGATTAGCCTACGGGCTGGATTATTATGATGTATTCCAAAGACTAATTAATAAGATAAATTGTTGAAAAGGAACTTGTTTGACACTATTTTTCTATGTCAGTGCTAATAAGATAAATTGTTGAAAAGGAACTTGTTTGACACTATTTTTCTATGTCAGTGCTAAGATTACGTGAAGGAACCAATGACTAATTGGATAATTAAGGAAGTTGTTTTATGCATGTCAAACTAAATGTGGTAGATAATTAGACAACTAAAGCAACCCTGAGGAAAGTGCGGTGGATGTGGCCATGGGTCCGTCTTACAAATGGGTGGTCCTGGTTGGTCGGGAACTTTTCTCGAAGGAAATGAACAGCAAGGAACTTTGACCTATATCCTAGGTTACTAGAATCCCGATTATACTGTTTTAGGGGAATGGAATGGGACTATGCCTTATGGGCAGAGAGGTCGAGCTTTGCATCCCTCTCGTTTTTCATTCTCCTTGAACCAAGTGCAGCATGAATTCGCTTTGACCCTAACGTTTTTGCATAAAGTAGTTCGCCTGGGGCTCGACGCTAGTTACTCTCTAGGAAATTGACCATCAGGTCTGTCCTAAGTGGGAACGGTCGGAATGCTTCCGCTTCGTGGCAGACTCGGGAGGACCTAGATCGCAAACCCCATGACATTCCGTGGGAGTGCCGGGTGGCGCTTTCTAGACTTTCTTCCCGATAGGCTGCTAAGACATGTCCTACAAGTGAACAGGTGGACACGTTAAAATATTTAAATATTAAGATTAAATATCAATACACAAAACCACTGCCACCGTATTTGAGTTAATGCCTACAACCCACTCAATGTATTTGTCTACAAAGACACTATGCTCGCCCATGAGAGAGAGAGAGTGAGTGAGAGAGAGAGAGAGAGAGAGAGAGAGAGAGAGAGAGAGAGAGAGAGAGAGAGAGAGAGAGAGAGAGAGAGAGATTGAGCCTGGTTGCTGAGATAGAGAATTTAGATATAAACACATGCATAATTGATCCATTTCAATTAACTAACAAAATAAAGTAAACATGCAACCACAGAAATGATTATCAACACACTTTATCAAAGGCATGGTTTGATTTCAAAACTAAATGTATTGCATACATTCGATGTATGCAATACATCGAGTGTAAATATACTAACCATCATTGGACTATCAAAACTGCTCCATGTAAATCTTAAGAAAGAGACATCACATTATAAACACTCAATACATTTTACTCAAATATGCTTTGTTATATCAAAAGTGTTACACATCTTAGCACATTCCACATAGGTTTTACAAAAATGAAGCATATATTATCATAAAAAGTGCTAGCCCATGCACTTTAAAATATGCAAGATAATCCGAACCTATAAGTTCCAACCTAAGAAATTCTTTCTCCTTAGATGTGACCATTCATTTGACGGCTCAATTGTTGCAGCAAAGCATTAAACCTGCTAACATTCATTGGAAACTTCAAGAACGGCAATCGACAACCCCTCTGGCAAATCACAAGTTCGTGGTCATCTCCAAACCCCCATGGCAAAGCCCACATATCATTCACTGGTAGATTCATTAATCTGCTTGTCTCAAAAATAATTGCTGAAAGTGCCCTTACTTCACCACCCAGATTAGTCGACCCTTGCTGGAGAACACCCTATGTGTGATTTGTCTCACACACAACACCATACAAACCTTTAGCATGTTCATGTAACTCCTTTGAGTACATGGCAAGTGCATGATCAACACACACACATAAACTCGTCTGCATTTCCATCAACTCATTCATCTTGGCCTCAAGTTTTTTAAAGTCCGAAGCATCTAAAGTAGCCCTCATGTCTCTTCGAATCTTTGTAGCTCTTGTATATATAGCCACATGCATCTCTTATCCCCTTGCCACCTCTTTCCTTTTTCACACATTCATTCTATTAGAGCCCATACGTTGGCTACAATGAAACATATAAACAATCATCTCCAAAAGTATATATAGTAGCACTTTGATGCAATCATAATTAAAGAAACTATCTTCCATACCCATGCGAATGGCTCCAAGATGGCAAGCGTCGAAGAGATGATATCGTTGTCATTTTCTTTAATTCAACTGAATCCACTACATTCAATGGAGTCGAAAGCACTACGTCAAGAATATCTCCCATGGCTTCTCTTTGTTCCATGGCTACACCAAACTTTAAAGAGAACATAAGAGTCACACAACAAATACATCTCAAAGCTATTCGGACACCAAACTTCAAGACATAAGCGATAGATACATTTGCAACCACAAACCCTAAATGCATGAAAGAATATATGTATGCTACACATGAGTGCTATCATGCACACATGGCACTCACCAAGTACCAGCCATGGATTGCCTAACGGCCCTGCCAATGGATCTTCATTCATGTACATCTGCACAATCTTGAGAGAAAAGAAGATGTCCTATATAGGAAGGTTTCCCCAGTCTTGAAATACTTATTGGTGCCAATCTCACACTCACAATAACGAAGAGAGAGAGGCATATGTACCCTGATTGCTGAAACCAAACTATACAAAGCATCCCAACATCACAAAGAAGAGGAGGACGAAAGACACGAAGAAGAATGAGAAGAGAGAGTGTATCTGTATGCGTGTGAGAGAAGAATGAGAGAGAGAGTGAGACACTGTGAGGGAGCCACACATAAGCCACCTAAATATGAGAGAGAGAGAGAGAGAGAGAGAGAGAGAGAGAGAGAGAGAGAGAGAGAGAGAGAGAGAGAGAGAGAGAGAGAGAGAGAGAGAGAGAGGGAGAGGGAGAGGGAGAGGGAGAGGGAGAGGGAGGCATATGTATCCTAATTGCAAAACCAAACTATACAAAACGATCCAACATATCAAAGCTTCAATCATTCTATGTATCTAATCCAATCTAAGTTACAAAAGTACATTAGCGAAATTGTTTAGTAATCAAGAGAGAAGCAAAGAGAAAGAGGGACTATTAAGATGGTTTAAAAGTAGTTTATAATTTGCAAGACACAGACGATGTGTTTCAAAATGGAGATTTTCATCAAACAATTCATTTAAGAAGTCTTGCAGGGATTACATATACCAAGCAAACCACGGCAAAGAAGCATCGGTTAACATTGCCAAAAACCTATTGTGAAACACTCTTCAAAGAAGCAGCATTCTCTAATGCATATCAAGGGCAATGATTTCCAGTGTCAGAAGATGAGCCTGCACAGCGATTCATCTGCGTTAACATTGCTGAAAATCTATTAAGATAAACTTTCAAAGAAGTAAGTTGCATATCAATAGCAATGTTCTTCGATGCAAACAAGCTCTCGTTCTTGTGAGCAATCAACTCACATACTCCATCCTCTATACGACCTGCACTATTAAGAAGATCTTTCAACTTCTCTTCTTGATCGTCCGAAGATCCAGCACGCGGCCACCAATTTTTTTGGATATGTTCATAAATGTCACCTATATAACCCCTGATCTCTTCTAACTCGCCATGTATCGTTACTCCATTAGCAAGGTGCCCTTCATATTTCTCTTCCAACATTCTCTCAATCCTCTGTAGATGGTCACCAATGTTCTCAGAAATAGAAATCAAAGCTTTTTTATGCCGAAATAGAGTCTTCACTTGCTTTTCAATCCCATCCAAGAGACGAATAAACCTCAAGGAACCAATGGAACTATCATGCCCTCCAACATGCTTAAGTGCACGACGAACTACCTTCTTCCTTGTGACCTCCTTTATTTTGCGTACATTCATTTGACCTCCAACATTTATTTTATATATCCGAAGATATTGGGCAAAAAGCACGTGTTAGCCTTGAGGGATATATAAAATATTCTCAAAATTTAGAAATAGCAAAAACTCCCATATCTAATACTGCCAAAGTTCAACTAACCCTCTCTCTCTGCTTCTCCCTCTCCCTCTCTCTACACCTAACCAACCAACCAATGCACTAACTAACCAACACAACCAACCTACTCTCTCTCTCTCTCTCTCTCTCTCTCTCTCTCTCTCTCTCTCTCTCTCTCTCTCTCCACCAAACTAAATAACCAACTATTAATAGACAATAATAAAGTATGTAACTAGACTAACCAACTAACCCTAAACTAAAGTAACCTACCAACTAAACTAACTAAACTAAGAAAGAGAGACACCGAGAGAGAATAGGGGGGATGAAGAAAAAAATGACAAAGAAGAAGAAGGAGAGACAGAGGAGGAAGAAGAGGAAGAAGGAGAGGAGAGAGAGAGAAAAAAAGAAGAACAAAAAGAAGCGAGAAGAAGTAACCTACTCACTAACTAACCAACTAAGGAAGAGACATAGAGAGAGAGAGAGAGAGAGAGAGAGAGAGAGAGAGAGAGAGAGAGAGAGAGAGAGAGAGAGAGAGAGAGAGAGAGAGAGAGAGAGAGAGCAGGGGGATGAAGAAGAAGAAGACAAAGAAGAAGGAGAGGTGAGAGAAGAGGGAGAAGGAGATGAGAGAGAGAGATAGAGACAAAGAGAAGAAGAAGAAGAAGAGAGAAAGAAATAGAGAGAGAAGGAGAAGGAGGGAGAGAGAGAGAGAGAGAGAGAGAGAGAAAGAAGAAGAAAAAGAGAGAGAATATGAAGATTTCTCTCCATAACTACTTGACCGACTAACATAATACTAACTAAACAAACCAACCTACTAACTAACTAACCAACTAAGAAAGAGACACACAGATAGAGAAGAGGGAAAGGAGATGAGAGAGAGAGAGACACACACACACCCTACGAACGGGAAAATACTCTCTTTCTCTCTCTCTCTCTCTCTCTCTCACTTACACACACACACGCACACACACACACACACACACACTCTCTCTCTCTCTCTCTCTCTCTCTCTCTCTCTCTCTCTCACTTACACACACACACGCACACACACACACACTCTCTCTCTCACTTACACACACACACACACTCTCTCTCTCTCACTTACACACACACACACACACACATCTCTCTCTCTCTCTCTCTCTCTCTCTCTCTCTCTCTCTCTCTCTCTCTCTCTCTCTCTCTCTCTCTCTCTCTCTCTCTCTCTCTCTCTCTCTCTCGCTAACTATATATATTAAGTACCTACTATATATCTATTGCTAACTAACTAAATATATATTACTAACTACCTAACCAACTAATGTAACTAACAACTAACCTACTCTCTCTCTCTCTCTCTCTCTCTCTCTCTCTCTAGCTAACCAACCTACTAACTAACTAACCAACCTACTAATGTATGTGTGTGTGAGAGAGAAGAACAAGAGAGACAGTGGGGGGGAGAGAGAGAGAAGAAGAAGAAAAGAGAGAGAGAGAGAGAGAGAGAGAGAGAGAGAAGAAGAAGAAGAAGACAAAAACTTACTAACTCACAATAAATAAGACAAAACCTACTAACCTAACCATCCAACTAACCAACTAAGAAAGAGAGAGTTAGAGAGAGAGAGAAAGCAAGGGAAGAGAGAGAGAGAAGAAGAAGAAGAAAAAGAAGAGAGGGCAAGGAGAGAGAGTGTGAGTGAGTGACAGGAGGAAGAACACAAAGAAGAATGAGAGACAGAGAGAGATCTACTCTCTCTCTCTCTCTCTCTCTCTCTCTCTCTCTCTCTCTCTCTCTCTCTCTCTCTCTCTCTCTCTCTCTCTCTCTCTCTCTCTCTCTCTCTCTCTACCTAACTAACCAACTAATATAACACAACTAACCTACTCTCTCTCTCTCTCTCTCTCTAACTAACCAACCTACTAATGTATGTGTGTGTGAGAGAAGAATGAGATAGACAGCGAGGGAGAGAGAGGGAGAAGAAGAAAAAAGAGAGGAGAGAGAGAGAGAGAGAGAGAGAGAGAGAAGAAGAAGAAGAAGACAAAAACATACTAACTCACAATAAAGAAGGCAAAACCTACTAAACTAACCAACCTACTGACTAACCAACTAAGAAAGAGAGAGTCACA